>NC_059331.1:74346226-74653726 GCF_018350155.1 Leopardus geoffroyi | reverse complement strand
ATAATTTTTTTTTAAGTTTTATTTACTACTCTCTACACCCAACATGGGGCTTGAACTCATGACCCAGAGATCCAGAGTCACATGCACCTCCAACTCAGCCAGCCAGGTGCCCCAATAATAAAATAATTTTAATAATTATGGAGAAATCACTTGTAGTATTTCGCTTAGCATATACTCATCATTAAACAAGTAAAGGCTCTGGCCCTAAAATATAATCACTAGAAGGTTACAGATTTGTGTTCCTGTATTTATGTTGGACTTTATTTCCCTAGAGTTAAGACAGCAGTATAGCCTTTCCCCAGAGGGCTCTTATCAAGCCTAAATGATTTAAGAGTTGATAATCCAGTTTAAGCATTTATCCTCAATTCTTCCAATAGAAGCAGGGTTTTATGATTATTCTTTCTTACTTAATCTTCATAACAATCCTGCATGGTATGGTAGTATCCCCATTTTACGGATGAGAAAACAGAACCTCAGGGAGATTACCCAACGCAAGAAGAGTGATCTCTGATGAGTGACCAAGCTCTAAGCCTGGTCTCCTGACAACAAATCCTGCAGATCCTTACCACCCGATGTCTCCTATTTCCTGCTCATCAGCATTCTGTCACACACAAAACGCTTCCATCAGTTATCTTGTTCGCTGGGGACTATAATAAAAAATTTGGAAAGAGAGGAGATTGAAATGGTACTTTAAATGAAATTTCTGATTTATCTGTTCAATCTGTTTTCCCTACTACTCATTTTAATAACTAGTCTTTCAAACTAATCGTTAATTTCAGGCCCCTTCTTGACAATATGGAGGAGGTCAAAAGTAAGACTGTTCACAGGGTGCCTGAGTGGCTCAGTCGGTTAAGCATCCAACTCTTGATTTCGTCTCAGGTCATGATCTCATGTTTGTGGGTTTAAGCCCCTCATCTGGCTCTGCACTGACAGTGTAGTAGTGCCTGCTTGGGATTCTGTCTCACCCTCTCTCTCTGCCCCTCACCCACATGTGTGCATGTTCTCTCTCTCTCTCTCTCTCTCTCTCTCTCTCTCAAAATAAATAAATAAAATTTTTAAAAAGGTAAGACTGTTCACATACCTTACATTTGATGAATGCTTAACTTTTCATTTAGTATTGATAAATACTAATATTCACCACAGTATCTGATGTGCTATCTGAATATTTGCATTTGATATTTATAAATATGCAAATAAAAATTAGCATGTAAATATGGTAGAATGTCCCATAGCCTTTATAGTTACAAATACACTGTGTTCGTATTTTTAATTATTTAGTGAGCGTCTACATGTTTCAGACATGTTCTAAGCTCTGGGAGATGGAGTGATGAGTAGAATAGTCAAGTCCCTACTCCCAAGGGTTAAATTCTAGTAGAGGAATACAGACATTGAGCCAATATATAAGAACATATCAGATAATGAAAATACTTATAGGAACTAATAAAAAAACCCTACAAAAGTGTGTATGTATACATCCTTACATGCTAACAATGATACAGTGATCAAAAATATCAAGGGGAGATTTACAGAGTTGAAGATGGATGTGGGAATGTAAAGTTGTTTAGTTGTACTGTTATTTTAAAAATCAGATGTTTAGAGAGAGATCTAAAAGTTCATGATTTGCCACTCTACTGAATAGTATAAGTCACTTTTTTGATTTGGTTCATTTTAGAAAAGAGATTTCACAACTCTCAATGCTTACCTAAATATTGACTTACTTTCAAGTTATTTCCACAATTCTGGCATGAAAATTTATATTTAGTGTCACATTGAAAGGAATTTTTATGTATTTGATTAAATATACGTGTAATAGCTTTTGTAGTTATGGTGTTTTAAGGAAGAAAACAGCACCGTTTTCAAGCTGTAAACAGTCTAGACTTAATCATTTAACCCTGGCTTTTTACAAATGTCGAAGCCACCAAATTACCTAAAATGAAAATTTAAATTAATGAGTTTTTACCATCGGGGAAACCTGAATGAAGAGTACATGGGACCTCTCTGTACTATTTCAGCAGCTTCACGTGAATCTCTATTTCATCTTCTGTAGTTTGTGGAGGACTACGAGCCTACCAAAGCGGACAGCTATCGGAAGAAGGTCGTGCTGGATGGGGAGGAAGTACAGATCGATATCTTGGATACAGCTGGGCAGGAGGATTACGCTGCAATTAGAGACAACTACTTTCGGAGCGGGGAGGGTTTCCTCTGTGTCTTCTCGATTACAGAAATGGAATCCTTTGCAGCCACAGCCGACTTCAGGTGTGTCAGGGACGAGTGCCGTTGTACAGGTGTCCTCCCCAGAAACAAGTGGACAACCAGAGGTGGTTACTTGTTAGTCTTTCCCTCTGCGTGCAGTTGTGTTTATTCCCTCTTTGATGGTAGTGCGTGACTCCATCCACAGTGCATGTACACTTGGGTGTTCCGTGTACGTCGTGTAATCTTCCAGCCATCCCCGTGCCCTCTGTATTGGCGCGTGAGATGGTGGCAGCCTCAGTCCCCAAAGTCTGTTAGGCGTTACTGGAGTATTTCTCTTCAGAGTACAGTACTAATGCTGCTGGAATAGTTGATGCCTGGATCACATAATGGAGCTCTGACCCAGATTTCAGATCTTTCTGTGTTAGTCACTGGCTTTACAGCACCTGTGTGATGCTGAGCGGGCACATCGCCATCCTCCTCACCACACAGATGCCCCGACAGTGCACACCGATTATCTTAATAGAAGTAGGGGTGCCTGGGTGGCTCAGTCGGTGAAGCATCCGACTTCAGCTTAGGGTCATGATCTAGCGGTTTGTGAATCCGAGCCTCACGTCGGGCTCTGTGCTGACAGCTTGGAGCCTGGGGCATGCTTCAGATTGTGTCTCCCTCTCTCTCTGCCTCTCCCCCACTTGTGCTCTGTCTCTCTCTATCAAAAATAAATAAATGTAAAAATAAAATTAATAGAAGTAATAATACCGTAGAGTGGTACACTGGGTTGTGTGATACAATAGTTTTTATATCTCACTTACTATTTGCCTAATCAAATTCTGTCATCCATTTGGTTTGCAGGGAGGCAGTTGGTGAAGGGGAGAGGGGTTCTAAGAGAAATATGCCATGAATAAGTTCTTGAATAGCCTCAGTTACTACATGCGTAATCAAAAGTAGTCTTTTTTTTTTTTTTTTTTTTTAATGTATATTTATTTTTGTTAGAGACAGAGCACAAGTGGGGGAGGGGCAGAGAGAGGGAGACACAGGATCCAAAGCAGGCTCCAGGCTCTGGGCTGTCAGCACAGAGCCTGACACGGGGCTCGAACTCACAAACTGTGAGATCATGACCTGAGCCGAAGTCGGACGCTTAACCGGCTCGAACTCACAAACTGTGAGATCATGACCTGAGCCGAAGTCGGACGCTTAACCGACGGAGCCACCCAGGCGCCCCAAAAGTAGTCTTTAATTATATGTTTTTTATTTCTGTTTAAGTGTTTGCCTTGGTATAAGGGACACAAAAGAAGCATGTGGTGAACCCTCTGTTTTCTTTTTTTTAGTTTTTGTTAACGTTTTATTTGTTTTTGAGACAGAGAGAGACAGAGCATGAACGGGGGAGGGGCAGAGAGAGAGGGAGACACAGAATCGGAAGCAGGCTCCAGGCTCTAAGCCATCAGCCCAGAGCCCGACATGGGGCTCGAACTCACGGGACCGCAAGATCGTGACCTGAGCTGAAGTCGGACACTTAACCGACTGAGCCACCCAGGCATCCCGAACCCTCTGTTTTCAAGATGCACACAGCCTAGATGATGAAGGCCTGAAACCAAGAGCAAGGTAGTGACAGAGTAGGAGACGTGGGCAGTGATGATTACAGGGACCAGGAGAGGAAAGGAGCTCAGAGGCCTTCTTGAGATAGATGAGCATGAAGGATGAGAAGGATTTCCACAGATAAGGAAAGAAGTTTTCCGGCACTTGAGCAAAAACTGAACCTGGGCTTATATAAAGCCTCCTTTCCGTGTGCATTCGGAAGTGTCAAGAACTCAGGGAATCTCAAGGACAAAACATGTCATTGAGAAACTTTTAAAATGCACATCTATTTGTAAAATTAACTTTGTTGTCTCTAAAGAAGGAGTTATGTATGGGATAAAGTGCACACAGTGGCAGGCCCTGCTAACTTACAGTCCTGGGAGACGTGTTGAAAGTTAGAGAACTGTCAGTGCTTATTCACTCATTCAGCACATATTTGAGCGCTTATTATGGAGCAAGTCCTGTTCTAGGTGATGGGATAAATGTGTCACCATAGTTGCCAAAGCCAAAGTGGTGTCTCAAGGGAATAAAGAGAGTAAGAATCTTGGGCTGTGGCTTTTACAGAAAATAAGTGAATCATTCATTACTCTTCTGTTGTCCCTCCAGTGTGTTGCCCTTCCCATAACAGTCCCAGTGACTCAGTGGCGACACAGGAAAGGCATTTTTGAGACAGTCCGAGTGGTTGCGCTCCACCTGGTCTGACCCGCAGAGTGTGGCACCAGCGGCGGCTCCTCTCTTCAGCCTTCCTGGGCCTCCTGTCCCCAGGGCGGAACCCACTGCTTGCTCCTCTGTGTGCAGAGTGCCTGCCCCCCCTCTGAGAGCACACTCGCTGCACTTGTAGCATCAGCTTGATTTGCATGTGTGTTTCCTGACCAGGAGAAAACTCTTGAGAGCAGGACCCATTTCCTATCCACCTGAGGATCCCCGGGACCCATATTTGGTACCGTTCCTGGCATGTATCATACAGGGCATGTTTAGTAGACGTTTGATAGGAATGTTAGAAAATGTTCTTTTTTTTTTTCTGGTTCTCACTTTTCTTATGTCAAAAATGAAAAAGTTGGACCAGTTTTTAAAAGTACTTTCCTATTCTAAAATTCTATAATAGCCTCTAAAACTCCGCTTAAAGGGAGCATCACATTAAGTAAAATGCGTAGGAAGGTTGTAGATATAGCAATGCCTTTCTCTGACATCCAGGAAAGTAGCTAATTAAAACCAGCTAATTAACTCTCATGAATATTGTCTTCTCACCTCTGAACCCAGAAGGTCCAGGCTTTCCAACGCCACATTTCTGATAGCATTAATCACACTGTATTTTCAGTATTGGTCTTCCTGGAGCATTGGACTCAGTAACTTATGAGGTATTTATTAAGAAATAAGTTGGGGCGCCTGGGTGGCGTAGTCGGTTGGGCGTCCGACTTCAGCCAGGTCACGATCTCGCGGTCCGTGAGTTCGAGCCCCGCGTCAGGCTCTGGGCTGATGGCTCAGAGCCTGGAGCCTGTTTCCGATTCTGTGTCTCCCTCTCTCTCTGCCCCTCCCCTGTTCATGCTCTGTCTCTCTCTGTCCCAAAAAAAAAATAAATAAATAAACGTTGAAAAAAAAAAAAAATTAAAAAAAAAAAAAAAAAAAAGAAATAAGTTAATGACTATATCTACATGCAACCAGAAGTACTAGTCACAAATGCCAGAGTCAGTCTCTGGTGGTTAGTGAGATTAAGTGGTAAGTCAGGTGTTGTTAACATCTTAGTGTGAGGCTGTTGATCACAAAGGAAACTGGTTAAGGAGGTAACAGCAAATTTGTTGTCACCAGCAGTAGAAAAAGATTTGGACTGGCTGATATCCCCTTCACAAATACGTCATGAATTTAATAGTAGTGATGGTGAGTGTTGACATGCTCTTTGCAAGAGATCATGTGGATGGTAGACAACATCACAGGCCTGTAGTACAGCTTAGCATGTGTCACAAGTCCCTGTGCCTGGCTGACATTGTAACTTCCTAAAAGGATGGATAATAGGCTAAGTACCAGTCAGTGGAAGATGGAGGTGACTATATGGTCTACAATCTGTTCACGGTAGAAAAACTAGGAATTAAAAAAAAAAAAAAAATTAGGGGGACCTGGGTGGCCCAGTCAGTTAGCATCTGATTCTTGATTTTGGCTCAGGTCATGATGTCACAGTTCATGGGATTGAGCCCTGTGTCGGGATCAGGAACTGGGTGCGGAGCCTGCTTAAGATTCTCTCTCTCTCTCCCTTTGTCTGTGCCACTCCCTCTCTCTCTGTCTCTCTTTTTCTCTCTCTCAAAAAAAGAAAGAAAAACTAGGAATTCAGGTCCAAAGAGCTGCCTACAAACACTGAGTCTGTTAGAATATTTACAACAACATCGGAAATCAGGTGAATGAAGTGATACGAAAGGTAGTAACACTGCCTAATACTCATACAGTGCTCACCACACACCAGACACTTCGAAGCATTAACAAGACAAGCCAGATACTAGCAAATTTCATGGATTCTAAGGCACCCATTTTTTACATCTTATCTCTTAAAATCAGAAGCACAAAATCTAAGAAGCACAAAATGGACAAATCTGAGATCAAGGCTTGATTAAGATTCATACTCAGTCTCTCAAATCTATCTTATCATGATAGATCCTCGCAAAACCAGGTATACTCTGCTGACCTGTCATCCCAATAATCCCTTTAATTTTCTCGTTTTTCTCTTAGTCTGAACTATATGTGTTCCTGTAGTTCCAATGTCTTTTAATAATTTCAGAGGGGAGGCACCGGTAAGTTAGCAAGAAAGTGTTGATTTTATAAGAAAACCACTTTCTCCAACACAGTAATAATAATGATTAAGAACAGCTAACGTTTACTGAATATTTACTACGTGCTGGGCACAACTCTAAGTACTTTGCGTTTCATCCTCAATAGCAACCTTATAAGGAAGGTATTATTGTTAGCCCCATGTTACGCATGGGAAACTGAGGCAAAGAAGTACTTTGCTCACAGTCGCCTAAGAAGGACAGAGAGCCATGATACCTTTGGAACTGGTGACAGCATATAACTTCTCTGTGAATACAAAAGCTGTACTCCAGAGCAGACTTGCAGAGATTTCTGGCATGTGTGGGGTTTTTTAAAACATTTAGTAGGACCATTGATATGATGTAATAGGAATGGCACTCTCTCCCTCTGTGGTCTTCCTCCCCAGATCCCATGACCCCAATTTAATCATGAGAAAAACATCAGACAAATACCAGTTGAGAGATTTTCTACAAATTAGCTGACCAGCACGTCTCAAAACTGTCAAGGTCATCAAAACCAAGGCAAGTCTGAGAACTGTCAGAGTCACATGGAATCTAAGGCAATATGACAGCTAAATGTCATGTGGTGTCCTGGATGGGATCTTAGGACAGGAGGGAAAAACTGAAAACATCTGAATAAAATTTGGACTTCAGCTAATAATGATGTATCAAGATTGGTCCCTTCGCTATGATAAATGTACCACACTGACGTAAGGTGTTAACAGTAGGGGAAACAGGGTGTGGAGAATACGGGAACTCTCTTCACTGTCTTCACTACTTTTTGCAAATCTAAAACCATCCTTATTACGTTGAAAGCTTATTTTCAAAAACACTTGGAGGAAGTAGCCTTTGACACTTTGATTTTGTGCCTCCACTACCATATTGCTACTCTTCAGTGTATTTTCCCTTTGACGGTGAAGTGTGTAATTCAAGTGGTTGGTGGTAGAATAAGGAAGAGGTGCAGCACACGCCCTACCGTGCCAAGAATGAGTTAATTGTTGTTATGTAGACACACACACGTAAAGGCTAATGGCAGATGGTGTTCGTTATTTTGTTAGCTTAACCTGTGGGGGTGATATTAATATTTCTTTCTCATTTTCTTTTATCCAGGGAGCAGATCTTAAGAGTAAAAGAAGATGAGAATGTTCCATTTCTGCTGGTTGGTAACAAATCAGATTTAGAAGATAAAAGGCAGGTTTCTGTAGAAGAGGCAAAAACCAGAGCCGACCAGTGGAATGTCAACTATGTGGAAACATCTGCTAAAACTCGAGCTAATGTTGACAAGGTAAAGGGTGGCTGTCCTTACTGCTACATCACGTTAATAAGTAATAAGCTGATTTGCTTTAACTCAGCTGCATTTTGTCCAGAGATTTGTGAAACTTTCAAATGGTGATTTAGTATGTGCTGATTATTATCTGCCCTAAATGCTCAAGTGCAACATGTTAGGCATTTCTCACTTCACCTTGTCCTCAGGCTCCCAAGAGACATTAAAACATGAGACACCACAGCTAAGTGGTTTTTTTCTAGCGCTAACAGGATTTCTGACCCGAATCGCTGCCTTTTCTTAATTTTTCTTTTTTCTTACCCTGAGCGGCTGGATAATTTAGAAGTGTCCTCTGAGCTGACACCTGCCTAGCCCTATTTAAGTTCTCGAAAGTAAAGGTACCTCCGAAGACAAAGGATCCCCAGATAAGAGGGCTTTGAAATCTGTTACTACACCTATGCCCCTACCCTCACCTCTGTTTCCCCCTGAGCCCTCTTCTTTGTCCACATTGGCCCTTCGCCGAGTCCAGGCCAGGAACACCCTTGCCTTGTTCCTGGGAACCTGCCCACATACGTTATTTCATCCTGCTGCCAAGACCTGCGTCTTCAGTGTTTAGGAGGACTGAGGCACCGTCCCCTTGAGCCCTCCACACACGGCCTCTTTTGGCCTCCAAGCATCTAAGCTCTACTGAGTGCCTCTCAAACTCTAACTGGCAGAAGTATCTATGAAACTTAATACACATGGATTCCTGGGTCTTACCCCCAGAGATTTTGCTTCATTTGCTGTGGGGTGGGACCTGAGAATTTGCATTTCTAGGAAGCTCCAGGTGGTACAGACTGTGGCCTGGTGGACCACAATTTGAGTAACACTGCTCTGGGTGGCTTTAAGTTTTAGTGAACTGGTCTGCTTGTGCCTGTAGACTCGTAATACCAATACAGAAATCATTAGGTTAAAAAAAATTAGTCTTTCTTTTCATTTGCTGTGGGGTTTTTTTTTTTTTTAAGTTTATTTAGTTTGAGAGAGTATGCATGAGCAAGTAGAGGAGGGGCAGAGAGAAAGAGAGACAGACAGACAGACAGTCCCAAGCAGGGTCCGCAGTGTCAGCACAGAGCCCAACACGGGGCTCAAACTCACAAACCATGAGATCATGACACGAGCCAAAGCCAAGAGTTGGACACTCGACCAACTGAGCCACCCAGGCACCCCCAATTACTGTAGGTCTTTAGGTAATGTCACTATACTGTCTTAAGCTGATTAGATTTCTTGTCACATGGTGAGATTCCTGTAGTTCCAAGAGATCTGTACAAAATGAGTGTTATAAGATTTCTACATAGTCTATACCAGTTTTCTCCAAAGTTATGGCAAATGTATTTAAAGTACTAATAAAAATAGGTTTTAAAGTTCAGTGTGTTTGGGGTTTTGAAAGGCAGCATTGAATATTAGTGTGTGTGTGTGTTTCGTTTCTTCCAAACTGATGAGCAATTGTAGAACACACTCTAAAACCTGTTCAAACTAAGGACAGTGGGTCCAAGAGGTGAGCAGTAACCACAAAAGGTATGGAGCGGTCATTATAACAATCTCTGTGCTGTCATCTGCTGGCGTGAATTTTTTGCCATATGCATGTATTTTCAAAAGAGGAAAGTTGAAAGTATAGGGCTATTTTAGTTACTCTGGCTGTGTAACAAAATATACCCCCAAAACTTATGGGTGAAAGTAACCATTTATTATGCTCATGGAATCTCTGGGCCAAAGTTTTGGACAGATCACAGTGGAGTTGGCTCGTCTCTGTTCCACAGTGTCTCATGCCTCAGCTGAAAAGCTTGAAGTCTGGGAACTGGAAGCATCTTCAGTTAGGTTCTGTTCTTTTCTTTCTTTTTTTTTTTTTTTCAATTTTTTTTTTAATGTTTGTTTATTTTTGAGAGAGAGAGAGAGAGACAGAGAGACCGTGTGAACAGGGGAGGGGCAGAGAGAGTGAGACACAGAATCCGAAGCAGCCTCCAGGCTCCAAGCTGTCAGCACAGAGCCCCATACGGAGCTCGAACCCACAAACCATGAGATCATGACCTGAGCCAAAGTCAGAAGCTTAACTGACTGAGGCATCCAGGCCCTCTGATTAAGTTCTAAAGACTGTCCACACGTGCCTGATCCAGGCAGTTGACACTGGCTGTTGTCCAGGGATGGCTCGGTTCCTCACCATGTAACCTTTTCTGTTGTGTCCTACTTTAGGCTTTCTTAGAGCAAGAGCCAGTGTCACAAGAGAATAAGAACCAGGCAGAAACCATGTCACCTTTTATGACCTAGGCAGGGAAGTTACTCAGCATTATTTCCACTTCATTCTGTCGGCTGGAGTAGTCGCAGGTCCTACCCAGGTTTGGGAGGAAGGAGAATGGACTCCACATGCTGATGGAGAATGGTAAGATGCTGGAAGAGTGCGTAGGGAGTATTGCTGTGGCCGGTTTTGCAAAGTATCGTCTGTACTCAAGGGTCACCTCTCCAAAGCAAAATTACATTAAATGTGGACGCTTATAAACCAAGGTACGGGGGCAGAGCAGGGTGGGGGTGGGCGCCTGGGTGATTCAGTCGGTTGAGCGTCCAACTCTTGATTTTGGCTCAGGTAATGATCTCGCAGTTCATGGGATCGAGCCCCACGTTGGGATCCACATCAAGTGTAGAGCCTGCTTAAGATTCTGTTTTCCTTTGCCTGCCCCCCCACTTGCACGGATGCACACTCAGATAGATAGATAGATAGAAAGATAGATACAAGTTCATATGGAATACTGTAACTTGATGTACTACTCACCCTGAGGAGTGACTGCCAGATAAAATACCTCAGTGGCTAAATAAAAGTAACTTGCAGCAACTATTCAGTTTCTAGAATTAGGTTATATTTGGTTTCTTGCTGAGGAAATAATGTTAATAGGTAAAGGAGCTAATATTCAATGGTGTCTGTAAGACCCAGGCACTGTGGCCAGCACAGACCATTTGTCTTTAACTCTGTAAGGCATACTCTTCTCGTGCTCACTGTTTAGATGCAGAAAAGAAGTGGAAAGATTATACACCTAATTCAACTTCAAAAGGCCTGTGATGGCATCCGCTGGCTCTGGGTGCAGCCAACCCTGGTGCCCGTGTCATTTCTGCACTGTTTTACTCGACACAATGGTGTCTCCTGTGGTGTCTCCCAGGCTGTATGTCGCCCGCTACTGGAAGCCTGGCACAGATTGTTGGGGGGTGGCAAGTGTTAATACTGGCTCCTATTAAACTGGCATGTATCTTGTTTGTCACAAAAAACAAATACTAGCTCCCTACAAGAGTAAGGTCTCATGTCTTGTCCTCATCTGGATTCCAAATAGACCGTTGGGTTGAAGTTTCAAAGAGGCAGATTTTCAATCCTCCCTGTGAAAAGCTTCAGGACCATCAGAGTGGTTGAGCCGCCTCGAGAGGGAGAGAGAGAGGGGGGGGGGGGAGGGAGAGGGAGACGGGGCCTCGCCTGTCGCAGAGGCCATGCCTGTCACAGAGGAGTCACCCAGAGGCAGAGGACCACATGGAAAACCTGCTTGTGGACTCACTGGATGCCAGGTTCATCTGACGACCTTGTTAGTAGCCTTCTAGCTAAATGCTCCGGCTCTTTAAATCATGGCTCCAAGGTTGCTCTTAATTTTTTTTTTTTTTAAGGTTGCTCTTAATTTTTAAGGAACATCTTGGAGTAATGGAAACAGATTGAGCAAGTAGATGTCAAAAAGGAGAGTGTGATTTATTACGTCAGGAGAGCCAATTTAGGTTGGGGAAAGAATTATAGGAGAAATGTAGTCTGTTTATTTTTAAGTGTTTTCATTAAAAACATGAACACATGCTTATTATATAAAGAAAAATCTGTAATAAGGAGAAAAAGTGAGTCACTCCCCTCCCCTTCCTGTAAGGTAACCAACCACTGCTGATCAGGTGTGTCTTTCCAGACATTTATCTACACTTACAGACCGGCGTGTAGAATCTGAGGGAAAGCTTGTGTTTGCTTGTTTTCCCCCCATATAAATAGGACTTTTGTAGTGTATGTAGCACATTTATATACATATGGTGTATATACAACTTATATATAGTATTTCTGTGTATGTAGAACATGTATTTCTGTAGTTTGCTTTGTAAATTTCATAACAGATGTAGTTCTTTCCATGCCGTTACATATAGACATACCACATTCTTGTAAACATCTAGGAAGTGTTTCATAGTTGGGCTTTTTCGTAATTCAGCCATTTTCCCGTGAGTGACGTGCCGATTGCCCGCTGTGTCTTCTCTCACAGCAGTGCTGCGGTGAGCTTTCTGTGCACCCATGCAAGGTGCATTGTGAATTTTAATAACAGGGTGCCCTCCAGAAAGCGTCCTTACTTGCACCAAAACCCTCTCCCCACTGTCTTCCCAGCACCAGGTAAAGCAACCTTTCAAAGTCACCGGGGAGGTGGCTAAACCATTGTTTCTTGATAATTAATGAGACATGTTGTAGTTGATTCATGGGCCATTCCATTTGTACATTTTCTGTGAACTCTGAAATTACTTTCTTTTCTGCCCATTGATCTTACGGCTTTATTATTTTGATTCCTAAAGCGTACTTTTTATGGTAAAGACATTAACCGTTTGTCCATTTATATCTGTTGTGGATATTGTCTCCTAATCCATACTACATCTTCTAACTTGGCTGATTCTTGTCTTTTACCATGGAAAAACACTAGGGATTATGTTGTGAAATCTTTCAGTGTTTTCCTTTCTGACTCGTGGGTTCTGTGGCTTTCTTAGAAAAGCTGTCTCCCATCCTAAACTTAAAAACAATTAAAAAGTTAAAAAAAACTTACCTATAATTTTTTCCCTTCTTTTTTGTTGGCTTTTATGGTAGATCCTTAATCTGTTTGAAAATTTAATATTGTCTAAGTGCTTAAAACAAAGAAGGCAGAGGTTTAGATTTAAGCTAATGTCTGTTGATGCTTTTCAAAAGAGAGGTGTTTGTCGTTTCTAGTAACTTTTGTTTTTTCAGCTGTAAGTATTGTAAGCCTAGCATTCTGAGCCTGTTTGTATGTTTATCTAGTTTTGTCTTATTTTGACTTGTGTGAGAAGGATATCCTGTGATCTCTACTCTGGATTTAGAAGAGCCAAATTTTGTGTATACCAGGTTGCCCTAAAATGGGAATGGGAAAAGAAAGGAGACAGGAGAAGAAGAGGTGGGAGCAAACAGAGAAAAGTAATTTTGAAAAGTGTCTATATTAAAAAAAGTCAAAGGCAGCCCTGCGCTTTGGGGATGATCATGTGCTTGAGGTTGTCGAAGCCAACCCTTTATTCTTTTTTATTTTTATTTTTTTAGAGAGAGAGAGAGAGAGAGAACACGCAAGTGGGGGAGAGGGGCAGAGAGAGAGAGAAAGATTGAATCCCAAGCAGGCATCACACTCAGCACAGAACCTAACACAGGGCTTGATCCCACGACCCTGAGATCATGACCTGATCCGAAATCAAGAGTTGGACACTCAGCCACCTGAGCCACCCAAGCACCCCCACAGCCCTTTATTCTTATCCCTAGTTACGCGTGTCCTTCCATATGGCCGTTGGAACAGAGCTTCCATTAGCTTTAGCTCATTATAGTAGCTGATGCAGACTTTACAAGTTCCCCACGGCGTTTGCTAGTCACGATGACCTTGGCGATTTCTAATAGAGATTCATTTGAAGTTCACTGCGGATACTTATCTAAAATTAGAAATTAAACCTTCTTCTGATGTCTATTCCATAGTGATAAGTCCACATCTGAAAGCCGCAGGGGAGTCCTCGGATATTACACATAGCTAGTTTGGAAGCGTCCTGCCCCAATGGCCAACTGTGGACTCGAAGCACAGGGTTCTGAAATCTCCATCCTGGGGAAGCCGAGCCCGTGGGCCCATGGGGTCTGTGTCACCTGTGTGTTTTGGTCTCCTGCATCCTCTGTGGATGTTCTTTGCTTACTTTTTCCCTGTTTTAACCATTCCCCTCACCTTGTGTGTTGGTCCTGTGTCCATTTGACTTAACCCACTAGTCTCTGATTGTTCCTTGCCTTATTTTTTTTTTTAATAGCCTCCTTGCTTTCTGACTGACTTTTTGTTTTTCACTCCAGATCAGGAATCGGCCACTTTGTCTAAGAAACGCTGGTTCCCTTGGCAGGAATGGTATTTAGCAGCCAAAGCCTGGGGACTAATTTGCTTATTGCTGTTGGGCTGTCATTGCTTTGTGTCCCTTCAGTGAAGTGCTGGCACATATGTATTCTTACAAGGAAGCAAATCCTGAGAGCCCACCGTTACTTCTGATTCAGGTTTAGCACTTGGGATTTTGACCCCTCTTCTCTTACACTGGAAGTCTTGGTTCCTAACCCACATCAACATAATTACTCCCTTACACTGTCCTGTAGCATCTGTATAAAACTGTTCAAAAGGACGATACCACTGCTACTAGTAACAGCCAAGTTACAAAGTGATGTTGGAGATCTGTCTTTTTTATTTGTTGAGCTTTTGTTTTTGTTTTTCTGTTCGGCTTCTCTTCTGAGACGTACATTCTGTATACTGTGTTTTAAAGTCCCTCGAAATAATCCTGTCCCCCGTAGGATTATGTCACCAACTCTACGTATAGTCTTATTTGTTTTAGTTTGATTCTCAGTTTTTGTGTCCAGTTTCATTTTTTAAGACGTAAGACATGTCCATTTCCAAAATAGAAGTTGTATAACGAGATGCATTCAGAGATGCCTCACTGTTCCCTGTACCCTGTTCCCTTCATCCTCAAAATAATACTAGTGTTTGGTTTCATTGTTTCTACTTCACATGCAGGCGGATCCACGTAACCCATATTCTACACACGCACAGGATCACTCTCTACCTGTGCTTTTCGGCGCCTTGCTTTTCCAGTCGGTCTCCTTTAGAGAGCTGGAGGCATGTTTGAAAAGGCACACTGGCCGTTACGTAACCCACATTTGTTGACTTAACAGCATTCAGAATGCACAAGCTAACCAGAATTTTTTAAATGTTTGTTTTTAATCGGTGTGGTGTCACTTCTTATTTCATGCTCTTGAGAAAAATAAAAAAATAAAATAGAAGTAATAACTGAATTTTTTAATTCAGAATTTGGGTATAAACCATAAAAGTTATTCATCCATTCATCATACACGGACATAACTATTCGTGTACAGTGTGAGCCCTTATCCTTCTAGGCCCTTGTCTGTCTTCACTCAGACATTTGCTATTGATATTTAACTTTTGAGTTGTTACATTAGTAATTTTTAAATTATTATACTAATATCTCTCCTTTGCCAGTTTCTAAACATCAAGACAGACTTGATAAATTCTTAGCCTCTGGTATCAAAATGACAAAGGAAGCACTCACTTTCCTTAGCTTTGTTTCTAAAAATGGACCTGAGGAAAAACCAGTTATTAAATATAAATTTTGTTAAACATAAATTAATTACTTTTAAAGATGAACTGGTAAGATACATTTATTAATTGTAAATTGCTCAAAGACGGTCCATTGAATTTTGTCTTTGGAGCTATCATCACTTGTCTTGAAAGTTGGGATGGGAAGATCAGGTTATATTTTGTGAACATTTCTACCAAAAAGCATAACTCAGAACATTTCCCGATTTTCCCAGTGTACTTGAAGAAGACTCTAGTTTTGTGCTTTCCTGTCCCTACATGCCTCAAACAGGAGCTCTTTTTTTTTTTTTTTTAATGTTTATTTATTTTGAGAGAAAGAGAGCACGCATGGGTGGGGGAGGGGCAGAGATGGGGAGAGAGAATCCCAAGCCGGCTTCACACTCAGTGCAGAACCCAGAGCCCAACACGGGGCTCGATCCCACGACCACAAGGTCACAACCTGAACTGATATCAGGAGTCAGACTCTCAACCAACAGGGCCACCCAGGTGGCCCCCAGACAAAAGCTCTTAAGTAGTTACTCTTACTTATTCCCAAGGTTTACTGCTCCGGTTCCAAGAAGTACCAAGCTCACACTATCTGGTGGCTTTATTTACCCTATTTTCTTCTTTCTAGGTATTTTTTGACTTAATGAGGGAAATTCGAGCCAGAAAAATGGAAGACAGCAAAGAAAAGAATGGAAAAAAGAAGAGGAAAAGTTTAGCCAAGAGAATCAGAGAAAGATGCTGCATTTTATAATCGAAGTCCAAACTCCTTTCTTATCTTGACCATACTAATAAATATAATTTATAAGCATTGCCATTGAAGGCTCAATTGACTGAAATTACTTTAACGATTTGGAAATTGTTATGTATCACTAAAAGCATGAATTGGAACTGCACTGAGAGTCAAAATCACTTAAAAAAGAAATTAATGTGGCTTCACCAAGAAGCAGAGTTCAACTTCTCTCATAATTGCCTACATTTATCGCGGTCCTGAATGTAGCGTATGGGCTTGTGTGTCGCGGGCAGTCTTTCTGGAACTGTTAGAGCCGAGACGGGGTGGGAGGGATGAGAGGAAAGGCTACTTCCTCTGGTTTATTACAAAGCTTAAATTTTATATCATTTTAAAATGTCTTGGTCTTCTACTGCCTTGAAAAATGACAATTGTGAACATGGTAGTTAAACTGTACCACTTTTTTTTAACCATTGTTATGCAAAATATAGAAGAAAAGTTATTGGCATGATTGTTGCATATAGTTAAATTGAGAGTAATTCATCTGTGAACCTGCATTAATTACCTGGTGATTAACGTAGAAAAGTGATGTAAACTTGTACATGGAAATTTTTGAATATGCCTTAATTTAGAAACTGAAAAGTACCCGGTTGTGTCATTCTGGATGTGTCCCCGCTGGTGCCGTGGGCCCCTTGCCCCACGTGTCCTGGTGAGAGTATTTGCCTGGTATGGAGTACAACTTTTGTATAGACGATTCTTGCAAAATAACTGTCTGCTAGGAGTCTGTCCAAACTTAAAATGTGTGCCATACTCTGGTTCTCGAAAGTAAGGGTCCAGAGCTCCTTGATCGCTTTTCATTAACCGTAAGGTAGTTTGACATGAAGGGCCAGCCCATACTTGTAAGATAATTGTAGACTGTGGGGATTCAGTACAGTTGTTTCGGTGAACCCTCGGTCCCTGGAACTCCCTTTTTACAAGTGGTGAGCGTGTGTTAAGTTGTTGGTCTCTCGGGAGCAGGGCACAGGAAAGGTGTCGTTAATGCTAATGCATTTTGCACTAGAACATTCGGGACGGTGTGCGTGCTTGCGGCCGGTTCATTTCTACATTTGCACTTAGGAGGTGACAGTTTGGCTGCGGGAGAGTTACTGGGAGTCCTGTAGTCTGTGTTCATAATGGAGAACACCGGAGCCACACTTTCCTAACGCTAACATCACGCAGTGAACCCCGAGTATGGTGCAGAAGGCATGTTTGGCATCTGCAGACCGAACACCAGCCTGTGTCGCCCTGGCGTGCCGTGCCCACTGGAGGAATTCTAGCATGCTGTTTGGGAACATAATTTCAATGGGAAATATACCACTGTCCAGATTTTTGTTATCTTCTTCAGAATGGGGCTAAGACGGCTAATTCAATAAACTTTGTCTTTCTTTTTGCTCAGTCCTGATTTCAACAAGTGAAAAATGCATTCAGGCG
The DNA here is from genome assembly GCF_018350155.1 of Leopardus geoffroyi. Lineage (NCBI taxonomy): Eukaryota > Metazoa > Chordata > Mammalia > Carnivora > Felidae > Leopardus > Leopardus geoffroyi. Next base: position 74,636,299 of record NC_059331.1, on the reverse strand, counting down.
TTCCAGGTAACGGGTGTGTATGTGAAGTTAACAAAAATAGGCTTTTTAGGAACTCAGCTCTTTAGATATTACATCTGACTTGTCATGTTAAATATTTGTCCTTAAAGGGTTTGAGATGTACATCTTCCGTTTCGTATTTTTCATAGGCTATGCCGTGTGCAGAATTCAAGTTACCAATGTAACCCTGGCCCCGTGGGCCCGGCGGTCTCCGTGTGTACTCATCACAGTCTTATTTAACCAGGGGTCCTAACCACTAACATTGTGACTTTGCTTTGAGACCTTTCCTCTCCTGGGTACTGAGGTGCTATGAAGCCAACTGACAAAGACGCATCACATGTCTTAGGCTGATGCCACTACCCGATTGGTTTATTTGCAATTTGAGCCATTTAAAGACCAATAAACTTCCTTTTTTTAAATGCTTGTGGTGTTACTTGATGTTTACAATATATGTAACATGTAAAATTCAGACGACCCGACCTGGGCCTCTTCATCAGAGATTTTAAAGCCGCTGAGTGTCTTGAACTCTCAGTTTAGGGCTTTCTTTTGAGTGATGCCAGATTTCCTGGATAATAAAGTCATTGCTCAGGCTCAGGGAGGGCTCAGAAATGGGAGGACCCCATGTGCACGATTACGTGGAAGATACCGTTATGCGGTCACAACTGCGCATTACTTTTAGAAGACTGCCAAACTAAAATGGCTGGGGGCCAGCTTTATATCGTGTTCTAATCAGAATGATCCCCAGAGACCATTTAATTCCCAAATTGTGGCAGGAGTAACCATGCTGTTACCTACCATTCCTTTCTTTTCTTTCTTTTTCCTTCCTTCCTTCCTTCCTTCCTTCCTTCCTTCCTTCCTTCCTTCCTTCTTTTTTTCTTTCTTGTTGATAAAGTAAAAATTTGGTTTATTCATCTGTTCATGACACAGTACACAAGAGGCAAAGCGTTTCACATAGATGTCCCTTCCAACTCCCTGGAATGTTCATTTCTTTCACTAAAAAGACTAGACATGAGAGGCAGACGGTGCTTAGGCAACTGAAATAAAGATGGTGAGGGGACACTGCTAAGGTCATCCTCACGGGGACGGGCACAAGGGGACTGTCAGTCACAAGCTATCTTCTAAAACTTAGCTGGAAACAAAGGAGCACCACTCCTGGCCGCTCCTGCTGTCATGGGCCTCGGTCACCCCCATCACACAGGTATGGCAACACTTTCTGATGGTTGCCCTTCCTGTCTTGCTGGATGCTGTAGTATGGGGGCTTGCTGTACGTTCTCATGAATTCAGACCTCATTTTCACCAGGTCCGCTGCACTGCGAGAGACCATGATTCTAGTCAGGATTTTATCGTGAGTATCCTTGCCCTTCATGGAGTCGTACAGTCAGCAGAATACTGGGGCTTGTCCTGAATGCACTAGACCGGGTTCAGGAAAACCTCTTCCAGGTGTCCTTTGACTCCTTGATGCTCTCCAGCATGTCATAGCTCAGTAGCTTTTTATCCCTGGAAGTAGCCAGACACTTTCTGGAGGTGACACACTCTTCACTCATGATGCAGATCCACTTGAACACATCAGTTCCTTTCCTCTTCACTCCAGCATCCTAGAGATCCTGGGCATCTTGGTCAGTCGGTTTATGATCGATGACAGAGTCGTCTTCCGTTCTACCCTTTTTGAGGGCAACCGTCGGCTTGCAGAAGTCACCAGATGTGTCAGAAACGATGTCCTCCAGATCAGTCTTGTACATTTCCTTGTAGATTCTGTTAATTTCTTGAAGCTCCTGGTTGGTCCTTGAGCAGATGATCTCAATGAAAGAGTCCCCATCAGTCCCTAGCCCCTTCAGCTCAGAAGCATCACACGGAGCAGGTGGCTGGACAAGGCTAACTTCAGAGCTGATGCAAGTTTCTTTTTGGTCCTTCTCTGGTAGGCAAAGGCAATATCCTCTGTTCTTGCTGCGGTTGGTCAAAATGTTGACAATGGTGACCTCATCCACACCTTTGGTCTTGATGGTCATTTCAGTGTTCAGAGGATCACTCTCAGGCTGATCAAGATTGGTGTGCTCTTGGACAGACCCGTATGCACTTGGGAATGTGGAGTGATCACCCTCCAAACTGAGCTTGGAGAGAATTTCATGAACAGCAGACTTTTTTTTTTTTTTAAGTTTTATTTACTTATTTTGAGAGAGAGCGCCAGTGGGGGCGAGGCAGAGAGAGGAGAGAGAGAATCCCAGGCAGGCTCTGCACTGTCAGTGCAGATCCCGACTCGGGGCTTGATCTCAAAAACCGTGAGATCATGACCTGAGCCAAAATCAAGAAGAGTCAGACATTTAACCGACCGAGCGGCCCAGGTGCCCCACTTTTCTTAGTTAATTCATAAGCAGTGCCAGAATGAGCACATATAAGTTATAACTGGCATAGTTTTAACCTCACTGGACCCATGTTTAACACCAGTATGGGGTATGATGTTACATATATACCAAACAGAGGTTAGATTAAATTCTGGTCTTAAACTAAATCAGAGTTTCATGTCTCACCATTCTGTGACAAGGACATAAAACTTAATATTTGGCAACCATCAAAGCATTTACCAAAAGTTCCTGTAAAGATTTCAAAGTAATGCTTTTGATTTAACCCCGTGTTAGAAGTCTCCTTTAGCAAATTACTTAGGAAGTCAAGAGTGGCAGGTCAATAGAGGTCTTCATTCATGCCTTTCATTTTCTGTAGATTTGTATATCCCCCACCGTGGGCACTGCTGGGAATATAGCAGATGAAGGACAAACATGAGTCAGAGACAATTACAGAGATTCACACGGAAGAAACTACCCCGGTGTCCCATGCCGATGGAGAGGAAGTTAAAAAACAACAAAGATTAGGTATTCGGCCTCCTTACTCTGGGCTAGACCGCCTATTTCTTATGATTGTCAACATGAAAAATAATTATAACAAACTGTGCATCCTATATGCAAGATACTGTATATATGTATTTAAATTTAGTGTTAATCCTATGAGGTAGGTGCTATCATTTACCCCTATTTTGCAGATGAAGAAACTGAGGCCAAAGAACAGAAAAACTTGCCTGGGGCCACAAAGCTAGCAACTGTTACCTGGCACTGGAAGCATAGTGGTCTGGCTCCGTGCACAATGCAGAGTGGAGACGAGAATTCATGGTGGGATACGCCCCACACGTCCCCAAGGCTGCAGCCGAGAACGAGAGGCGGAGGCGAAGGGGCCTCCTGTGTGTACAGCCTGGTTGCTGAGACAAAGACCAAGCGCCGAGAGGGAAAACTTTGTGCAGAGCTCAGCTGTGGAGTCAAGCCTTACAGCGTTTTTCCCATAACATCAGGAAGGAGTCAGCCTGCCTCTGGCAGGCCGGAAATCTCCTCCCATATTTTCTTAAATGCAGAATGACTTTCCAAGCCTTTTGCTCCAGCAGCCCCACACAGGGCAGGGGCCTGGAGGCAGGCGGGAGGGAGCTTTGGCCATCAGTCCATATTCTCTGTCTTTACAGAACGCCATTTCTGGGGATGGGGAGAGGCCTGGGGAGCACTGAACATCTGTTCAAGAGAGGCCATGAGGCCTGTGATAACTTGCATGGCTAATCTGATAGAAGAACAAGATTCCTTTTATCAAAAGCCCCGATGAAAACAAACAGCTGAAGTGTAAAGGTGTTTGCAAGCAGCTAGCAGGAAATGCTCCTAAGGGCAGAGTGTTTGAAACACCCGGGGGCCCCTGGGTGGCTCAGTCCGTTAAGCGTCCGACTCTTGGTTCTCTGGCTCAGGTCACGATCTCACGGTTGGTGCGTGGGAGCCCCGCATCTGACTCTGCACTGACAGTGCGGAGCCTGCTTGGGATTCTCTCTCTCCCCCTCTCTCTGTCCCTACCCCTGCTTGTGCTGTCTCTCTCTCAAAATGAACTTAAGAAAAAGAAAAAGAAAAGAAACAGCCAAAATACAAGAGTGTGTTGGATTGGAAGGAAAAGGAACAGATCGATATGAAAGCCAACATCTGGGCCCCAGCTGAAAGGTGGGTGGAGGAAGGGCGAAGAATTTCAGCCTGTAACCCCGAGAGTTGTGCGCAGACTGATCTTTGCAAAGGATGCCAGATGTGGAAAGATATGGAGATGTATTTTCTAGAGTCCTGGAGGTTGGTTTAAGAGGGGCCGTAGCCAAGATTCCCTCAGATTACAGGCCAGAAGCGGGAAGTAACTTGCCTAAAATCACACAAGTGATGTAAGAACCAGAATTAAAGCACAGGTCTTGGCTTCTAATTCCTTGTGAGTGGGGGAGGGGCAGAGAGAGGGAGAGAGAGAGAATCCCAAATGGGCTCTGCACCATCAGTGGGTCTCGAGCCTACAAACTGTGAGATGATGGCCTGAGGCAAAATCAAGAGTCCGATGCTTAACCGACTGAGTCCCCCCAGGCGCCCCTGAGGGTGCTTTAAATGGAGACAGTTCGGGGCACCTGGGGGGCTCAGTCTATTAAGCATCCAACTCAATTTCAGCTCAGGCCATCATCTCAGTTGGTGGGATTGAGCCCCACTGACAGCATGGATCCTGCTTGGGACTCTCTCCCTCTCTCTCTCAAAACAAATAAACATTTAAAAATAAAATAAAGTAAAAATAAATGGAGACAGCACAAGAGAGGCTAAGGTTTCCAGAACCTGGTGAACTGGAATTCCAGTCCGGCCTCCGTTGCTTCTCTCCGGCCTTGAGGAGAAAGTCGGCGGATTTCAGATTCTTGATTGTAAAACAGGCATGCACGGCCTACCTCCTAGGATTACTGTGAGGACCGCAGAGGAGTCCTCACCATTTTTGCTACAGGGCATGGATTTCCTATATGCAGAGGAAGGTTTTCACCGTGCCTGGCCCCCTGTTTCTAACCAAACCTGTGTCTGTGTGACATTCTGTTTGGCATTGATTAAACCGTGCAGATGCCTTCCTGAGCCCGTCTATTTCACGCTGACAGGTGAGAAAAAAGGAACTAGGAAACTTGTTGAAGGAGCCAGAGATTCAGGTTGTCCCACATTGGTCCTCAGCGAATCTTAGCCCTGAATGGACCCTCCGATGACGAGTCACGGGGACTGGAAACTGAGGTCTGCAGAGACCAGGTGGCCTGTGCAATGTCACAGCAGGAAGAGCAGAATCAAGACAGTCCTGCTCTGCTGGCTGAGTCCACTCCATGCGGTTCTATCCCACTCTGGTACCTCATGAGAGTCAGGAATCCTCCCAGCGAGGTGGGGATACTAGGCATGAGGATCGTGGAAAGAAGGACAGGTCGGATACAGCTCGTGATTCCTCAGCCTCACTGGAGCCCTGGGGGAGAGGCAAAGTCAGGAATCCTTAACATGGGCATAAGTAATCACTCTGGCCTCTGATATGAACCCTCCAGCCTAGGGGAAGCCTTCAGGACATGTATTGACTGAGTCTGGGGAGATCCAATCATTCAACGTCTTTTGACAGTTGGTGTGCAGAAGGCACACAGTTGAGAATTGCTGAAGAATTTTGGGCCTGAGGATTTTCTTTTAAGATTTTATTTTTTAAGTAACCTCTACACCCAACATGGAGCTTGAACTTACAACGCCAAGATCAAGGGTTGCGTGTTCCACTGAGTTAAAGCAACCCAAGGTACCAGCTCCAAGAACTCGCACCCCCCACTTCATAGGCTATGCATGAGGTTGCATTTGGGAAGGATGGGGGCTCATTGACTCAAACCACCAAAGTAGAATCACCTCTTCACCTTGATCCTCCGTTCCGGTGGTCGGCTTGTGATCGCAAAAAGCAATCTTCTTGAGTGTAGCATACGGGAAGCGCATGGGTGAAACAGGTACGTGCACCTACATATGCACATCATACCTTGCCTCTCTCTTATCTGGCCCCCAGCGTACAACATTCCTGAGATAAGAAAAATGCTGTAAATCTCAGAAAAGTGACAGTAAATGAAAAGGACAGTACATGCTGAGATGGGCCAAATAAATTGTGAAACCTACGTCACGGTTGTATGTATTTATTCTGAGACAGAGTAACATTCGTGAGCTTCTGTCAACATAGGACTCAGAAAGGCCAGCGTCAGCCAGCACCATATCCAGGTTGCCTCCCTGGGCCCCACCATGCCCTACTGGGTGTCTGCCAGAGAGAGATGGAAACATTCAAGACAATCAGCAACTGCTTTCTGCCTTTGCTCCTCTGCTGGGAGAGGCTTCGGCTGTGTCATTGTCCTGATGCCAAAGATAAAGGCTTCTAGGAGAGAAGGCACAAACCTTCTGAGGTCATCGACTATGTGGGCCTTGGAAGGCCATCCTGAGATGGTCAAGGTTGGCAGGTCTCAGCAGTGCAGCCGCATGGGGTGCTTCTAGAGTGGAAATCTCTATGCCAGGAAGCAGGTTCCTTTTGTTCCATGACAGACCATTCATTCATTCATTCATCCATCCATCCGTTCATTCGTCAAACATAATTCTTCATTCTTCTCCATCTTTACCACGAGCATCCTCATGCAAGCAAAATGAGCTATTCCAATAGCCTCCTAGTTTCTCACTGTACCCACTCCAGCTCCCCTCCTGGCCCCGAGTAAGGCCATCCTGGTTACAGCAGTCAGAGCAAAGGTCAGAGCTGATCAGGTCCTCCCTTTGCTTAAACCATCGCATTAACTTCCAATTTTTTTGTTAGGATAAACACAGAACTTAAAAAAAAAAAAAAAAAGATGTGGTAGGCTGAACAACACCCTCTCAAAGATGTCTATGTCCTAACCCCCAGAACCCATGAATATGTTACTACCTTACATGGCAAAAGGGATTTTGCAAATGTGATTAAGGCTCTTGAGATGGGGGGTCATCCTGGAATACCTTGGTGCACTCAGTGTAATCACAAGCATCCTTATAAAATGGAGGCAGAAAGGTCAGAGTCCAGGTTGGAGACGGAGACAGGACAACAGAAGCAGACAGCCATGCCACTGGCTTCCTTCCCTTCATTGGCTTCCAGCAATTCAGGACCCAAGGACATGATGACCCCCCTGGATTATGTATTCAATGAGTTAGCAACAATGTTGCTTTTACTGACCAGCCTGTCACCCTGGTACATACTAATGCTCAACAAGCACTGATTGGAGTGACTGAGGTTGGTGCAGAGATCAAACAGCCGCAAGGAGCCTTCACACCAGAAAGGAAGCAGTTTCTGTGCACAGCGTCAAACAACATAGGAAGTGCTATCGAAGTGTGAAAAAAAGTGGGGCGTCACTAAGCCACCCCTATCCACGGAGCCGTGTTGTCTATTTAACTTTTTACTATGGAAAAAATCATTCACGCACACCAGTATCTTCCATCCAGTTTCAGTAAGTAGCAACATTTGCCAATTGTTTTCATCTTTTTCCACAACTACTTTTTTTTTTTTTCTGGAGTATTTTAAAGTAACCCCAAGAAATTATTTTACTTTACCCATAAGCACTTCTCTTTTGTTTCTGAATGTTTTAGCTTTTTTTTTAATGATTTGCCCAAAGTCATATGGGCTTTTTTTTTTTTTTTTTTTTTTTTTTAGTTTATTTATTTTTGAGACAGAGAGAGAGCATGAACGGGGGAGGGGCAGAGAGAGGGAGACACAGAATCAGAAGCAGGCTCCAGGCTCTGAGCTGTCAGCACAGAGCCTGACGCGGGGCTCGAACTCACGGACCGCGAGATCGTGACCTGAGCTGAAGTCGGATGCTTAACCGACTGAGCCACCCAGGCACCCCTGTTTTAACTTTTTAAAAAAGGCGGCATCATGTGTATTTTATTTATTTATTTATTTATTTTCTTATTTTTAATGTTTATTTATTGTTGAGAGAGAAAGCATGAACAGAGGAGGAGCAGAGAGACAGGGAGACACAGGATCCGAGGCAGGCTCCAGACTCTGAGCTGTCAGCACAGAGCCCGACATGGGGCTCAAACCCACGGACCACAAGATCACAATCTGAGCCGAAGTCAGACGCTTAACTGAGGCACCCAGGCGCCTCTATTTATTTTTTTAAGTAATCTCTACACCCAATGTGGGGCTCAAACTCCTGAGATCAAGAGTCTCATGTTTGTTCTACCAACTGAGCCAGCCAGGCGCCACCATGATTTCTGAATATTTTATTTATTTGTTTTAATTTTTTTTAATGTTTATTTATTTATTTTGAGAGAGAGAGAGAACATGAGGGTAGGGGCAGAGAGACGGAGACAGAGAATCCCAAGCAGGCTCCGTGCTGTCAGCACAGAGCCCCACCCAGGGCTCAAACTCATGAACCGTGAGATCGTGACCTGAACTAAAATCAAGAGTCAGATGCTTAACTGACTGAGCACCCCAGGCACCCCGTTTCTGGATATTTCGAAACAAATTCCAGCTCTCACGTCACTTCACTTACAAACACTTCAGGATGCACCTCCAATAGGTGAAGGTGATTTTTGTTCATACACATGACATCATACCTAACAAACCTAAAAATTCCTTCAGATTGTCTAATACCTAGTCTGTATTCAAAATTTTCCTGTTTTCTCCCCCCAAAAGTCTCTTTTTCATTTGTTTCAGTTGGGATCCAAATATGGTCCACACATCGTATTTTATTGCATGTCCAGTCTTTTCTTTTAAAAATTTTTATGTTAGAATAATTTTAGATTTACAGGCACGTTGCCAAGATCGTACAGAGTTCCTGCATACCCTTCTCCCAGCTACTCCCAGGTTATGTTAACATAACCAGGGTACTCTTGTCACAAGGAATAAATTAACACTGGTACAAAACAGTTAAACTACAGACTACGTGAGATCTCACCACTGTTCCCCCTTTATCTGTTTCACGGTCTAATCTGGAACCCGCACTGAACTTAATCTTCACGTCTCCTCTGTCCCCTCCAGTCAATGACAGTTCCTAACAGAGATGACCGGAAAGCGTTGGGGCACAGGCCTCGTGGCAGAGAAGGCAGTCGGTCACTGTGAGCTCCCCCTTTTGCCTCACCGGCAATATGTCTAAGTCCCACTCATCTTCCCCGCCATCCTCTTTGCAGTCGGTAGGCATTGGCATACAAAATGGTAGGTCTTGGGGTGCCTGGGTGGCTCGGTCGGTTAAGCATCCGACTTCGGCTCAGGTCATGATCTCATGGTCCATGAGTCTAAGCCCCGCATCGGGCTCTGTGCTGACAGCTCAGAGCCTGGAGCCTGTTTCAGATTCTGTGTCTCCCTCTCTCTCTGCCCCTCCCCTGTTCATGCTCTGTCTCTCTCTGTCTCAAAAATAAATAAACATTAAAAAATTTAAAAAAAAATGGTGGGTCTTACATTCATTCAAAAGACATGAGGTTGTCGACCAAGGCGTGGGGAAACACACACAGCTGGGAGGGCGATTTGGCAGGGTCTATTAAAATATAAAACGTACGGGTCTTAATGCTCACAACACTCCCTTTCTCTGTGTCTCACTAAAGAAACACTCTCATGTGTGCCCAGAATCATGTTCAAGGTGGTTCCCTGCAGCACTGTTCACTGGAGAAGCACCAGGAACCACTTGTCTAGGAGCAGAGGTGTGGTTAAACAAAACATAACACAGTCATACAATACAGTGCGTTTACAATAGTGTAAAGGAACATGGGGGACCTGGGCGGCTCAGCTGAACATAGACCTTGCTTGAGATTCTTTCCCTCTCTCTCTCTCTCTTTCTCTCTCTCTGCCCCTCCCCTACTTGCTCGCGCTCTCTCGCTCTCTGGCTCTGTCAAAAATAAAAATAAATAAATAAAAGTTCAACAGTGTAAAGGAACAGACTACAACTATCAGCATAAAAAGTTCTCTAAGCCTGTGTGGCTCAGTCCATTAAACGTCTGACTCATTTTCAGCTCAAGTCATGATCTCATGGTTTGTGAGTTGGAGCCACACATCTGGCTTCTTCACTGAGCGTGAGAAGCCTGCCCGGGATCCTCTCTCTCTCCCTCTCTCTCTACTCCTTCCCCACTCACACTCTCTCTCTTAAAAATAAACTTTAAAAGAAATTCTCTAGGGGCGCCTGGGTGGCTCAGTCAGTTGAGCGTCTGACTTCAGCTCAGGTCATGATCTCACGGTCTGTGAGTTTGAGCCCCACGTCGGGCTCTGGGCTGACCGCTTGGAGCCTGCTTCCGATTCTGTGTCTCCCTCTCTCTCTGCGCCTCCCCTGCTCATGCTCTGTCTCTCTCTGTCAGAAATAAATAAACATTTAAAAAAAAATTCTCTAAAATATCCTTAATTCAAAAATGCATCTTGCACTGTGATACAAACAGTATGATAACTTTTTTGTAAAACCCATATATGAAACAGCACCATATACATTCTTTGAGTTTGTATATCTTGAGAAAAGCATTTTTAAAAAATCTAGATAATATACCTCATATACATAATAATGGTTATCACTGGGCAGATGGTGGAAAAGGAAAGGATTCAGGAATTGAAACTTTATCTAATTTATTTTACCATGTTTAAATAAGGAATGCATTTGGGGCGCCTGTGTGACTCTGGTGGTTAAGCGTCCAACTTCGGCTCAGGTCACCATCTCACAGTTTGTGAGTTCGAGCCCTGCATCAGGCTCTGTGCCAACAGCTCAGAGCCTGGAACCTGCTTCGGATTCTGTGTCTCCTTCCCTCTCTGCCCCTGCCCTGCTCACACTCTCTCTCTCTCTCTCAAAAATAAACAAACATTAAAAAAAATTTTTTTAATAAATAAATAAGAAATGCATTCAGGTACTACTTACATAACTGAAATTAATCTTTAAAGCATATGATCACACATATCCAACAAAGGCCTTGTATCAAGAATATATAAAGAATTCTCAAAGCTAAACAGTAACACACAAACCCCATTAGGAAATGGACAAGAGACATAAACAGGTATTACACTAGATGGCAAATAAACACATGAAAAGATGTTCATCATCATTAGCCATTAAGAAAATGCAAATTAAAGACACTGTCAAGATAATGAAAAGATAAGCCACAGACGGGGAGAAAATACTTCCAAAAGGCACATTTGTTAAAAGATTGTTACCCAAAAACATGCAAAGAACACTTAACATTTAACAATAAGAAAACAGGGGCACCGGGGTGGTCCATTCGGGTTAAGTGTCTGACTCTTGATTTCAGCTCCGGTCATGTTCTCATAGTTCCCTGCATGGCTCTGTGTTGACAGCTTGGAGCCTGCTTGGAATTCTCCCCCTCTCTCTGCCCCTCCCCTGGTCACTCTCTCTCTCTTTTTCTCAAAAATAAATAAACAAACATTTTTTAAAAAATAAGAAAACAATTCAGTTACAAAATGGGCCAGAGACCTTAACAGACACCTCACCACAGAAGACATACAGATGGCAAATAAGGATATGAAAAGATGCTGCACGTCGTGTATGTCACCAAGGAAAAGCAAGTTAAACCAAGGAGCTACCACTACCCGCCTATTAGAGTGGCCAAGATCTGGCACATTGACAACACCAAGTGCTGGTGAGGATGGGGAACAGAAAGAACCCTCATTCACTGCTGCAACTGCAAAACGGAACAGCCACTTTGAGCCCAGCGATTAATTTTATAACTATTATTCTAAATTCTTGTTCTGTTATATGGCTTAAATCGTCTTTGATCAGTTCATTAGCTGTCACTACTTCCTGGAGTTTCTCTTGAGGAGAGTTCTTCCGTTTCGTCATTTTGGGTAGTCCCTAGGGTGGCTTCAAACTGCAGGGCACTTCCCCTGTGCTGTCTGGAGTAACTTGTGTTGGTGGGCAGGGCCGCTGTCAGACCCGATGCCTGCCCCCAGCCCACCACTGGGGCCACAGTCAGACTGGTGTGTACCTTCTCTTCCCCTCTCCCAGGGGCAGGACTCACTGTGGAGTGGTGTGGCCCCTGTCTGGGCTACTTGCACCCTGCCAGGCTTGTGGTGCTGCTTCGATGGGATCTGGCGTATTAGCCGGGGTGGATCCACAAAGTGCACAAGGGTGGGAGGGGTAGGCTTAGCTCTCTTTGCCCATCGGAGGTCCCCTGCGGGAGGGGCGGAACAGCCACTTTGAAAGACAGTTTGGTGGTTCTTACAAATCTAACTATCCTCATGCCATGCAATCCAACAATTGTGTTCCTTGGTATTTACCCAGAGAAGCTGAAAACTTACATCCACACCAAAACCTGCACTTGGATGTTTACGGTAGCTTTATTTTTATTTTTAAGTTTATGTGTTCATTTTGAGAGAGATGTGGGGAGAGGAGGGCAGAGAGAGAGAGGGAGAAAGAGAATCCCAAGCAGGTTCCATGCTGTCAGCACAGAGCCCTGCAGAGCCCTTTGTGGGGCCTGAACTCACGAACTGTGAGATCATGACCTGAGCCAAAACCAAGAGTTGGACACTTAACCGACTGAGCCACCTAGGTGTCCCACAGCAGCTTTATTTATTTATTTATTTATTTATTTTTTAATGTTTATTTATTTTTGAGAGAGAGAGACAGAGCATGAGCAGGGGAGGGGCACGGAGAGAGGGAGACACAGAAAGTGAAGCAAGCTCCAGACTCCAAACTGACAGCACAGAGCCCGATGCGGAGCTCAAACTCACGAGCCATGAGATCAGGAGCTGAGCCAAAGTCAGACTGACTGAGCCACCCAGGTGCCTCACAGCAGGTTAATTTTTAATTGCCAAAACTTGGAAGCAACCATGATGTCCTTTGATAGGGGAATGGATACATAAACTGTGGCACCTCCAATAGTGGAGTATTTGGTTCTAAAGAAAAATGAGCCTGGAGGAGGCTTGAATGCACACTACTAAGTGAAAGAAGCCAACCTGGAAAGAGTACATATTGTATAATTCCAACTACATGACACTCTGGAAGAGGTAAAAAATAGTTAAAAGATCAGTGGTTGCCAGGGTTTAGAAAGGAGGGGTGAATGAACAGGCAGAGCACAGATGATTTTTAGGGCAGTGAAAATATTCTGTATGATACCATAGTGATGGATACATATCATTATAAATTTGTTCAAACCCATAGAATGTACGACACCACTAGTGAAACCTAATGTAAACTCTGGATTCTGGGTCATAATGATGCATCAATGTAGCTTCATCAATGGTAATAAATGTACCGCTCTTGTGGGGATTGTTGGTAATGAAGGAGGCTATGCACCTGTAGGGGCAGGAAGTATACGTCTCTTAATTTTGGACCTAAAACTGCTCTAAAAAATAAAGTCTATTTTAAAAATGCATGGAAGTGATCCTTGGGTGGCTCTGTCGGGTAAATGGCTGACTCGGCTCAGGTCATGATCTGATGGTTTGTGGGTTCGAGCCCCGAATCGGGCACTGAACAGACAATGCAGAGCCTGCTTGGGATTCTCTCTCTCTACCCCTCTCACATTCTCTCTCTCTCTCTCAAAATAAATAAACGTTCAATTCAATTCAATTTAATTCAAATGCGTGGAAAGAAACCTCTCTATCTGCAGATGACATGATTTTGTATATAGAAAATCCAGAAGGATCCACTGAAAACTATTACAACTAATAAATTCAGCAAGGTTGAGAATACAACATCAATATGCAAAAATCAGTTGTATTTCTATATACTAGCAATGAACAATCTGAAACTGAAAATAAGAACAACAATTTCATTTACAATAGTGTCAAAAGAGTAAAATACTTACGGATAAACTTAACAAAAGAAATGCAAAACGTATGGTCTGAAAACTTAAAAAAAGTTGTTGGAAGAAATTAAATACAAACTAAATAAATGAAAAGACATCCTGTGTTCATGGGTTAGAATATTTAATATTGCTAAGATGGCAGTACTTTCTAAAATGATCTACATATTCAATGAAATCCTTATCAAAATCCCTGATTTTTTGCAAGAAGTGATTCTAATATTCATATGTAAATTCAAAAAATTCAGGATAGCCAAAACAATCTTGCAAAAAGAACAAAGTCCTGATTTTATTTTATTTTATTATTGATTTCTTTAGAGAGGGAGAGAGAGAATGAGCATGGGAGCAGGAGAGAGGGGTGGAGAGAGGGGCAGAGACAGAGAGAGAGAATCCATGCTTAGTGTGGAACCCAACACGGGCTAGATGCCATGACCCCGGGATCATGACCTGAGCTGAAATCAAGAGTTGAAAGCTCAACCCACTGAACCACCCAGGCACCCCCAAAGTCCTGATTTTAAAATGTATTACAAAGCTAGTGTAATCAAGACTGTGTGGTAGGCATAAGAATAGACAAATCGATCAATGGAATAGAATGAAGAATCGCTTGCAGTCAATCTATTTTGGACAAGGGTGCCAAGACAAATCAAAGGGAAAGAATAGTTTTTCAATGAAATAGTGCTGGGACAACTGGATATCTACATACAAAAGAATGAAATTGAACTCTTTGTTCATACCATACAAAAACATTAACTTGAAATGGATCAATGACCTAAACATAAGGGCTAAAACAACAAAAGTCTTAGAAGAAAATACAGACATAAATCTTCATAACCCTGGATTAGGCAAAGGCTTCTAAAGCTATAAGACAAAAAACATATACAACAATAGAAAAGTATATAGATAAATTGAACTTCATCAAAATTGAAATCTTTTGTGCCTCAAAGAATACCACCAAGAAAGCATGAAGAATGGAAGAAGATATTTGCAAATCATATATTTAAGGGACTTGTACCTAGATTATATGAAAAACTCATACAACATAACAATAAAAAAATGAATGACCCAATTTAAAAATGGACAAAGGATCCAAGCAGACATTTCTTCCAAAGAAGATATGCAAATGGCCATTAAGCAAATGAAAGGTACTCAATGTCTTTAGTCACTAGAGAAATTAAAATCAAAACCACAATGAGGGGCACCTGGCTGGCTCAGTGGGTGGCACGTGCAATTTTTGATCCCAGTGTCATGGGCTCAAGCCTCACATTAAGTGTAGAGATTACTTAAAAATAAAATCTTAAAAAAAACAACAACACTGTAAGATCCTACTTCACACCCACCAGGATGGCTATAATCAAAAAGACATAATAACAAGTGTTGGTGAAGATGTAGAGAAATTAGAACCCTCATACACTGCTGGTGAGAACGTAAAATAGTATAGCTGCTTTGGAAAACAGTTTGGCGGGTCCTGAAAAGATTAAACATAGAGTGACCATATAATCTGGCAATTCCACTCCTAGATGGAATAGCTGAAAAAAAATGAAAACGTATATCCACACAAACACTTGTATGTAAATGTTCATAGTAACATTGTTCTTAATAGCCAAAAGTGGAAACAACCAATCGATTCATAATAACCAATCAATTCAATCAATTCATAGTAGCCAATCAATTCAATCAATAAAATAGCCAATCAATTCAACCAATTCATAATAGCCAAAAATGGAAACAACTGATAAGTGGATAAACAAAGGTGCTATATCCATTCCATGGAATATTATTCAGCAATAAAAATGAATAAAGTACTGATGCCCACTGCAGCATGGATGAACCTTGATGAAATTATCCTCAGCGCAAGAAGCCAGATTACAAAGGGCTAAAATTATATGATTATAAGTATGATATGATTTCTTTTGTATGAAATGTCCAGAACAGGCAGATCTCTATGGACAGAAAGCAGATCAGTGATCAGTAGTTGCTTAGAGCTGAGGGTTTGGGAGAAATAAGGGATAAGTGCTGATTGGTAGAAAGTTTCTTTTTGGGGTGACAAAAAGGCTTTACCTTGACTGTGGTGATGGGTGTAGAACTCTTTTAATATATTAAAAACCATTGAACTGTACACTTTAAATGAATGAATTATATGGTCTATACAAGTTGCATACACAAATGAATTCAGATTAAAAAAGAAGTGATGGAAAACTGAATAAGAACTGAATAAGAACAGTAATATGCCAGGGTCAATGTCCTGGTTTTGAAACTATACTACAGCCAAATAGGATATCACTAGTGGGGGGGAGTGAAGTGAAGGGTACACGGGACTCTCTGTACTAATTTTACAGTGTCCTGCGAGCCCATAATCATTTCAGGATAAAAGTTTTAAGATAAAATAGAATTTCCCAAAATCAGAATGCTGTCTCTCCTGAGAAATGATGATTTCTCCATTGCTAGAGTTTTAAAAATGTTGTGACTCTGAATCAGGATCGCAAAAAATATATAGTTCGTTCATTCATTCGAGGGCTGGTGATCAATAAGGCTTTTCTAGGGCAAATTTGGACTGGCTGCTATACAAGCCTAGGTACCCCTCCTCTATTTCCTAGGCCTGCAATGTGTGATCTGGAATGTGGAATTCTCCCAAAGGGCCTGGAAGGGCCACCTGTCCTCAGGGTTCCAAGGCTGACACAATATCTCAGTTCAGCTCTCCCTGAGCAAACCCTTCTCAGTTCAGCCCCAGCTCTTAGGTAATGAAGCTGGGAGTGGTGGGGTATGGGGAGCAGCTCTCTCCAGAAGCATCTCTGATAAGAAGCAGAGCGACTTCCCGCTCCAGGAGCCATGTGAAGATAGAGACTGAGTCTTACTCTTGAATATCCCCTGCCTAGTGCTTTGCCCAAAACAAGAGAACTGGCTTGTGGATACAGACCTCTTGAAGTTCCCTCTTGAAGCCAGTGGGTCTCAATTCTGACTACACGTTAGAGCTCTGAAAACATGTTCTATATCCAGAGCAGTTAAATCAGATGTTTTTGTTTTTCTTGCTTTCCTATTTCATAGCATCCTCAATGTCATTCTTACATCAGGCTCAGTGATGAGCTTCTGAGGGATGTTTCTGACGATGACCTTCAGTAGAGAGCAGCACCCATCAGTCCCGAGGAGGGTTTGCTTAAACATGATGCCGACTCGATATCCAGTTTGGGGCTTATCTAAGCTTCCACCAGTTTATTTTATCTATTTTATTTATTTATTATTTAAAAAAATTTTTTTAACGTTTATTATTGAGAGACAGAGAGAGACAGAGCATGAGCATGGGGGGTGGGGCAGAGAGAGGAGGACACACAGAATCCGAAACAGGCTCCAGGCTCTGAGCTGTCAGCACAGATCCCGACACAGGGCTCGAACCCACAAACCGCAAGATCATGACCTGAGCCGAAGTCAGACACTTAACTGACTGAGCCACCCAGGCACACCTATTTTATCTATTTTAATGTACGTGTTAGCAAGCCCTCTTGCTCAACTATAAACCCCAGCTGTTAAAGCCAGAAGTAGACAGGACCACTTAACTCATGCTCTAACTGCAACCCATTGTTCTTATTTCTTATTGCACTTTCTTGAGGCATTGAAGAAGATGTTTTGCAATGACCAGAACATTCCAACTGCCGTGTCAGGAAAGCCCTGATAGCAACGGAATGCCTAGAAGACCACACCCTCCACGTCCCTGCCCCTGCCTACGATCCCATGCTGGACACACACTACCATCCCCCGCTGTGGTCACTTGCTCTCTGCCTGCTCTCTTGCACCTCCCCCTGCTCCCAGCAACTGAAATAAATCTCTCTCTCTTTCTCTTTTCCAAACCCTTGTCTCTTGAGTTATTGGCTTCTCTTGTGACAGGCTTATCCGAGTTTGGTCAGCAACAGGGTTGGCAAACCCAGCCAGGAGCTATGTGTCCAGTTCCCTGGGTTCTCCAGGATGGGGCAGTTCAGCTTGCCAGCACCAGGGCTCACCTGCTCATTTCCCGAGTTAGTGGCTGTGATAGGTCATTGGGTAACACTTACACATAGAAAGCATAAGCCCCAAATACCAAAAGTGGTACAGTGAGAAGGAAGTCTACTTCCCACCTTGGCTCCCCAGAGGCCACCGTTTGTACCAGCTCATGTTTCTTCCCAGACAACACACCCGTATAACCTTAGTAGAGATGCATCTTACAACTCTCGTGTGCTTTGGTGTGTTGTAAATCGTTCTGAAAAGAAAGATACATTTAGGAGTGACAGTAAAACCTTGGATTGCGAGTAACTGTTCTGCGAGTGTTCCGCAAGACGAGCAAACGTTTCTAATAAATTTCAGCTTGATGAAGGAGCGGTGTCTCGCAATACGAGTAGTACGTGTCGCGGAAGGTCACGGGATCACAACTGAACCGAAGGTGCTTGGAATTCGCTTTGATACACAAGTGCTTTGGATCACAAGCATGTTTCTGGAACGAATTATGCTCGCAAACCACGGTTTTACTGTACTGCACTCTATCTACTTCACAGTGTATATTTGCCTGGTAAAAAGCTCTGTTTCTCAAACTTATTTGAACCCAGAACTCTTCTTTTGGAGAAGAGTCTTTTTTTTTTTTTGAGAGAGAGAGAAAGGGCACAAGTGAGTGAGGGGCAGATAGAGAGACAGAGAGAAGTGGGGCTCACCCGGGGCTCGTGATTTTTTACCTGATGTGGGGCTCATGCTCACTTGAGGAAGATTCTTTTTTCTTTTTTTCTTTTTTTTTTTTTTAATTTTTTTTTTCAACGTTTATTTATTTTTTTGGGACAGAGAGAGACAGAGCATGAACGGGGGAGGGGCAGAGAGAGGGAGACACAGAATCGGAAACAGGCTCCAGGCTCTGAGCCATCAGCCCAGAGCCCCACGCGGGGCTCGAACTCACGGACTGCGAGATCGTGACCTGGCTGAAGTCGGACGCTTAACCGACTGCGCCACCCAGGCGCCCCTGAGGAAGATTCTTAAAGACATTTTCTAGTACTGGCATTTTCTGACACCACATATAGGAGAATGCTCATGTGGCAGGGTCCTGTTTGATAAATTAGCGAAATGTCTTCATTCCTGGTCATTCCTGGGCCTTTTGACCTTTCCCCTAATAGGGCATTGGCATAGCATTCTGGGCTCACGACCCCAGAGAAAGGAGGAGTACAGCAACACAAAAAAATGTCCATTCTGGATTTCTGACTTTCAGATTACATCCTTGGGACAACAGGATGAGAGATAAAGCCTTTGAGTTTCAAAAGTCAAAGCCCTAAGGGACTCGGGGCCGGCAGTTTATGACAGAAGTCACAGATTTGGATGGCTGTAAGGGAATAACTTTTTCCCTGCCTTAGGAGACCCTCTGAATTGAGGAAGGGAGAAAAATATCAGAACCAGATTAGGCGCCGGTGAGTGTCCCAGAGAAGGGGAGGACATGATAGAATCCCCAGAGAAGTTTGCTACCTCCCCTTGGTAACTCCGAGGGGAAACCAAACCCCACGGGGAAGTCCCAAGTCCAGGATGGCACAAAGTGTCTTAATGAGAACCGGGTTTTGCTGCACCGGGTAGAAACTCCACAATAAGGGATTTATACACTTTGAAATTTCTTTTATCTTTAAACAAATTATTTTAATTCCAGTATAGTTCACACACAATGTTATATTCGTTTCAGGTGTACAATCTAGTGATTCTGCACTTGCATACATCACCCAGCGGTCGTCACTGAAGGTGCCCTCCTTCATCCCCACCACCTGTTTCCTCCAGCCCCCCACCTCCCTCCTCTGCTAACCACCAGTTTGTTCTCTACAGTTAAGATTCTGGGTTTTTTGGTCTCTCTTCCCACCCCCATCCCTCGTTCACTTGTTTTGTTCTTAAATTCCACACATGAGTGAAATCGTATGGTATTTGTCTTTCCCTAACTGGCTTATTTCACTTAGCATTATACTGTCTAGATCTATCCATAAAAATATGAAACCCTTCATGAATTTGCATATGTCATCTTGGCTCAGGGGCCATGCTAATCTTTGCATGGTTTCCAATTTTAGTTCTGATTTTTAGTATATCAAAGCGAACACTAAAACTTATTTCTCGTTAACGTAAAAGTCCGGGTTGGTCATCCAGGGCTAGAAGCGTGCTCCACATTGTGAAGAACCCGGGTACCTCCATGTTGTTGCTTTGTCTCCTAAGGCCTCAACATCAGATTTCCAGTTCTGGGCAACAGGATCGAGGAAGAGACAGCGAAAAGACAAAGGGAACCCACATGCTGTTTCCTAAGAAAGGTCTATGGAAGCTCCCATATATTTCTATCACATTCATTTCACAGGAAGTTACTCGCCTGGTGTTATGGGTTGAATTATGTCCCTCACAAAGATACGCTGAAGTCCTGACCCCCATACCTGTGAGTATGACCTCATTTGGAAATAAGATCTTTGCAGATGTAATCAGTTTAAGATGAAGTCATTAAGGGTGGGCCCTAATCCAATATGACGGATGTCCTTGTAAGAAGAGAGAGAGACACGGACACTGGGAGAAGACAACATGTGATGCTGGAGACAGATGTGGCTTTCAAGTGGGATTATGATGTGAGGAAAGCTGTATTCTAAGGAGACTATCTCCTCACTGTGTTATTACAATTCTTAGTGGCTGGAGAAGGAGCCAGCAGGGGCCGGATCTTGAAGGACCTCGAATAGCAGGCTTAGGAGGCCTCCGAGGGTGGAAAATATCTGCAATGAGATCCCTTCGCTTACTCTTTGAGAGGATCCTGAGACAAGGTCATACGCAGAAGGAAGGCCATCAGGAGACCTTTCTGTCTTCCTTTGGTCCATGTGTTCCGTAAATGAGCAAAAGATGGCCTTTGTGTATGGGTCCCTAGGTTGTTCATTTCTTCACTGCGGGCTGAGACCCCTTAGCTCAAGAGCCCACCAGCACAAAACTCAAGTTTTTACACACCCTCTTATTTTATTTTATTTAAAAATTTTTTTAATGTTTATTTATTTTTGACAGAGAGAGAGAGAGAGACAGAGCATGAGCGGGGGAGGGGCAGAGAGAAAGGGAGACACAGAATGGGAAGCAGGCTCCGCTCTGAGCTGTCAGCACAGAGCCTGATGCGGGGCTCGAACTCAAGGACCACAAGATCATGACCTGAGCCGAAGTCCGACGCTCAACCGACTGAGCCATCCAGGCGCCCCAGACACCCTCTTATTTAAAAAATAACTCAAACAAGCAGATTTTTAGCCATTTAGAGTCTGTCTGCTTTGCATACTTTGCAAGACACAGCTCACCCCATATCTGTGAGCCAGAGATAAGATAGAGCCTGACAGTTATAAGACCCCAAGCTGCTCTTTGACTCAGACACTCCCCACCATGTTGCTGAACATGTAAGCCCCTCTCTGCGTCCCATATCCCCCCCTCTTCTGGATGGGAAGAATCCCTCTCATTTGCTCGCTTTAAACTTCTTATGTCTCATGCTGTCAGAGACTTGCTCTGGAATGTAATCCTTTTCGAGAACAACCTTATTAAAACTTGTGTGTTACTGCCTCTCATGATCATATGTTTGTCCTTGGCCAGTCCCAAGTCCCTCGAACCTTGACACCATACCCCTCTTACTCCTTCCTGAGATTGCAGCTCAGGGTAGGGCTGAGGCTTGAACACAGGCCCTGTTCTTCCTAGGTGAATCCTCTGATTTGACCAAAGGGGAGAGAACATACTGGGTGGAGGGGACGGATACTAGCCAGCGACCTGGAGATGTGGCCCTGAGGCTCTGTCCTTAGCTCTAAGGAAGGGCAGTTTTCAGGATATGGCCAGGATGCCATCAAGAAAGGGTGCACTCCTTAGTGAAAACCCAGACAGTGAAAAACACATACTGCATGGTATCACATATATGTGGAATATTTAATTTTTATTATTTTTTTTGAGAGAGAGAGAGAGAGAAAGCATGTGAGTGGGGGAGAGGGGGAGAGGGAGAGGGAGAGAGAGAGAGAGAGAGAGAGAGAGAGAGACACTCCCAAGCCCATGGATCCTGATGCGGGGCTCAATCCCACAACCCTGGGACCATGACCTGAGCCAGAATCAAGAGTCATTGGATGCTCAACCAACTGAGCCACCCAGGTGCCCCTATAGGTGGAATCTTAAAAAAAAAAAAGTCAAACTCATAGAAACAGAGTAGAAAATTGGTTGCCAGGGGCTGGGATGTGGAGGAAATAGGGAGAGGCTGGTAAAGGGATATAAACTTTCAGCCATAAGATAAGCTATGAGTAAGTTCTGAGGACCTAATATAAAACATGGTGACTACAGTTGAAAATACTGTATTGTATAATCGAAATTTGCTAGGAGAGTAAACTGTAAATGTTCTCTCATGAAAGAAAGAAAGAAAGAAAGAAAGAAGAAAGAAAGAAAGAAAGAAAAAAGAAAATGGTGAATATGTTAATTAACTAAATGGGGGAATCCTTCCACGAATACATATATCAAATCACTGAAATGTACACTTCAAATATCTTAAAATGGTATATGCCGATTATACCTCAACAAAGCTGAAATTAAAAAAAAAATAGGGCCACGTCTGGTCATGATCTCTTCACTATGTTCAGTACAACGATCACTTATAGAGCAGAGTCTAGGTATTAGAGTCTTTCCAGCAGGTTCGAATGTGCCCTAGAATATTACCTCCTTGAGGGCAGGAACTTTGTGGTCTTATGCATTACTGTATCCCCAGTTCTTGGAACAAGGCCTGCCTCACAGCTGGCCCTTAACATCTACTGAGAAAGGGAGGGGCGGAGGAATGATTGACTTCCCTCCAGGGACCCTCTCCAAGCTGGGTTGAGCCAGGTTCTGGTTTGAGCCACCCTTCTGAGGAACAGCCCCAGAATCTTCTGGGCCCAACGAATGGTTGACAAAGACACCCCCCTTCCTCACCCCAACCACAAATACCAGTGAGGAGATGCCTGTCACACAGGAATGTCCACTCTGGCCTCTGCGGCTTACAAACCCACATTTTCCACTGTCTGCTGGCCACCTCCAGCAGGAGGAAGTGGAGACCGGCTTCATATGACTCGGCTCCGACCAATCCCTTCCCTCCCCCATGTACACCTCAGTTAGCTGAGCAGACTTCTGTGTCCAGACTTCTGTGTCCCTCCTCCACCCTCCCCATCAAGAAAAGTCCTCCCACCCTTACCTCCCTGCTACCTGAACCCCATTCAGCCTTTCCAGGTGGAATCAAAAGTCAGCAACCGGATTTCTTAGCGAGGGCTTCTCTGACCATGCTCCTCTCCCATCCTCCCCCACCCGACGGCCACCGGTGTGGAAACCCAAGGCAGGAGGAGCAGGTGGGGGGGGGGGGCAGGTGCATCTGGGGCGAACACGAGAGGAGTGCCTGTGGGACACCCAGCAGGAGAGTAAGCTGTGACTCTTGGACTCCCATTTTACTCCTCATCCCGAACCATCCTTCCCAACCCCTGCCAGAGGCTCCAATCTCCGCGGGGCTCTGCTCTCGGCCAACGCTCACCCAGCTACCGGCGACGTCACAGGAATCCCGCTATCTCATTGGTTGAAATTTCCTCTCCCCCTTGCGTGGGAAGGAGGGGAGCTGTGGTCCCCGGAGTCCTGGGAGGCGGTCTCCGTGGCGACTGCAGCCTGGCAGCAAGGGAGGAACCAACTTGGACCTCCCCCGACCTGTTCTAGGAGACGGGATCCCCCCCGGCAGAGGCAGCTACGCCCTTAGTGTCTGGAAACCGGAAACCGGATCTTCCCCGCTCGGGCTCCGCCGCACCACCGCAGAAGGGAGGCGCGGTGAGGGAGGCGGGCGTCCAGCCTCCAGCAGGACCGCGAATGTGCTGGTCTCCAGCTTTGTCTGTCTCACAGTGGCATCTCCTCTGGGAGTGTTTTTCCTGTGTGGACCCGGAGAGAAGGGACTGTCCACGATGGCCCGAAAGCAGCTTCAGCTTCAAAATTAGTGGTTCTTATTAACTAGAGGAGACTGGATTCTAGACCTGGCGTTGTCTCTGGCCTCAGTTTCCTCATCTGTAAAATAGGGATATTGAGGTTTGGATTGCAGAGCGGGAGTGCAGGGGCATTAGAGCCCCTCTGGGCCTGTGGTTCCAAGCTGGGGGTCTCTCAACTGCCTGGTGTCAGGATGAAGGGACTTGCCCCAGGTCCCAATTTGACAAGTGGCTGAGTCAGAACATAGGTCATTTCCAGCGTTTCTAACCAGCAAGACACTGGGTGATCTTTCAGAGCCTCCATTTCCTCATTTGTGGGCTGAAAAGCGATTCAGTGGAGTGTCCCCAGAATCACGTGAAATCATGGAGAAAAGATATCAAGCACATGGCACTTAATAAATGGTCATTATAGTGTTTTAAATTAATTTTTAGTAAAATGAATCTTTGGAGCATCTGGGTGTCTCAGGCGATTGAGTGTCCGACTTCAGCTCAGGTTATGAGGAGGAGCTTTCGACTCTTGATCTCAGGCTCATTAGTTCGAGCCCCACACTGGGTGTGGAGATTACTTAAAATTTGAAGAGAAAAAAAAAAAAAAGGTCTTTCTGTGACTGTTCTTTCTGGTCTAGCCTGAGGGCTCTTCTATTCAGGCCTCCCTAGTTTGAAGGAATAATGTGAAACCCAGCCCATTTAGAAGTTTTATACTTTGAATACACAAATTGAAAAGAAGGGAGGCTGGATCATAGTCCTGTATTGGCTTTTCTAACAGTTTAGTCCCAAGACCACTGTCAAGGAGGTCTGGTCTTCCCCTTTCTAGTCAGTGACAGCTAACAGTGGATTCCAACTGTAGCTCACCTGGGAGTTTTAAAAAATACTGATACCTGGGCCCTGCCCCCAGGGATTCTGGTGCAATTAGTCCACAGTGTGACTGGCCAATGGACTTTTTTTTTTTTTTTTTTTTTTTTTTTTTTTTTTTTTTTTGAGAGAGAGAGCGCACAAGCAGGGGAGGGGCAGAGAGAGGGGGAGACAGAGGATCCTAAGTGGGCTCCGTGCGACAGCCGCGAGCCCGATGCAAGGCCTCGAACTCATGAGCCATGAGATCATGACCTGAGCCGAAGTCAGAGAGTTAACTGACTGAGCCACCCAGGTGCCGCTGGCTAATGCATTCTTAAATGTTCCCCAAGCACTTCCAATGGGCAGCCCCCAAAACTGAGAATCACTGTTCGATCTGAGGCATCAGCAGCCTCCCCTCCTGCCAAACTAGTAGAAGCAGCCTCAGTGGGACAATGAAGTGAGACTCCACCCAGGTGGCCCATCACTGGGATTGGGAGTCTGTCGGGCAGTCTCAGTGATGGCAGCCCCAGACAGCCACAGGCACCCCAGTGTCACCAATCTTGACTGGTGGCAGGAAGCCATCTCGGGGGTGGATGAAGTTCAGGCAGTTCTGATCTGATCAAGAGCCCTGGCTGGGGGAGACTGGTCTTCAGCCCGACCACAAACGTGGCTGAAAGGGGCACGAGAAGGATCGTTTGTGTGGCCCACTCTCATCAGTTGATGACCTCAGTGTTGTCACCTGAAAGCTGCCCACCTGCTAAGTCATCATGAGGAGTAAACGAGTCAGTGTAACGAAGTGTTAGTAAGAGGGACGTAAGTCTTAGCCGGGGTTATTGTTGTTGGGAGAGGTGAGGAAATGGGGTAGCTGTTTCAGTGGATGAAATAGGATTATTCACACACCTCCCCTCCCCCACCGGGGTGGTCTCGTCACAGGAAGGTGTCACAGTTGACTTGGTTCTGGGTCCTATCTTAATGAAAAACTCTCCATGTTTACACTGTCACAGCATAAATGAACTTCTGTTTCATACAGTATGTAGTTTTCATCTTCTAACATGCTTCATGTTCTGGCAAGCTTCTGATCACTGCATTTGTCTCCTTTGGGACATCAGTAAGACATTGGGGTTGTACCAGGACTTGTCATGTTTGAGAAGGCACCTCTTATCATGTGGGGGCACAGAGTGACATTTGGGAGGGCCCTTGGGTCTCCCTGTACCGCCCAAATGCTGTGCTTATGCCTGTGGCCTGGCCTCCTGGTTTCAATTATTGGGAACAAGACACTTAGGAGGCTGATGCTTCAGAGCCAGGGACAGTTGGGTGTGCCACACTCTGTCTGCGTGAGGTCACTGGGTTATGGATCCTGGATGGAGAGACGCGGTCAAGAAGCCCGGCTGCTCTTCTCTGGGGACTCTGACCTCTGCTGGCTCAAGTCTGTGGTGTTGCCAGAGCTATTTCCAAGTCCTTTGGGCTGCTGACCCTTCCGATATCAAACTTGGAGCACAAGCGTAGCAACTCCACCCGTTGACGGGGATAAACAAGAATGTTCTGCCCTCACCCGACAACCGCATTAATTTTGCCCTCCTGATGGCATAAGGCCCAGGAACTGTCAACAATTTTGATCAAAAACTGCTGACACAAAGTGAAAAAAACAAAACAAAAACAATTCATAAGAACAAAAGAGACTGTAGGCTACTTTCTTTTTTAAAAAAGTTTATTCTTTTTTTTTTAAACATTTGCTTTTCTTTTCTTCTTTTTTATTTTTAAAATTTTTTTTTTCAACGTTTATTTATTTTTGGGACAGAGAGAGACAGAGCATGAATGGGGGAGAGGCAGAGAGAGAGGGAGACACAGAATCGGAAACAGGCTCCAGGCTCTGAGCCATCAGCCCAGAGCCTGACGCGGGGCTCGAACTCACGGATCGCGAGATCGTGACCTGGCTGAAGTCGGACGCTTAACCGACTGCGCCACCCAGGCGCCCCAACTTTTCTTTTCTTCTTAAGTTAATCCATTTATTTTTGAGCGAGAGACAGAGCAAGTGAGGAGGGGCAGAGAGAGAGAGAGAGAATCCCAAGCAGGATTCTTGGAGAATCCCAGGAGAATCCCAGGCTGCCAGACGGAGCCCAATGCTGGGCTCAAATCCACAAACTGTGAGATCATGACCTGAACAGAAAACACGAGCTGGACACTCAACCCACTGAGCTACCCAGGCACCCCTATTCGTTTTTTTAAATGTTGATTTATTTTTGAGAGAGAGAGAGAGAGAGCACAAGCTGGAGAGCGGCAGAGAGAGAGGGAGACAGAGGATCTGAAGTAGGCTCTGTGCTGAGAGCTCGAATCCATGAACCCCTGAGCCGAAGCCGGACCCTTAACAAACTGAGCCACCCAGGCTCCCCTGTGGGCTATTTTCTAATCCCCTGGAACACTGAGCCTCTGTTGAAAGTATTGTTGTATCTAAAATAAAAATTCTGATATCAAGTGCCTTGAACACAGCAGAAGCAGGGCAGTGACATTTATCAGTGTCTTTTGTGAGTCAGCCAATGATAAATGCTTTACGTATACTGGAATATTTAAAATCCTCTAAACACAATTATCTTCATTTTTGTGGGTCCGGAAAAGGAAGCTCTTAAACTGAGCCAACACCTCAAAAGTAGCATGGCTAATATGTGGTTGGGCCTGGAACACCATTCTGGATCAATACACAGAGTCTACGTTCTTAGGAGAGGCAAGTAGTCTACTTGGGCTGTCTTAATATGAATAAAATGAGTAAATATCTTTTTAAAGACATGGATTTTATAGAAAAGGTAGAAAGTACATTGAGGCAAATACAAACACAATCAAATAATCCTCCATCCAAAGCTACTGCAGAAAACATTTTAGTGTCATATCTGAAAATATCAGTATATCTACCAGCTTTCGTCATCTGAGCCTTTGTAGTGAGCTTTTTTCTAGGCCAATAAATGTAGATCTGTGTCATTTACAGCTGGCTGGATAGTATCTCAGTATGGGCATGTCTTCTAAATTATTCATCTGGTTCCCCTATCATTAGACAGTTAGATTGTTTCTAATTTTTATTTTTTATAAATAGTGCTTCAATGTCTTTTTTTGTACATCTTTGGGTGTTTTTATTATTGTTTCCTTAGGGGGATAAGTCATAAATGTCAAATTGCAAGGTCAAAGGAAATGCACATAATTCGTAAAAGACAAACTTTTAGATTAAAGTATATTTTGTATGCAGGAAGTGCCCACATTATAAGTGGACAGTTTGATCAAATATCTCAAAGGGAACACATTTGTATAAATACCATGCAAGTCAAGAAATAGAAAAATATGAGCAACCAGGGGCCTCTGAGTGCCTCCTCGATCAGCTGAGTGCCCAAATCTTTTTTTTTTTTTTAATGTTTATTTATTTTTGAGAGAGACAGAGTGTGTGTGTGAGGGGTCAAGCGGCAGAGAGAGAAGGAGACACAGAATCTGAAACAGACTCCAGGCTCCAAGCTGTCAGCACAGAGCCCTACTCGGGGCGTGAACTCATGAATCATGAGATCATGACCTGAGCTGAAGTCGAATGCTTAACCGACTGAGCCACTCGGGAGCCCCTGGACACCTTTATTTTTAAGTTTATTCCTTAGTAGCTTATATCTTCGGTTGCCTTTTTTTTTTTTTAATGCTTATTTTTGACAATGAGACAGAGACAGCGACAGAGTGGGAGCAGGGGAGGGGCAGAGAGAGAGGGAGACACAGAATCTGAAGCAAGACTCCAGGCTCTGAGCTGTCTGTCAGCACAGAGCCCGATGTGGGGCTCGAACTCACGAACTGTGACATCATGACCCAAGCTGAAGTTGGACGCTTAACCCACTGAGCCACCCAGGTGCCTCTCTTTGATTGCCCTTGTAAACAGTATCTTCCAGCAGGGAGGTCTTTAAATGATACTCTGCAGAGGAAATAAGTGAGGACTCTTCAGAAATCCAGAGTCTTTCAAAAAGTTTACTTGTCTCTTTTGTTTGTAAACAATTATTTAGAATGTTCATGGTGACTTAATAATGTGTCCCCTTGTCTTTTAATTTCATGGTGGTACAAAGATAACTCAGAATTCCAGAGCAGTCCCAAACTGTGTGGTGGTGTTGGAAGCTTCCCCAGTTGGGTGGTCACTGCAGAAGCTTCTACTCCAACTGACAGGGCATATCTAAAGACTGGGTCATTTCACGAGTACTTATTAAATGCCAGATACTAAGTGCCGAGGAGAGTCATAAACCAGACAGGTGATGGTCAAAAGCACATATGAGGTTTTCAGTTTCCATACAGGGAGAGATTCCACCGATAATCCAGTAAGGACAAGAACTTTCCATACCTGGGAAAAGGCCCTGAGGTGGAAAGGAGCTGCGCACATTCAGAGAAAGGCCCAGACGTAGTGAGTAAGAGGTGTGCCCTGAAATGAGTCTCCAGTCGTGAATGGGGAAGCAGGGTCCTCTGCTGACACTATGTTCTTCCAACCCTGGCTCACCAGAAAAAACCCAAGGAAGTGGCCAGGGCACCAAGGGTACGAAGGGCTGGAGGCTGGAATTCGGTGGTCAGGCAGCCCTCGCCAGGAGGTGGGGTGAGCCTGGGGAGACTGAGTTGGAGTCCCGGGTCGGCCTCCTTCTACGTGTGAAGGAGGGCCAGTCACCTAACTCTCCCTGGGTTAGAGCTGACCTGAACATCTGGCATTTTAGCTTACTTCCTAGTAAAGTAAAAAACATTATTGGCGAATTGACCATTTAAGAGATAAACATATAAAAACACTGCTTTAATAATGGCAGGTTAAATTTATCTGAATTTTTATTTATGTTTAATAAGTGGCAGGTTGGAATACTTCAGCTTTTGGTTTCTCCTTTTTTTGCTTTTGTTTGTGTGTTTCTGAGAGAGAGAGGTAAAGAGAGAGCAGCGCTCTGGGGAGCGGGGCAGGGGGAGATGGAGAGAATCTTAAGCAGGCTCCCTGCTGGGTGTAGACTTAGAGCTCGGTTTCACCACTGTGACATTGTAACCTGAGTCGAAATTAAGAGTCGGTTGCTTAACCAACTGAGCCACACAGGCGCCTTTGGTTTCTCCTTCTGTTAAGCATTTAACAATCTATAAGTGTAAACATGACAATCTGCTTTTTTTTTTAAAGTTTATTTTGAGAGAGAGAGAGAGAGAGAGGGTGTGAGCAGGGGAGGGACAGAGAGAAAGGGAGAGAGATTCCCAAGCAGGCTCAGCACAGAGCCTGTCAGCACAGAGCCTGTCTCGGGGCTTGATCTCATGAACCTGAGCTGAAATCAAGAGTCAGGCACTTAGATGACTGAGCCACCCAGGCGCCCCAAGAGGAGCTGCTTCTTAAAAGGACCCTTTTGAAATATGGGGAATCCTTTTGTCGTGGGAATAACTTCACCCTTGAACTTGATGCAGTAAGGTAGTAAATGGTAAGCATTCTGGTTCATCATGTAAAAGACTGCCCAGTGTGGGAGAGTGTATGTTTATATACACAGAATTCCTTTTATTCACACTCTGCTGGGTCCTGTGTTTCTGGGACAGACACCCAGTCATTCCATACCACCTCCCACCAGGAAGCCACCGTGTGGCCCCAAAGAGATTAAGTGTGAAAGTGCTAACCGAAGAGCTAGGCAGGTTGGGGGTTATAGTTAGGTTGGGTGACTTCCTGGGGTCCCTGAGCATCTGGGAAATGAGGGAAGGGGTATTGCAGGGTAGCCCGCTGAGAAAGAAGAGGGAGGCAGAGACAACGGTAGAGAGAGCATCCCAAGCAGGCTCCACGCTGTCAGCGCAGTGAACCGTGAGCTCACGAACTGTGAGATCGTGACCCGAGCTGAGATCAAGGGTCAGACACCCAACCGACTGAGCCACCCAGGCAGCCCTAATTTTCTTCCTAAGCTGGCCTGCCCACAGTTCAAAATTTGGCACTAGTTTCCATGGGAAAATGCTGTCTGACTCAGCCCTGAGACCCCTTTCTCAGTTCCCGGTCCAGCTCCCCCCTGAGCCCAGCCCAGCCCAGCCAAACCTAGCTGCTGAAGCCAGCGGACCAAGCAGCCACGTGGCTCATCTCCCAGGTTGCCTGCGACACTCCCCCATTTGTGCCTTTGTCCTGGCGTCACTGCTAATACTGCCCCTTCCTCTCTCCAAAGTGCCCCAATACAGGGGACGAAGTACATATTTTCCTTATTTAGAACCTGCCTGGGGTCTCTTACTCCACAGTTAGCAAGACTTGGAAGCCTGAGTTTGGAGAGAGCCCAGGGACACTGTGCCGGTTCCCAAAGGGCAAAAGGAATGGGGAGCGTGCGGAGGTCGGGGGGGGGGGGTCTCAATTGTTCAGCCTCATACGGGAAAGACCCAGAAGGCAACGATGCACATGCTGGTTCACCTGTACGCCTTGCTCACCCTCATTTGTCTGAGCACCCCACCCCCCACCTCCACATTCTAGGAACCCAGATGCAGGAAGCACGGTACACTGGTCCCAGCCTGTGGTTCGGAGGAAATCAGTCGTTCCAGCTAGCACGTGGAACATCGAACACGTTCCACTGAACGTTTACTGACATCCTCCTTTGGGCCAGGAATAGGCATAGATACTGGGAATCTGAAAAGGATTTCAAGGGGGGTAAACAGACTTAGAATAGGGTGAGGTAAATGTTAGGAGGTGAGCCCCAGATGCCACAGGAGCCCAGAGGGAGAGGTGGCTCACTTTTCCTGGAAAGGAGGCGGGGTGGGTACCAGGAAAGCTGTCACAAAGGAGCTATTTGAGCCTGGTCTGCAGACGAGACAAGGTATCAGCTATCTCCATGTGGGAGGCAGGGAATTCTCAGCTTTCAAGAGCCAAACAGCCTGATTGGAAAAGGAGAAAGTGTGAGCCAGCAGTAGAACCCAGGCAGACAGATGAAGGAGAGGATGTGTAGTTCCCGGAGGGTGGGCTGGCTCTGGCTCTCCTTCCAGACTTCTCTCTCAGGGACAGCGTGCCAGGACTCGAGCTGCTGCGGCTGGCTCTGAAGGTCAGCGGCACCCAGATGGCCTGTGGGAAGGAAGGGCGGGGCTGAGAACCAGGCCGGCTCTGATAAAGTTTATCTGACATCTGATAAACTTCCTGGGGAGAAGGGTAGAAATATGGACAGTGTGACCATTCAGAGAAGCAGGAAAAAAATAGGCCAGTCCCAAGCTCTGGTGTATGCTTGACTAGAGGGAAAGGTTTAGAAACAAGCTTGCCCTCGCCCACCCCTCCAACCTCCTGCAGAGTTCCCCCTCCTCAGATTCCTGCAACTGATGGCTTTGCTCAGCAGTGGAGAATCTGGATACTGAGGGTGCCATTACATTTTAGGGTCTGGTTGAGGTAGCACCCGCAGTGCTTCTCAAGCTTTGGCGCCCCCTGAGGCGGCCTGTGAAAGCACAGGCTGCTGGGCCCCACTCCAGAGTCTCCAGAACCATGGGGGGGGGGGGGGGGGGGGAGGGGTTGTGCAAAACTGCACTTGTAACAAATTCCCAGGTGATTTGGTTCTCGTGTTTGGAGAACCATCAAGGTAACCCATGCCTGGTCTTGCTTTGACCCCGGGGCCCTGGAGAGGCTGCCTGGGATTTTGGAAACAGAAGACTCTGGTGGTAGGTTGGCATGACCCCTCAGTTTCTACCTTTATAAAAGGGTAATTCTGAGTCTCAAATAAGACCTTCGATTCGAAAGCCTTTTGTGAACTGAGAGGTGAGCTTCAAGTTTAGTTACCAACGTGCTCAAACCAAAAGTTGTAAAATATGCTGGTTTCTTCTAAAATCATTATCGCGGAGCCCTAAGGACCACGCCCACATCAGGATCTCCTGGGATGTGGCTTATAACACAGATTTTCTTGGCCTGAATCATTGTTACATTTACATTTTATTTATTATTATTAATTTTTTTTGAGAGAGAGAGAGAGAATGCAGGTGCATGAGCTGGGGAGGGGCAGAGGGAGAAGGAGAGAGAGAATCTTTTTTTTTTTTTTTTAGATAGATTTCCTTTTATTTTTTTTTTAATTTTTTTTTAAATATTTATTTATTTTTGAGACAGAGAGAGACAGAGCATGAACGGGGAAGGGGCAGAGAGAGAGGGAGACACAGAATCGGAAGCAGGCTCCAGGCTCTGAGCCATCAGCCCAGAGCCTGACACGGGGCTTGAACTCACGGACCGCGAAATAGTGACCTGAGCTGAAGTCGAACGCCCAACAGACTGAGCCACCCAGGCGCCCCGAGAGAGAGAATCTTTAACAGGCTCCCACATCCAGTGTGGAGCCCAACTCGGGGCTCGATCTCACAACCGTGAGATCACGACCGGAGTTGAAATCAAAAGTCGGTCACTTAACGGACTGAGCCACACAGGTGCCCCACATTTACATTTTCAGCACATCTTGGGTGATTCCTGTGCAGCCCAAGGATTGAGAACAGCTAGCGTATGTTGGGAAGTGAGTGGGAGATGCAGAAAGTCACTCTTCAGTTTTCTGGGTTGCTGTGAGTCCACTAAGACCTCCCTCCTCCTGCCTGGCCCTGTCTCCAAGCCTCCACATTGTTGAGGGATTGTCACTTCTCCAGAAGGCTACATCTGGGCTGCCAGGCTCCCAGCTGCGTGCCAGGCGCCACCTCCTGGCATCCCAATTTTGTTATTCTTTTCCTCCTGTTGTGTTAATCAGATCCTCCCACAGGAGTGTTCAGAACCTTTTTAATGTCAGAAGGAAATGTGATTCTCTTGCATTTAAGAAGTTTCAATGTCTCCTTAAATGTCTCAACTACTTGTGATTTTCCTGTCCCAGGGTTTTGGAATGAGCTATCCAGCAAAAGAGGTGCAGGCATTTAGTGTGCAAAAGTGAAATGTAGACTGGGCAGATCTCTTCTTGCTGGAGTGTCACCTATCTTTGAAAGTGTTACATCCCCTGCAAGGGTGTGGCTTGCCATGCAACAGTGGCTGAGATCCCTGGAGGATGTCTGAGGCGTGCACCTGTGTGTGGCTCATGGATCCTTCTGTGACTCATTTCGGCAGCGTGCAGTTTTCTGTCACCTAGCATTTCTTGCAGAAGAAATCACGCATCAGCAAATGTGACATTCCCATTATGCTCAGATAGTTCAGTGTATCGATTGCACAAAACAAGCTGGGTGTTTTCTTACAGCAAAACTGTACTGCTCTAAGACTGTTAGGCAGTTGTTAAGAATGTGCTGATGTGGAAATGCCTCTAAAATTAATTGCGAAGTGAAAAACACCAAGGTACAAAAAAATTAAGTGCCACATTTCAGTAGGTGGGCAGAGAAAGTGTCTGTGGACTCAGGATATCTGATTAACAACCCAAGACTTCCTCTGAGACTCTGCTGAATTGTCTGGTTGCTCTCATCACAGCATCCTGGAGCTGCAGGAGGTATTAGACCCGCTCTTCCCAGCTATAATGTGCACACCAGCACATGGTGACTGTTAAAAGATAAACTGAGGCACATTAAAAATCTAGGGTTTGGGGGCACCCTGGGTGGCTCAGTGGGTTAAGTGTCCAACTCTTGATCTCAGCTCAGGTCTTTTTTTTTTTTTTTTTTTTTTTTTAGTGTATTTATTTTGAAAGAAAGAGAGAGGGAGGGAGGGAGGGAGGGAGGGGAAGAGAGAGAGGGAGATAGAGAATTCCAAGCAGGTTCCATGCTGTCAGCACAGAGCCCAACACCGGGCTCAACCCCACAAACCATGAGATCATGACCTGAGTCAAACTCAAGAGTCTGACACTTAAGAGACTCAGCTCAGGTCTTGATCTCAGGGTCCTAAGTTCAGGCCCCGCACTGGGCTCTGCACTGGGCACAAAGCCTGGTTAAAAAAAAAAATCTGGGGTTTATTGAGCAAGCATAATCTGAATCAGGCAGTTCTAACGAAAAGTGGTTAGGAACCCTCCATGGCGTGCTGGCAGAAAGGTTTTTATAGAGAAGACATGGAAGCAAAGCAAAATTATTTGATTGGCTGTGGCTTCAGTGGTTGCCTTATTTGGAATAGCCTAGTTGGCCGTTTGTCCTTAAATTTTGTATCTGGGATTCGAATGCAATGACTCTGGCTTAGGTTTTGGTTTATTTACATAGACCACCAAGAGTCAGAGCCATCTCAGTCCACGGTTTCCCCTGGGGAAACCGTTGTCATTCTACGGGTTTGGACATATTTATAAGGATGCATATCCACCATCACAGTACCGCACAGAGCAGTTTCACGGCCCTAAAGATCCTCTGTGCTCTGCCTAGCCACCTCTCCCTCCCCACTCCTCCCTGGCAACCAGAATATCAAATAGCTGGAATCATACAGTACGTAGCCTTTCCAGACTGGCTTTTTCACTTAGTAACATGCACTTACATTTCCTCCATGCCTTTTCATGGCTTGATGGTTCATTTCTTTTTAGCACTAAATAACATTCCATGGTCTGGGTATACCACAGTCTGTTTATCCATTCACCTCCTGATGATTCCAGGAACTTTTCATCTCCAAAAAGGAAATCCTGTTCCTTATCAACACTGCCTCCCCAATCGCTTCTCTCCCCAACCCCTAGCCACTACTGATCTCCTTTGGTCTCTATGGATTTGCTTCTTCTAGGCATTTCACGTAAATGGAATCTCACCGATTCCTTTACCTTCCTTACCCTCTAGTCATTAGTTCATTTGCTCCTCATGCTCCACTTCTTCTCCTCTCTAGCTTTGCAACACTTTCCTCTTTAAGTGTGACGCTGTGTTAACGTTCCTCGGAGTCTGTGCATTTTAAACCCATATGAACATAGCAGGTGTAAGGCCAAAAGCGTGTCTATTTTTTGAATCCTATTTCTGGGCCTGGCTGTGATTCCCCCTCCACCAGCACCACCTGGCTCCTTCTTAGAGTCACCTGGAGATTTTCATGAAATGCAGATTGCACCTGCCCACTGGGGAAGTCTTACCCAGGGTGTCTATGGTATGGCTTCAAAACTTGTTTTTTGGTTTGTGGGCACTTGTGAGCATGCTGGGACACAGCTGCACGTGCACCAGTCCTGGGGTGCAGCAGTTAGGGAAGAACTCGTCCTGCGCCCTTGCCTCACCCAGTCAGGGCCCTGCTCTGAGGTCTCCTAAAACTGTGGGGGGGAAAGTGGGTCTTCCTAGGGAGTTGAAGCCAGTGTCCTGGGCCCCAAAAAACACAGGTCATACCTAAAAGGTCTCCTGATTTAGGAGCACCTGGGTGGCTCAGTCGGTTAAGTGTCCAGCTCTTGGTTTTTGGCTCAGGTCATGATCTCACGGTTCGTGGGTTTGAGCCCCGCATTGGGCTCCGTGCTGCCAGTGTGGAGCCTGCTTGGGATTCTCTCTCTCCCTACCTGACTTGTGCTGTCTCTCTCTCAAGATGAATAACCTTAAAAAAAAAAAAAAAGTTCTCCAGATTTAAATGACCTGGGCGTTCACTGTCCTCTTTTTAAAGCTGCTGTCTTTAATTACTGGTCACAGTCACAGGGCGATGTTTCCAGAGAACACACACCTTCAGGCTGAGAGATGTCCAAGGACTATTCGTAATTACTGACATTAAATTCTCAAATGGAGAAAGTTTCTCACAAACTTGTGAGAGGCCGTCTCAGTTTCCTGGGGCTGCCGTCACCTAGTGCCACACACTGGGTGGCTTCGAACAACGTATTCTATTCCGTTCGGGAGGCTGGAGATCTGAAACCAAGGTGTCAGCAGGCAGGTGCTCCCTCTGCAACCTGTAGGTCAACCTTCCCTGCTTCTTCTAGCTTCTGGTGGCCGGCCACCCGTGGCGCTCCTCAGCACGGAGCTTCATCCCCCCACTCTCTGCCTCCATGGCCACATGACCTTCTCTCTGTGTCCAGGCCTCTGTGTCTCCATCTCCAAATACCCCTCTCCTTAGAAGGCTACCAGTCACTGAACTTAGGGCCTACCTGGATCCAGTCTGACCTCATCTAAACCCGATTACATCTGCAAAGGCTTTCCTTCCGTATAAAGTCACACTCATAGGTTGTGGATGGACATGAATTTGGCACAGTGGGGACTCCATTCAACCCAGCACAGGTGCTTTTCCCTACTCACTCGTACACCTCTTGGTTTTTCATTTGATTTGGATCCATTGGCTTCACCTCGCTCCAAATAAACTGGAGTCTTTTGTCAAGATTTCCGTGGATGTTGCCGACCATCTGGCACCAGTTTAAAAAGGACAGAAAATGATATTCTTCTCCACAGGTGAACTGGCACATCAAATTATCCATGTGCTCTGCTCCCCTATGGAAACGCACGTTTTGAGGGGAGCATCCTTCAGGATTTCACCACCTGGGCCCACTTGTACCTTTCCAAACGCAGGAGACAGTATACCTACAAAGAGTGTTCTCTTCCTAGGAAAGCTGGAGAAAATAAGCGGAACTCCCACTGTTTTCTTGAATTTGGAAAGGGACGAAAGCTCTCTCACTAAGGTAGTGAAGGAATGACAGGAAGGCCAGGAGACCGGACCGATAGGTGAATTTTTACATTCAGCAGAACAGCAAGGGATCACGACCATTTGGGACACTTAATTCATCTCAGTTTATAATCAGTTGAGCCACATGGAGGCTAAGTGATTTCCCAAGGCCAACAGTTCCCCAGTCACCTAGACAATATCTAATGGTCCTCCAGTACATGTAAATCTCTACCCTGGATGGTACAGGGGCCAGACTAGAACCCCTGACGGTGTGATTCCTGGTCTCCGCTTTGTCCTGTTTAAAACACATTTTCAGCCCACAGCCTCGTTTCCCCTGCCTCTGAACACCAGACGTTATTTGCCTTTACAGGGTGTTGACTTACGGTGAAAAGCAGTGGCAATAAATCTGTCCTTGCTTCAGTATCAATCGAGGCAGTGGCGCCAAACTGTATGAGTCGTCTCCGTGCACTGGCGAGTGTTTTAAAAGCCAGTATCATTCAAGAATGTTCTCAGCTGGGGGCACCTGACTTGAGCATCTGACTGGCTCAGCTGTTGATCTCATGATCGCACGGTTGGTGAGTTTGAGCCCCACATCCTGCTCGCTGCTGTCAGCGCAGAGCCTGCAAAACCTCTTCAGATCCTCATGTCTTCCTCTCGCTCTCTGCCCCTCCCCTGCTCTCTCTCTCTCTCTCTCTCTCAAAAATAAAACATTAAAAAAAAAAAAAAGGAATGTTCTCGAGTGGGGTGCCTTGGTGGCTCAGTCCATTTAAGCGTCGGACTCTTGGTTTCTGCTCAGATCATGATCTCACGTTATCGTGAGTTCAAGCTCCATGTCGGGCTCCAAGCTGTCAACACAGAGCCTCCTTGGGATTCTCTCTCTGTCCCTCCCCACCATGTGCACGCTCTCTCTCTCCCTCCCTCTTTTTCTCTCAAAATAAATAAATAACGTTAAGGAAAAAAAAAAAGAATGTTCTAGGTAAAACACTAAAAAGTCACTAATTGTATCACATCTTGTTCCTTGTATACATATATATTTTTTAATGTTTTTATTTTATTTTTGACGGAGAGAGACAGAGCATGAGCGGGGAAGGGGCAGAGAGAGAGGGAGACACGGAATCCGAAGCAGGTTCCAGGCTCTGAGCTGTCAGCACAGAGACCGATGTGGGGCTCGAACCCACAGATGGTGAGATTATGACCTGAGCTGAAGTCGGACGCTTAACCGACTGAGCCACCCAGGCACACCACACATCTTTTTATTATGTATGAAATAAATATGCATAAAGCACTTCTGCTGCATACTGAAGTCTGGGGGTTGTCCAAGAAGACAACCAAGAAGCGTTTGAGCTGCAGACTCAACCAGCTGCATTTTTCATGAAGCAGCAGTCTGACTTTCTGAAAGAACACCTAAGAGACAAACTGGATTTATTCACATTTGAATATTTGGCAGGTATTTCCTCGAAAATGAATGCAGTGAGCCTACCACTTTAAGGAAAACAGCATTTGTTGGCAGTACTAAAAGTTGAGTTTTCAAGTAAAAATTAGAAATTTAGAAAACTTGTACCCACCAGTATGAACTTGACAGTTTCCCAACATTTGAAGACTTTTCTGAAAAGATCTATGGTCATACTAATAAAAGTGATTTTTTTTTTAATATTACATAAGGAAATGTGTCACCCTTTGTAAGATTTGTATAATTCAGTTACTATCAATATTTTTCCAAATGAGCAATGCATGATGTTAAAAAAAAAAAACATGCATGGGTAAGAAATCCATGCAAAATGCGGGATGGGTTTGAATACAGCAGAATATGAAAAGTACATTGATAAGGTTTCAGATTCCACATTGCAACTTAAGAAAATTCCACTTGTCAAGTTTCGGGCAGTATCAGAAATAGCTACTACGATTATCTAAAGATGTTATTAAAATACCTTTCCGCTTTCCAACTACATAACAGTTAGGATAAATTTTCTTCAAACACTTTAACCAGAGGCACATTGCAATAGACTGAATAGAGAATATGAGAGTCAAAGTGTCTTCTATTAAACTAGGGATCAAAGAGATTGTCCAAAAAAGGTAAAAATCCCATTCTCCTACTGAATGTTTTTTTGTTTTTAAAAATATGTATTTACTTAAAACATTTTTTTAATGTTTATTTATTTTTGAGAGAGAGAGAGAGACAGAGCACAAGTTGGGGAAGGGAAGAGAGAGAGGGAGACACAGAATCTGAAGCTGTCAGCACAGAGCCTGATGCGGGGCTCGAACTCATGAGTTGCGAGATCATGACCTGGGCCGAAGTCGGACGCCCAACCGACTGAGCCACCCAGGATCCCCCCAAAAATATTTATTTTTAAACATGTTTTTACTTATCATGTAATGGGTTTATTACTGTTATTGTAGTCATCCCTTAGAGATATATGTACCCCACACCCAAAATTTGACTCAGCTGTTTAGACTGATATGTCGCACATTTACCAAGAGGGTATAAGGCAATCTATTACTCACATAATGAGGCTTTCTGGGATGAGCAGGGAAGGCTCTCAAGAAGGTCCATAATGACTTGAGAAAGCAGGGAGAGGTGACTGGTTTGGAGTTTTATGGTGGCTAGGGGGTGAGGCTGGAGCAAGGGTTCTCTCATATGGACCAGATTGTGTGGTCTGAATTTTGTTTGTTTGTGTGTTTTTTGGAATCAAGGGAAGGAGTTCATGAGCTTTCTTACTGCCTTTGCAGATGTGGGCAAGAAGTAAATAATGAGGAGTGGAAGTTGAAAGATGTCAGCACTCAAATGTCAA
This sequence comes from Leopardus geoffroyi, assembly GCF_018350155.1. Taxonomy (NCBI): domain Eukaryota; kingdom Metazoa; phylum Chordata; class Mammalia; order Carnivora; family Felidae; genus Leopardus; species Leopardus geoffroyi. The sequence goes on along the minus strand of NC_059331.1, from coordinate 74,596,755 downwards.
ACCTGGAGTCAGACTTACTACAATTCACTCCTGATGTTTCACTGATGACTGAAAACGCCACGTTGCATTTAACTGAATTTGTACTTGTAATAAATAAGCTACTACAGTCCTCTGGGAAACGTGTTGCCTGATTTTGGTCAGGGAGCTCAGTTGAAGACCTTGTTCAAGAGCCCAGCATTGTGTATTTTGCCAAGTGACATGTGTGCCTTGTCACTATTGGTAAAGTTTGGAACTGCGAAGAAGTGTGTTGGTGAACCCTCATATTGTGGTTTTAGTATGTGCAGAGATATGTGTGATCTTGGTTTATAATTTAGGTGTCTAAGGGGCCCCTGGGTGGCTCAGGTTGAACCACCGACTTTGAACTCAGGTCATGTCTCGTGGTTCACGAGTTCAAGTCCCACGTCGGGCTCTGTGCTGACAGCTCGGAGCCTGGAGCCTGCTTCAGATTCTGTGTCTCCCTCTCTCTCTGCCCCTCCCCTGCTCGTGCTCTGTCTCTCTAACTTTCTCAAGAATAAATAATAAACATTAAAAAAAATAAAAACTAAAAACATTATATAGTTTAGGTGTCTGTTAGCAATAGATTTGCAGAGTTCTTTACCCATAAGGATGCGCCTTGGGTAAGGGATTGTTGTTGCCATTGGCTGGACCAGATGGGTGACCGCTGGCAGCGAATGGCACCGGTACCTGTAAAAATGTGCAGATGGGGTCAATTGTTGGCCAGGGACCAGCGCGAAGTTGACTGCCTATAGTGCTGCTAACTGTGCTGGCCCTTGTGTCCCATCCTTAATTAGCGATGTCCCAGGAAAGGGATGGACACCAGCCTCTCATGTGTAATGATGGTATTGCTGTCTGTAAGGTGTTCCAACCCATTGCCACTCACTCTATTGATCCCCAGGGGCTCCCCAGGTGGCCAAGGGGTCCTCCAGCATGATAGCATCTGGCGGAGGCAGAGACATGATCCAGAGCCACTTTAAAGAGGGCCTCAATCCCAATTTCCAGGCCCTGAACACCAATCGTTGAAACTTTCCACTCGGATTGGTTACATGTACGACAGAGGCTTGTCAGGACACAGCGAATGCAGCACTGAGTAGCGCGGTCCAAGGTGCACTCTCCCCAACAGGCCGCCGCACAGCGCAAAGGGGACGCGGGTCAGCGCACTCAGCAGCGGTTGGCGGAGCCAGTTAGAAGCCAGAAGAAAGGCTTTTGGTGGTGGGCACCACCTAAACACCCTGTTCGTCGTGACAACTGTTGGGCTCATGCTGCCTCCCTGGGGTGACCACGATGGTTAATAATGCAAAAATTAATAAATTAATATGTTTTTGGTTGGTCCAAAGGTAGTGAATTCTCTCAACTGATTGTTACAGATCAAACTCCTTATTCTCTTTCCCTCCTTCCCACTACTGCCCTTGACTAGTCTAAAAAATATATATGTATATGTGTATATACGGATATGTACACATGTTTATATATATGTATATACATATATAATATGCATATATTTTTTAATTCTCAGTTTTAATTTCTAATATAGAAAATATCAGTAGCTATGTCCCCCATCAGCAAAAACTTTGGGAGGTCCTGTCTATATTTTAAGGTGATGAGAAGAGATCCTGAGAATCACTGGCATTAGATGTGTAAAACGAAACCAAAGCCTCACAGAACAATCGTTTCCTGATATCATGGGATGCACCCTGATGTTTTCTTCTCTTTCCTATTCTATATCATCCTTTAAAAAGTACTAGTCATGGGGCACCTGGGTGGCTCAGTCGGTTAAGCGTCCAACTTCAGCTCAGGTCATGATCTTGCGATTCATCAGTTCGAGCCCCGCATCAGGCTCTTGCTGACAGCTCAGAGCCTGGAGCCTGCTTCAGATTCTGTGTCTCCCTCTCTCTGCCCCTCCCTTGCACGTATGCTCTCTCTCTTTTTCTCTATCTCAAGAATAAATAAATGTTTTGGGGTGCCCGGGTGGCTCAGTCGGTTAAGCGTCCGACTTCAGCTCAGGTCATGATCTTGCGGTCCGTGAGTTCGAGCCCCGCATCGGGCTCTGGGCTGATGGCTCGGAGCCTGGAGCCTGCTTCCGATTCTGTGTCTCCCTCTCTCTCTGCCCCTCCCCCGTTCATGCTCTGTCTCTCTCTGTCTCAAAAATAAATAAAATACATTTAAAAAAATTAAAAAAAAAATAAATAAATGTCTAAAAAATTCTTTTTACTAATAAAATAAATAAATAAATATTTAAAAGCCCACAAATTGTTCTTTAACTAAGGCTTAAAAACACTAAGGTAAAACACTAGGATAGTATGATGGAATTTTCTGGGGAGCACTTACTGCTTAAATCAAACATGGTTACCGTTGGAGAAAGATGTCTAAGCTCACATTGCCCCTTTGGATCACGGTCTCACTTCTAAGTGGAGTTGAAGTCACCGCAAAGTTAATGAAGCTCGGGGCTTTGAGGCTCCTCACTTCAACGGGTCTCCTCTTTTACGGCCCTATCCCTAATTTTTATGGGTAATTTTGCATCCTTTTTATTCAAGATGGCCACCCAATCTGTATAGGCTCCAGACTGCACAAAACCTAGATTCATACGTGCTTCTAAACCTTTTTTTTCCCCCAGTAACTACGGTGAAATGTTTTAAAATAACAAAAGCGTTGCTTTCCTCATTAGAAACAATGGTAATAATTAGAAACACAGCTGCTGTTTTGCATTAGGTCCCTGTAAGCAAACCCACGTGAGTTAGTTATCTCAAGGAAAAGGTAGATGACTCTAAGGATACACATGTACTGGGGCTGGAGAGTCATCTAGAGCAAGTCTGTTCCTTTCTCCAGCAGTGGCTACATGATCTCTTACTTATGGCCCCTCTACTTCTTTCTTGTGAGTCTGTCCATTCTGCCTCCTCCCAGGGCTAACACTGGGCTTCTTCGTACCGTCACTTTGCCTGCGGTCCACAGTGAGCCCTGACTTGTCTCCCACAGCCAGCTGACCCAGGCTCTCCAACCTCATAGGCTGGCCCGGCCTCAGCTGGCTCATCAGTACACCATGGCTGGGGGTGTGGGAACAGGGTCGTGACGTACAAACCTTACCAGGTCAGGCCCCAGAATCTGGAAATAGGGCCTATTCCTCAGCAGAGACTGGTCGGCAGCAAGCTCAGAACACAGAGGTTATTCTGATCATTCAAACTTTGAGTTTTGCTCCATACTCTCAATTGGATTTTAGTTCAACATTAACCTGATTACTTGTGAAATGCCACTTCCAAATACATACGGGTATTTCACTTTTCACTGTTTCATTTTGGAACACAAGGGAGAATTTTATTTTTGGCACTTCCCATTAAAAAAAAAACCATATTTCTTTTGGAGCATATTGATCTTCCCATTGCCCACTTTCTGGATTTTTTGCTAATCACTGGAAATTTGGTGCAAGTGACTGATTTCAAAGACATAACGTGTTGCTCACTTTTTGTCTTGTTTTTTTAATTTTTTTTAAAGTTTTATTTATTTTGAGAGAGAGACAGTGTGAGTGGGGAAGGGGCAGAGAAAGAGGGAGAGAGAGAGAATCCCAAGCAGGCTCTGTACTGCCTGTGCAGAGCCCAATGCAGGGCTCAAACTCATGAAACCAAGAGTTGGATGCTTAACAGATTAAGCCACCCAGGCGAGCCTTTAAGTTTTTTAATGTTTTCTTTTTATTTATTTCTTTTTCTTTTTTTAAAAATCTTTATTTAATTTTTTTTTTTAATTTACATCCAAGTTAGTTAGCATATAGTGCAACAATGATTTCAGGAGTAGATTCCTTAATGCCCCTTACCCATTTAGCCTATCGCCCCTCCCACAACCCCTCCAGTAACCCTCTGTTCCCCATATCTAAGAGTCTCTTATGTTTTTGTCTCCCTCCTTGTTTTTATATTATTTTTGCTTCCCTTTCCTTATGTTCATCTGTTTTGTATCTTAAAGTCCTCATATGAGTGAAGTCATATGATATTTGTCTTTTTCTGACTAATTTCACTTAGCATAATACCCTCTAGTTCTATCCATGAAGTTGTGAATGGCAATATTTCATTCTTTTTGATTGCCAAGTAATACTCCATTGTATATATATATACATACCACATCTTCTTTATCCATCCATCCATCCATCGATGGACATTTGGGATCTTTCCATACTTTGGCTATTGTTGATAGTGCTGCTATAGACATTGGGGTGCACGTGCCCCTTTGAAACAGCACACCTGTATCCCTTGGATAGATACCTAGTAGTGTAATTGCTGGGTCATAGTGTAGTTCTACTTTTAATTTTTTGAGGAAACTCCATACTATTTTCTATATTGTTTATTTATTTTTGAGAGAGAGAAAGACAGAGCAGGAGCAGGGGAGGGGCAGAGAGAGAGGGAGACACAGAATCTGAAACAGATCTGTCAGCACAGAGCCAGCGAGCCAAAGTCGGACACTCAACCGACTGAGCCACTAAGGTGCCCCACGTGGCACTCAGTTTTGCTGTCAGTCTTAAAGAATGGTTACTCCAAAAGAATTGATAGTATGCATAAGAAGAAGTTTAGTTGTGATATTCTTAGCTGCTGGAGAATTTGAGTTTAATCTTGGCCTTTCATTTGTAAGAAAGATATACAAACTCACTGTGTGAGTCAATTTCAAAATGTCTCCAGTTTCCTTTGTCTCTCAGTGACACCCTAGGATGCTCTGAATGTTTGGGGGCGTGTATGCTACTCCATATTATTGCTTCATTTGTTGTTGATGGCAAAAATCATGTCTCTAATGACTTTTTTTTTTTTTTAATCTGAAAGCAGAAGCACCACATGAAACATGTACAAATTTTAAGCCCTTCAGGAAAGAAGTCAGGAGAAGAACAGAATTCACACATAAGGAAGTCTTCGATGAGCCTGGATTTTGTAGCTGGGCAAGCACTACGCCATTTTGAAAGCCAGGCAATAAACAATTGCCAGACCCCACCCTTCCTCTGCAGCGGACGACCCTGCGCAGCAGTGGTTTTCCAAGTGGGGTTCTAGGACCAGTAGCATCAGCATTACCTGGGAACTTACTAGGAATGCACATTCTCAGGCTCCTCTCCAGACCTGCTGAATCAGAGACCCTCAGCTGGGGTCTAGCATTGGGGTTCAACAAGCCCTCCAGGTGATTCTGATGCAGGCCAGAATTTGAGAGCCATTGTTTGAAGGCTTGCATTTCAAGGTATAGGGATATGCAACACACACACACACACACACACACACACACACACAGCTTGGAGTAATAGCAAAAAGACCTGTAACCCACAACATGCTACTCTCCTATTTTCTGGCCTATATTCTGGTTGTTTCTCTAACTAGAATATTCTTTCTCTTTCCTTGTCCGGGACCATCTATTAAAACCTTGCTCACTTTTCAAAGCTAAACCAGTTCAAAACCTACTTCCTCTGAGAAATTTCTCCAGACCCATCCAGCCCTCTGAAATGTGATATCTGTCTTCTAAAGGAAGTCCAATAGAACAAGTTTTGGTCCTAAAGATACAGTTAGAAGCTTGTCATATCCAGGTAAAAATAATTTGGAATGAGTGTAAGGAGCTCTCTCCCATGATGACAACTAATTGATCCTCTGGATGGACCTTTCCTTTGCTTTCTGTCAAGTTGTGCATGCTCCTGTTTCAAGGTCTGATTCTTCCCTCTCCTGGAATGTGTTTAACTTGAGATCAGGGGTCACAGATCAGAAATCAGCAAACATAGCCCACAGCTTATTTTTGTACGGCCTCTGAGCCAAGAATGTTTCTTACATTTTAAAATGGTTAGAAAACGAGGCACCTGGGTGGCTCAGTCGGTTGGGCGTCCGACTTCAGCTCGGGTCACGATCTCGAGGTCCGTGGGTTTGAGCCCCGCGTCGGGCTCTGGGCTGATGGCTCGGAGCCTGGAGCCTGCTTCCGATTCTGTGTCTCCCTCTCTCTCTGCACCTCCCCCATTCATGCTCTGTCTCTCTCTGTCTCAAAAATAAATAAAGGTTAAAAAAAATTAAAAAAAAATAATTAAAATAAAATGGTTAGAAAACACTCAAAAGAAAAATAGTATTTTGTGACACATGAAACGTACATGAGATCTGAATTTTATTTTCCATAAGTATGGAATTAGTGGAACATAGCCTCACCCATTCTTTTATGTTGTCTGTGGCTGCGTGTTTGCCCCAAGGGTGAAATCCAATAGTTTGCAGCAGAGACCATTGTGGCCTGCAAAGCCAAAAATATTTACTGTCTGTCCCCTCACAGAAAAAATTTGCAAACTCTTGCACTAGATAACCTCACTCTCTCATTTCATTAGGGTCTCTGCTCAAATGCCACCTTATCAGAGAGGTCTTCCTGGACCACCCTACCTAAATGGAACACATGCCCCACCTGCTCTTTGCATCCGTATAATGCTTTATTTGTCTTCTTTGTAGCGGCTACTTTCAGCTAATGTTATATATTTATTTATTATAGGTCTCTCCTCATTAGAACCCAGTTCCATGAGATCAGAGCCTTTGTTTTGTGGTTCATTCCTGTATGCCCAGATGCTGTTAATCAACATTTAAATGGATGAGTAAATATTCTCCAGTAAGAATACAATAAGAAACCCTCCCAGGACATTTCCTCGTGGTTAAATTATTTTGTTTTTGGAGAGACCAGGGGCCAGTGAAGTGTAGTTTCTAGACTAGGTGATAGTAACGTAGAGAAAACCAGAGGTACACTTTGCCTTAAAAAATAACGAACACGGGGCGCCTGGGTGGCGCAGTCGGTTAAGCGTCCGACTTCAGCCAGGTCACGATCTCGCGGTCCGGGAGTTCGAGCCCCGCATCGGGCTCTGGGCTGATGGCTCAGAGCCTGGAGCCTGTTTCCGATTCTGTGTCTCCCTCTCTCTCTGCCCCTCCCCCGTTCATGCTCTGTCTCTCTCTGTCCCAAAAATAAATAAACGTTGAAAAAAAAAATTAAAAAAAAAAATAACGAACATACATTATGGAATAATTTTTAATTAAGACCTGGAGGCAAAGCCTTCAGATATGAAGGATGTTTATCAAACCCTTCCTCTGTTTTGTAATAAGAATAAGAGTTGCCAACTGGAATTCTGGAAATTGATTTTGACCACTTGTTTTATTTTAAAGAGGTTTTAGGGACTATTTTGTCCCATTCGATTTCTCCTTGATTTCAAAATTCTCCACATTTTAATCCAATTTTACAGACATTAGAATGTAGGCCAAAAAACAAACAAACAAACAAACAAACAAAAACAGGCTGGGGCATTCCAGGTGCCATTTAATTTGGGATAAGAAATTTTCTGGAAAAGTAGCCAGTATCTCTCAAGAGACTCAACTGATCTTCTCATAACTCTTCCATTTGAAGTCAGATCAGTTGGGGTTTTTTGTATGTTTTTTAATGTTTATTTATTTTTGAAAGTTGAAGGGGAGGACAGAGGATCCAAAGTAGGATCTGCTGTCAGCACAGAGCCCAATGTGGGGCTCGAACTCATGAGCCTTGAGATCATGACCTGAGCCAAAGTCAGATGCTTAACTGACTGAGCCACCCAGGTGTCCCTGGATTGGTTGTTTTTAAAGAAATAATTCATCCGCCTTTCCTTTCTTTTCCTAAGGCTAGTCTTCGTATTGAGAATTGGCCTGTGGTTTACCTCGTGTTGGGTGAAGAGAGCTGGTTCACAGGAATCTGCCTTCTTCCTTTCCCTACTCAAATATAATAGAAGTTTCCATCTAAAAGGACAGATTTTATCATTATGTTAGGGAGATGTATACAAATAACTTGTATCTGGGAAATCTGAATTATGAGGTTACAAAGTTATGGTTGTTTTTTCGGGAAGACTCATATTGTCACTTTGGGAGAGATATGACTTTTGTATTAAATTCTGAAGTTTTTGTTTTTTGCATGTGTTTTTTGACATCCTGGTCTAACTTCTAGAAAATATAAGTGGCTTAGCTGTGGTTACACAGCCACCTTAGGACCCAGGTGCCCTGCCTCCAATCTCTGAGGGCTCATGCCCCTTTCCTGCATCCTTCCACACCTCTCTAAAACACTCCCCAGCATTTTTCTCCTTCAAATCCACATGAAGGGAAAGACACAGGCAGACCATCACTGGGTTTCCACTATTTGATGTTTGTCTGTTGATTAAGAATGGTGGCTCAGTTGGTGGAGTGTCTAACTCTTGGTCTCCACTCAGGTCATGATCTCACCATTTGTGAGTTTGAGCCCTCAGTCAGGATCCACACTAACAGTGCAGAGCCTGCTTGGGATTTTCTCTCTTTCCCTCTCTCTCTGCCCCTCCCCTACTTGCACTGTCTCTGTCTCTCTCAAAAACAAATAAATAAACTTTAAAAACATTATAATAAAGAAAAAGAAAGGAGACTGGTTTAAATTGGATTCTGTTTGTTTTTTTTTTTAAGGTATTTCTGATCTCTGCTGAGTGGAAAAAAAAGTTAATTATGGAATACGAGTACATTCCTACATCAAGGAATGGTAGGGCTTTCTGAGGTTTAATGACTATGGTAATAAAATGTGTGTTCTTCAAAGTACGGTAAGCACTTAGGTTCAGAAAATATTTTCCCAAATACTCTTTGGATGTAAAACGAGAGATCAGTTTGTCCTGGCATAGGTACATTTGGGAGGGTTAATGCTTCTGGCTTAAAGAAACTCCCCCAGGGAAACACGACCTGCCTAGGGTCTGTTATGATGGCAATTGATCATTTAGAAGCATTACAATCAGAAGAAAAACAAGTGTAGGAAGAAATGTGGTGTGGAACAGTCAGAAATCATCACCCTACACAAGAGCCTTCCAGTTTCTATGCAAGATGAAAACTCTCTGTCATTTGAAAAGGCAGGAAAACAAACATTCTAACAATGAAAGTTCTGAAGTTTTTTTGTTTGGGAAACTGGGAAATAGCACCCAAGTTCTTTTAGAAAGATCACAGTCACAAAAGACCTATAGTTTGGAACAACAACATGAGCAAAAACTGGGCTTAAGTTTATTTACTTGAGTAACATTTCGCATTTAGTAAAACAAAAATTTCAAGGACATATTTTTATTTTTTTAGTACATACTTTGCAAATGCAGGATAAACATGCAATTCCCTGCTGCTACCTAGAGCTGAGAGTTAATTAAGTTGAAAAATAAAATAAAATTAGACAGACCAAAATATCTCATAGAGTGAGTGGTGCTATGAATAAAAGAAGAGATATTAACCTATTTTCTTCATGAAAATGAAAACTTAGTTGGGGGTCAACCTATGTTGACCTCGCTTTGATAGCTCTCACTTTTGCTAAGCACAGTAGGTATTTGTTGTTTTGGAACATCTGGATGTCAGGCACTCATTAAGGGGACTATATATTGGTTATTTGTTGTTGTTTCTGTTGTTTTCATCCAGTTCTAGTCTGTAGAAATAGTATTCCAATTCTGCTCTGGAAAGCCAGCCTTCCCCGCAGTCTGAAAGCCAGCCCTCCTCCCCCTCCCCCCCACATGCTTCAAGTGAACCTGAATCCACCCAGGGGCTCCCAGGCAGTGGTATGTGACCAGGCTAAGCTAATCAGTACAATCGACTTCCCCTGACAACAGTAATTGGATCAGGAAAGACACATGATCCAAACTGGACCAATCAGGGTATAAAAGACTCAATTCAAAAAAATTGATGAGTGACCTGGACCTTCCTGGATTCTTTCTCAAAAGATGTGAATAAATGTTTATAGCAGCAGTTTCAACAATAGCCAAATTATGGAAAGAGATTAAATGTCCATCAACTGACAAATGGATAAAGAAGATGTGGTTTATATATACAATGGAATACTACTTGGCAATGAGAAAAAATGAAATCTGGCCATTTGTAGCAATGTGGATGGAACTGGAGAGTATTATGCTAAGTGAAATAAGTCAGGCAGAGAAAGACAGATACCATATGTTTTCTCACATGTGGATCCTGAGAAACTTAACAGAAGACCATGGGGGAGGGGAAGGGGGAAAAAAGTTACAGAGAGGGAAGGAGGCAAACCATAAGAGACTCTTAAAAACTGAGAACAAACTGAGGGCTGATGGGGGGTGGGAGCGAGGGGAAAGTGGGTGATGGGCATTGAGGAAGGCACCTGTTGGGATGAGCACTGGGTGTTGTATGGAAACCAATTTGACAATAAATTATACTAAATAAATAAATAAACCGTATATACAAGGGCAAAAAAAAAAAAAAAAAAAAAAGGTGTGAATAAGAATAGAGCCACTGCTGAGGCGCCTGGGTAGCTCAGTCAGTTTAGTGTCTGGACTCTCAATTTTGGCTCAGGTCATGATCCCAGGGTCATGGGATTGAGCCCCACACTCAGCATGGAGTCTAAGATTCTCTCTCTCTCTGGGGCACCTGGGTGTCTCAGTTGGTTAAGCATCCAACTTTGGCTCAGGTCATGATCTCATGGTTCATGGGTTCGAGCCCCGTGTCAGGCTCTGTGCTGACAGCTCAGAGCCTGGAGCCTGCTTCAGATTTGTGTCTCCCTCTCTCTCTGCCCCTCCCCCATTCAAGCTCTGTGTCTGTCTCTCAAAAATAAATAAATATTAAAAAATTAAAAAATTCTCTCTCCCTCTGCCCCTCCTCTAAAATAAAAAAAAATTTAAAAATTAAAAATTAAAAAAAAAAAAAGACTAGAGCTACCACTATAATGCATTGCTGGTAGGAATGCAAAAGGTTATGGCCTTAGAGAGGGGAATTCAGCAATATCCAATGAGGCTGAAAACAGAATGCAATTTATAATCTGTGGTTTTCTTTTCCTATGAAAGATGTTACTGGGACAATTAGTGAAACTGGAAGAAGATATGTGTGGATTAGCTGGTATTGTATCAACTTTAATATCTCAATTTTGATCATTGTATTTTGACAATTGTATTGTGGTTGATATTCTTATTTTTAGGTAATACACACTTAAGTATTTAGATGTAAAGGGTCATCACATCTGCAAATCATTCAACCATGGTTCAGAAAAATTACATTATGCACATACACACTCACACAGAAAATACATTAGAGAAGAGGACAAGACAAAGAATGGTAAAGCAAATGGAATAAAAAGTTAGCAACTGAGGAATCTGGTTAAAGAGTGTGGTGTAATAAGAAATACATTTGGTCTTGGGGTGTCTGGGTGGTTCAATTGGTTAAGCATCAGACCCTTGATTTCAGTTCAGGTCATGATCTCACAGTTCGCAGGATTGAGTCCTGAGTCCAGCTCTGCACTGGGCATGGAGCCTGCTGAAGATTCTCTCTCTCTCCCCCTCTGATCCTTCCCCACACGTACAAGTGCTCTCTCTCTCTCCCTCTCTCTCTCTCGCTCAAAATAAAAAACTTAAAAAAAGAAAGAAAGAAAGAAAGAAAGAAAGAAAAAGAAAGAAAGAAAGACATTTGGTCTTTGTGGCTCCTGTCACAGAGCTCCTAAATTCTTGCCATTTTGTCATTCATAAGGAGCCCCTCTTGAGCACATCTGAGTTTATTATGCTAATAAGGTGATTTAGGCTGGGCCCCAAAGATAGCCTCAGGATGGAGCTGATCACCAGAAAGACCAACTAAATAGAGGGTTGGAAATTTCAGCAACACCCACCAACCTCTGGAAAGATGAGAGGGCTGAGGATTAAGCTCTATAAAAACTTATTTTTTTAATGTTTAATTTGGAGAGAGAGAAAGCATGCATGGGGGAGGGGCAGAGAGAACGAGGGAGACAGAGTCCCAAGCAGGCTTCATACTGGCAGCACGGAGCCTGATGTGGGGCTCGAATTCACCAACATTGAGGTCATAACCCGAGCCGAAGTTGGGCATGTAACTGACTGAGCCAGCCAGGTGCCCCTTATAAAAACTCTTAAACAAGATTTGATGAGCTCAGGGTTGGTGAAAGCATCCATGTAGTGGGATGGTGGTGCCTTTTAGTTCCATGGAGACAGAAGCTCTTGGCCTTGGGACCCTTCCACATCTCACCCCACATACCTCTTCATCTAGCTATTTGCCTATCGTTTATAATAAACTAGTAAATGAAATAAATGTTTCTCTGAGTTCTGTGAGTGACTCTAACAAGGTAATTAGACTTGAGAAGAGGGTCATGGGGACCTTCCATTTATAGTCAGTTGGTCAGAAACAGGTGAATTGTGATTGACTTCTGAAAACAGAGAAACAGTCTTGTGGGACTGAGCCCCTCACTGTGGGATCTGACACTATCTCCGGGTAGACAGTGTCAGACTTGAGCTAAATTGCAGGACACCCAGCTGGTGTTGCAGAATTGTTTAATGTGTGTAAAAACTATCACACCTTGGTGTCAGAAGTGAGATGCGGTAGAGGTGTCAAGAGTAAAGAATGCACACAGGAAGTGAGTTTTCCTTTATGGAGGGTATAAAGGAATTCTTTACTCTTCTTGTAACTCTTCTATAAATCTGTAATTATGTCAAAATAACATTTACTGAAGAAAAAGAGCAGGATGGGGAGGAGGAAGTGGCAGAAGAAGAGGAGGAAAATGAAAAAAGTTGCTGTTGGCAGCCATCTTAAACCATGCTGGGAAAGGCTGTCTCAGAATGGAACAGACTCAGAGGAAGCAGAGCCATGAGGTAGATCTGGGTGACTTTGTGGCAGCCCTACATTAAGCTTTAAATTAGTTAATCTGTTTTTCCCCCTTTAGTTTTCAGCTTATGTGAGTCAAATAATCCTGTTTCATAAGACTTGCTCATGAAATATGTAATAATTCACCACATTCCAGTCGGAAACTACTACATTTTTTATGTTTTCTTTTCTTCTTATTTTTTAAGTTGTTTTCACTCCTAAATAAACAATGAAACTACACAACAGAGTTCAAAGAAGCTACACACTTTGCTGACTTTCATACATATATATGGAAGAGGATGACAGAAATTACTCAGAGAAACACAACCATCAAGAATTACATGGCCAACTCAACTACAACACAAAAGCAAGTGACTTGATTTAAAAATGAGCTAAGGACTTAAATAGAAATTTCTCCAAAGAAGAGCAAGCAAAAGATGTATGAAAAGATGCTCAACATCACTAATCATTAGGGAAATGTATATCAAAATGTATATCAATGAGGGACACCTGGCTAGCTCAGTCAGTGGAGTGTGTGAGGGAGTGTGTGAGGGAGTGTGTGAGTGGAGTGTGTGGAGGGAGGATAGGAGGAAAACAATATTGGAAAAATTTCAAGAACTTGAAGATAAAATCAAAAGATTCATCATGAGACTTCTTTCCCCCACGTTCATGTGGCCCAGGGTCAGACTATAAGTCTGGGGGACAGATTCATGGCAAGACATGCATTTAGAAAGTTTCTTCCTCTCTTTGGCCGAGTTTTAGTTGAAAGGAATGCAGCTGAAACTGTAACCAAAGGTGGCATTACACTTCCAGAAAAATCTCAAGGAAAAGCATTGCAAACAACAGTTGTAACTGTTGGATGGAGCTCTAAAGGAAAGCGGGGAGAGATTCAATCAGTTAGCATGAAAACTGGAGATCGAGTTCTTCTCCCAGAATACAGAGGCACCAAAGTAGTTCTAGATGACATGGATTCTTTTGTAGAGACTGTGACATTCTTGGGAAGTATGTAGACTGAAATGAATCACTGAAATGGCATTGAATGAAGCTGCCCATTCCAGTGAAGTTGTGAAATTTTTCATTGGATAAATAATTCTCATGTCTTTCTTTTATAATAAACCAATGGTGTTCAAAACAAACAAACAAACAAAAAGATTCATGAAGAGAAAAATATAAAAGCTACCTTCCTTAACAAATTCCATTCCTCAAATACAATCCTTGTACAGATATTTTTATATATTTCCCCCACAATTCCCTAAGCGTATAATAGATACTTCCTAATAGTCCAGCCAGACAACAGTTTATGAATCCTTATAATTAAATAAAGCCTAGAAGAATCAGTCCCAATATCTAGAACATAGTGTGTTGAGCCTGGGATTTTCTTTTCTTTTTTTTTTTTTTTAAACGTATATTTATTTTTGAGACAGAGAGAGACAGAGCATGAATGGGGGAGGGTCAGAGAGAGAGGGAGACACAATCTGAAACAGGCTCCAGGCTCTGAGCAGTCATCACATAGCCCGACGTGGGGCTCGAACTCACATACCGCGAGATTGTGACCTGAGCCGAAGTCGGTCGCTTAACTGACTGAGCCACCCAGGCACCCCAGAGTCTGGGATTTTCTGTCAAAAAATCTCTCCAAGAGCTACCAGCCGTTTAGAAGACAGGATGTCTTAATAGGGTCATTATACAAATATTATTGTTTAATAATAATTTTATAAGTTCTGATCTAAATTTGTTCTCTGTATCATCAGACTGACCCTTAAGTAAAACTTGAGGGAAACGGAAGTTCAGCTCAAGAGAAGAAAAAAATCAACAACAATAGTGTCTACAGCACAATAGGCTGATTCAAAGGAAAGTAATCTGTCCCTCACTGGGGTAGTCAAGCTAACACAGGATGAGTATTTGTCAGGAAATAGTAAAATGGATTTAAGCATTACTTAATGGAGAGAAATAAATGAACTCTTATTCAACGGTTTCTCAAACCAGCCAATCTACACAATCACTTGGAGAGCATGTTAAAATTCAGATTCCTGGGGCACCTGGGTGGTTCAGTTGGTTAAGCGTCTGACTCTTGATTTCGGCTCTGGTCATGATTTCATGGTTGTGAGATGGAGTCCTGAGTCAGGCTCTGTGCTGAGTGTGGAGCTTGCTTGAGTTTCTTTCTCTCTCTCTCTCTCTCTCTCTCTCTCTCTCCCTCTATCTCTCTCTGCCTTTGCCCCTCCCCAAACTGCACACACTCTCTCACTGTCTCAAAAAAATTTTTTTAAATAAAACTCAGACTCCTTGGCCTCACTTATAGAAATTCTAATGTAGTAGGTCTGGGATAGAGCCTGGCATGTATATTTTTAGAGATCCTCAGAAGGTTCTAACATAAAGCTGGCTTTGGGATCCCCTACTTTATATTGGTTTCTCAAACTGAAGAATACAGTCCCCCCCAAATATGTCCATAGAATACACCTTTTTTAGGGGTCTTAATTACATAAGCATTATGTTCAAAGAATTATTTTTACTTAGTCTTGGACGGTGACTTTTGGATATGCCATAATTACATGTAGTAACACAAATGACAGTGTAAAATATGTCTACCGTTCTGATCTCAAGGGTAGGGCTAGGCCCAGAATTGTTTTGTTTTTTTTTTTTTTTTTAATATTCTAACATTTGGAGGCAGTATTGCCTAGATCAGTGGTTGTCAAACTTTGGTCTATGGCAGAATTACCTGGAAGGCTGGTTAAAACTCTGGTGGTTCCAGGGCACCTGGGTGGCTCAGCTGGTCAAGAGTCCAACTTCAGCTCAGGTCATGATCTCATGATTAGTAAGTTCGAGCCCCTCGTCGGGCTCTGTGCTGAGGGCTCAGAGCCTGGAGCCTGCTCCAGATTCTGTGTCTCCCTCTCTCTCTGCCCCTCCCCAACTCATGCTCTTTCTGTCTCTCTTTCAAAAACTAGTAAACATTTTTTTAAAAAAGCAAAAACAAACAAACAAACACTCTCTTGTGGTTCCCATCCCCCTGACCCAGAAAATCTGGGGTGGGGTCTGGGAACTTACAGTTCTATCAAGTTTCCAGGTAAATGATGGCACTGCTGGTCTGGGAGCCACATTTTGAGAACAATTGACTTTTTTTTTTAAAGTTTATTTATTTATTTATTTATTTATTTATTTATTTATTTATTTTGAGAGAGAGAGAGAGAACACGCAGACAGCAGAGGAGGGGCAGAGAGAGAAGGAGAGGATCTCAAGCAGGTTCTGAGCTGTCAGCTCTGACCTCAACAAGGGGCTCGGCTCGCATTTACACGAGATCGTGACCTGAGCTGAAACCAAGAGTCAGACGCTCAACTGCCTGAGCCACCCAGGCACCCCAACTATTGGCTTTTTTATTACGATCACAGGCTTCTGGGCCAGACTCAGTGGGTTAACCTCTAGGTTCACCATCTTTTTGTTGTGTGACCTTGGGGATATTCAGCATTCCCATGCCTCAGTTGCTTTCTATGTAAAATGGGATAACGATGGCATCTACTTTAGGGGGGGTTATGGGGAAGATTAAATAAATTTATCCACAGGAAGTATGGACACACCATGTATCCATAAAGTACCCACCACAAAATACTTTTCCTCATAAAAAAAATGGATACAGCAGATGGTGAATACTCTTATGTTTGGTATTAATTCAGAACATGTTTTGTGAGCCAGGTATTATATTGCAAATGCATATTATAAGATATGCAAGACCCATAGATCTTTCACACTCCTAATGGCTGAGTCTAGAAGAAATTGAAGTTTTTTAAACAAATTTTTAATGTTTATTTTTGAGAGAGAGACAGAGAGTGTGAGTGGGGAAGGGGCAGAGAGCAAGAGGGAAACACAGAATCTGAAGCAGTCCGAGCCCGTGGTGGGGCTTGACCCCATAAACCCTGAGATCATGACCTGAGCCGAAGTCGGACGCTTAGTGGACTGAGCCATCCAGGTGCCCCAGAAATTGAAGTTTTTGATTTAATTTCTCAGTAATTAGCTGTGAAGTTCTCATGTCTCTTCATGTTTGTCTTTTCGTATTTCTCTAGTGATGATCACGGGGCTTGGCAATACCAAGCAAGTGCATTAGGAAAAAAGTATTATGATAGAAATACAGCAAGCACCAACTCTTTTACAAAATACCATTTTATTGAAAAGCTAGCTTTATGGCAGTTAGAGTTTAATTTCCTAGTTGAACAGAAGGTGGCAGCACCACACGGCAATTTTGCAGGAGCGTATTGCTCTGCGCCGCCTCTCCCCTACGCCCCAACGTGGCTGGCTTTTTGCATTTTGAACCCATTTCCCGGGTCTCAGATTCTTTCTTATACTTTTTTAGGCTTTAGAACATCAGTGGACCAAGACCCCTTTCTATTGGTTAGTTCATGGGTTAAAAAAAGTTTTACCTCTCCGACAGACTAACCTGAAGTGCGACTCTTAACAGGTCCCTGTGCCCCTCTTGAGCCTCAGTTTCCCCTGTGTGAAAAGAGGACAGCGGAACTGGGGCTCTCTGAGGTCATCAGCCTCGACAGCCGGAGGTTCCAAGTTCAGGGTCAGGGCTAGTCGGAGGTGTCCAGCAGGTGGGTAGGTTCGTGCTCCCCAGGAGATTGGGCTACAGGAATTCAGGATGGCGGGTCGGCGCCAGAGTGTGCAGGCGACAGGCACTGCGTCCTCTGGAGCATCCTGTTTACTGGGCGTAAGAAATGTGAAACGTCGTGCGCTATATTAAGTATAATAAAGCAGGAGATTCGGGGGAACGTTACATCCATTTTTAACATAAAGCTGATGGCATCAACGAAATTACATACCTCCAGTAACTTTTTAAGAGGGCCACCTGTCCACTGTCTTGGGTGACTTCGGTGGAAACTGTCGCTTTGGGCAACTATTTTGTTTAACTGAAGCTTAACGGGTTTTAGGGCAACAGAAACTTCTTTTGGAGAAGGATGCTCTGGCGCCCTCTGGTGACGCATCCTGAGTAGGACATCACTCCCCTCCCAACTCCTTCGTTTCAATCGTTCACACCAAATAATCCAGTTTTTGCCTTTAGAGTTCTATGTCCCTTGGCTTCTGGATTATTAATTTTACAGCTAACTCTATGATCCTCCAAGAAGCGGTTACAAGATTTCACGTTGGTTATATGGACTGCAAGCCAGCTTAGAGCAGAAGTACTAATAAAGTAACTCGGTTGGACAGCCAATCTTTGGTTTGGGGTCATTTCATAGGAAAACAACGTGCCTTCCAGAGCTGGTTACCAGTCTGAGCTCGGAGTGGGGCATTGGAGAGGAGCCTCTCATTTTCCATGCTTGCGGTTTAGGTCAGTGGCTCTCTGGAATCCCCTTGTCCTTTCCACATGGGGTGATGAGGCGTCCACCTCCGTTCATGTTTGAGATCCCGGTTCTTCACAGGATGGCTCCTCTTGGGCCCTGACATCTTTCCTAGCAAGCTTGGTGAGTAAGAGGCCAGATACTTCCCGATCTTTGTGCCTGGAATTGTTGCTAGCAATACCAATATTTCTCCAGGGACCAAGTGCATTGGTGCCTCCTGGGATGCTGCTTACATTCACACCCGTTGGGTCCAGCTCTGGACTCGCTATGTTAGAATCTCTGAAGGTAGAGATAAAATTATGCGTTTTAAGCCAGATCCCTAAGTGGTCATGAGGCAAGCCAAGATTTAGGAATTGCTTCATAGACTTGTGACTCATCATCATGATATCCTCTGTCCACCTAACAGATGTATTTCTGCTGTCACTTCCCCACCCTGCCACCAACAGGATTGCACCCTCTTAGATCTGAGCCCCAGCCAGGGTGCACAAGCTTCAGCCTCCTGGCTCCAGTCAGAGTAAATTTCCCTGGTCTTTTCTGGGCCCCACTTTTCTTCCATCAAGCTAGTGAGTCTGAGGTTGCAACCAGACTCTTTGCAGAGCCACTTGAAATTATATGCCTAATGTTAAAATAAAATGTCAAGGATTAAGAAATTACAAAAGCATATGTAATCTGATATCTACATATACACAGAATCATTCACATTTAGGCAAAAGAAAGCTACCTACCAAAACAATCGTGTGGTGTTTTGGTAGCTTTGTTCAGCTGGGACACCTTTTGTCTCTATCTGTGTCTGTTAGAAACAGTGAGGTGAGGGACCCAAAGCCCACCCTAGGGTCAGGGACTCAGCATCAGGAAGGACAAAGCCCAACTCCTTTCCCAGGGCATCAGTCCCTTTCCTATGCATGCACTCAGGAGACATCATCTTAGATACAGACTTTGCAGCTGCCTGGCCTTGAATCTGCAGGTGTGCTATTCATCTGTGTACCCAAATGCTTCCTTGCCCAGCAGGGTACAGATGCGTCAGAGAACAAAATAGCCTACCAGTTCACTAACACCAGTCAGTAGTGTTATGAGCACTGACGCCCACATCTCAGACTCTAGAGCAGTGCTGACCAATACAGTCACCACACGTGGCCACTGAGCACTTGAAATGTGGCTCACGCGGCATGGGCTTTAAGTGGGAAACCCACACCAGATTCTGGACACATAGTAAGAGTGTTAAATATCTCATTCGTAATTACAAATAAATATTGATTGCATATTGCAATGATAATATTCTGGATATACTGGGTTAAATAAAATATAGTACTAAAACTAATTTCAGTTAGGGGCACTTGGGTGGCTCAGTCAGTTAAATGTAAGACTTTTTTTTTTTTTTTAACGTTTATTTATTTTTGACTAAGAGAGAGAGAGAGTGAGCAGGGGAGAGGCAGAGAGAGGGAGACACAGAATCCAAAGCAGGCTCCAGGCTCTGAGCTGTCAGCACAGAGCCTGACTTGGGGCTGGAACCCACGAACCATGAGATTATAACCTGAGCCAAAGTCAGACGCTTAACCGACTGAGCCACCCAGGCGCCCCAAGGGTAAGACTCTTTTTAAAATTGTTTTTAAGTTTATTTATTTATTTTGGAGAGAGACAGAGACAGCAAGAGTAGGTAAGGAGCAGAGAGAAAGGGAGAGAGAGAGAGAGAATCCCAAACAGGGTTCAAACTCATGAAACTGAGATCATGACCTGAGCCAAAACCAAGACTCGGACTCAACCAACTGTGCCACCCAGGCACCCCTAAGCACCAGACTCATGACACCACATCATGATCTCAGGGTCATGAGATTGAGCCCCACATCGGTCTTGCACTGACAGCACAGAGCCTGCTTGGGACTCTCTCTCCTCTCTCTGCCCTTCCCCCGTGCATGCGTGCACATGCTCTATCTCTCAAAATAAGTAAACTTTAAAATCTTAAAAAAACAAACTAATTTCAGTTATTTGTCCTTTTGAAATTTGGCTGCCAGATAATTTAAAATTATATAACATGGCTTAGACCCTACTGATCTGAACCTGTGGTATTTATCTGATGGTCCCTATTGTAACTAACCTTTTGGAGGCGACATGATCTGTCTGGTTCCTTCCAGTTCTTCCCCTTCTGGCCAGCCCTATCCTATTGCCCGTGGTTGCTGTCATGTTAGAGCCTTGCTAGAATGCCCCAGGTGGCTCATTCCATGTTGCATAACTCTAGCTGTCAGAAGATTCTTTCATATGTAAGCCAAAATATGCTTCCCTGGGACAGTTTTCTATGAGAATAAATCAGTCATGGTTAACAACTAGATAATAACAAATTTATGCCATTTATTTAACCGATTCCCTATTGCTGGCTATTAAGCCTATTTTCAGGTTTCTAAAAATTGTGTTATGATAATTATGCTTATAGTTAAATGTTATTTTTTTAAGTTTATTTATTTTAAGACAGAGAGAGCAGGGGAGGGGCAGAGAGAGAGAGGAAGAGAGAGAATCCCAAGCAGGCTCCACGCCATCAGAACAGAATCTGACCCGGGGCTCCATCTCATGAATGTGAGATCATCACCTGAGCCAAGATCAAGAGTCAGATGCTTAACTGGACTGAGACATTTAGGTGCCCTTCCTTTATTTTCATTTGTCTTCTCTTAAAATGGAGAAGGAAGCAGTTGGAACCTGAGTATCCTGGGGACCCATAATGGGCAAGTTTGCCCACCCTGGAAAGGGTGGACACTGAGACCTTGGGCCAGGCTGCAGAACCCAGTCTTCTAAGACCTGCTGGTGGAGGCAACAGACGAGAAACGACCACTTTCTCCTTCTTATAAGGAAATCCCAACTTCTCCTCCGCAAGCCCTCAGGTTCATTTCCTTCTGTTGTCTCTCTATCTCAATTTAACAGTGCTTTGAGTATAATTGGCACTGTACAAATGCTTGTTAAGTGAATGAATTAATAAATGAAAATATCCGTGGGTGAACACTCACCCTGGAAATACCTGGGTAGGCTGTTAAAGCAGCACTGAAGGTTTTCATCCATGTGAACGGCTTAGCACAAATAGCCAATGACAGTGTAGCACAAACACTCTTGGGATATTATGGAATCAGATATTGTTAGAGCTGAAAGAAGCCTAGAGCTTTTCATGTCCCAAGGTCCCATCCTGGGAAATACCATTAGGATTCAGATGTATTTATTTAGCTTGCATAGTCTTGTTGCTGTCGATGCTGGTTTTTACTTTTGTTTTTTTTTTGTTTTTTAGTTAAAAAAATTTTTTAACCTTTATTCATTTTTGAGAGACAGAGAGAGACAGAGAGTGAGTGGGGGGAGGGGCAGAGAGAGAGGGAGGCCCAGAAGCCCAAGCAGGCTCCAGGCTGTGAGCTGTCAGCACAGAGCCTGACGTACAGGACAGCACAGAGCTTCGACCCCACGGACTGCAAGATCATGACCAGAGCCGAAGTCAGACGCTCAACCGACGGAGTCAGCAGGGGCCCCTGGTTTTTACTTTTGAGTTAGTTACCAACATATAAATGTTGGGAGATTTCACAGGAAGTGTTTGGGGCTTTTTTTTTTTTTTTTTTTTCCCCCTTGACTGGAAAATCTGGTACCAGTAGATCCATAGCTACCCACAGCCTGGGCTGAGTAGTTGCTGCCATCTTTGAGACAGGTTATGTCCTATCCATCCAGGGCAGCCCCTGGCACTCACATGGGATTCGTCCAGCCTTGCTACAGGTGGCATTTGTGATGCCTAAGCTAGTTTAATGCCACCCTACAACCCCATTTTGTAGACAAGGCGACTGAGCCCACTGAATTTACTCCTTTGCTTGACTTTGGCCTCATCCCTGCAATATCTTCCCTCTACTGCCAGAGTCATCCCTGGAAGATACAGATTGGACTAGGTCACACTCCAGCTTAAAATCCTTCAGTGGCTCCTTACTACCTAAGGATCCCAGTCTTATGTTTACCAGATTCCTCAATGCAAAGCTTGTTTTACCAATCTTAACTCTGACAACTCTAACTCACCAGGCACACTGAATATCTTCATGTTCCTCTGTTCTGCCATATCCTCTTGTGCCTCACTGTCTCCATACATGCTGTTGCCTTTGCCCAGAATGATCTTCCTTATCCTCATTTGTTTGACAAACTCTTATTCATATTCAATATTTAGCTCAGGCACCTGTGGTTATCCCTGTGAATCCCTCCATCTTCACTTCATTATCTCTGCCATGGGACTCCGTTCACACTTCCATTTATAGCTCTTGGAACAATCTATGAAGATTTCCCCACCAGAGTATGTGGACCACAAATCATTAATTTTTATCCTTAACATTTATCCCAGTGCTCATTAAATGTTGAATGAATATAAGAATGACAGCTTTGCTCTAGGTGACTTGTTGGTGACATAGATGTGATAAATTATGGTCTTCCCATGATTCCCTGTAGGGTTATGACTGGAGTCCTTTGCAAACGTGAGAGAGTGCAGAGACGAGCGACATTCTTCTTACATTACCACTGTCTCAATTATTGACAAAGTACGTCTTAGAGGTGGCCATGAGTGAGCCCCATCACATCCCTTCCTACTGTGGCCCACACTGTCAGCTCGCATTTGGGCTATAGCCACGGTTCCTCCTTCCTAATGGCACCAGATTTTGTTTACAAGGATACCTCTCTCCTTATGGTCACAATGCTCCCAGTTCTAAGAAGGGACCTGATTCTTCCACGGATAATCTCACTGCGCCTGGTCAATGAGTAGTTATGAATGAGCTGGAGAATCAATTCTGGCCAATGAGACAGGAGGGGAAGTGTATGAGGAAGCTTCTGGAAAATTTCCCTCAATCCTAAGAGGCAGCTATAAGAGAAGTCATCCCTGCCCCACTTGACAATTCCTGTGAGAATGTGAATACAAGAGTTGCTGCTGCTGTCTTATTATGAGCATGAAGATGAAGTCAACCCCAAGGACTTCAGAAGAGAACAATAGAAAGAATCCGGGTCCTTGATTGCACATTGAACTGTTGAACTGACCAGTCTTGAAGCGCTCCTTACCTTAGCTGAGACGTTGAGTAATGCAAAATAATGCATGTTCTTATTTTTTTTAATGTTTATTTATTTTTGAGAGAGAGAGAAAGAAACAGAGGACAAGCAGGGGAGGGACAGGGAGAGAGGGAGACATAGACTCCGAAGCAGGATCCAGGCTCTAAGCTGTCAGCACAGAACCCAACTTGGGGCTCGAACCCACAAACAGTGAGATCATGACCTGAGTCGAACTTGGATGCTTAACTGACTGAGCCACCCAGGCACCCCTGCATTTTCTTATTTTTAATCCAATTTGATTTAGACTTTCTGACATTTGCAATTTAAAACATCCACATGATACCAAAACAGGGGAGGTGTCTTGTTCGTAACCATTTATTACTTTCTTTATAGCCCTAGGATATTTTTGTATATTGTTTTTGATGCTTGAAGACCAACTTTTCATTAACTGTCTGACATGGGGGTGATGTGACTTGAAAAGGACATTTTAGGAATCAGCTACTCTTTAGTTCTCATTTCCAACACAAATAAATGGCACATAATTGTATTCGTTGGGATAGGATAGGATAGGATAGGATAGGATAGGATAGGATGAAGTAATAAACCTTGAAATCTCAGAGACTTAGCACACATTAAAAAGAATACATTTCTCGCTAGCAAAAAAATGGATTCAGGTGAGCCAAAGCTGTCCTCCATCTGGTAAGTCAAGAATTCAAGCTTTTTCTATCTAGAAATGCTGCCTTTTCAGTCTGGGACTTCCAAGGTCACCATGATGGGGAAGCAAGTACATGGAGATAGCACACTAACTCTTAAACATCTTCATCCAGAAGTGACACATGCCATCTTTCATTGGCAAAAACTAGACACCCATCTAGCCTAACAGCTAAGAAGTACAGTTTCTCCTTATTCCTGGAAAGGAGAACCAGATACAAATAAGTCCTTTCGGTCTCTATCTGTATAATATATATATTTCTGTGTAAAACATATACTTCTGTGTAATCAGATCAGCAATGCTTATTCTGTTCCATGTGTAAGTAAAGGAAACAACTCTGTTATACAAAAGGCATCTTAGTAATTTATTTGTTACAGTGGGCTTCTCTCCTCTGAGAAGTAAAAATTATTACAAAGATTGCTTTTAATTACATCCACTTTTTAAAAACTAAATATGGGAATTCAACAGTACTGTTGTTTCACACTAAAATGGCAATCTTTAAAAAGAGGGACTATGAAACGAAAAAAGGTATATTCTTTTTTTTTTTTTTTTTCAACGTTTATTTATTTTTGGGACAGAGAGAGACAGAGCATGAACGGGGGAGGGGCAGAGAGAGAGGGAGACACAGAATCGGAAACAGGCTAAAAAAAGGTATATTCTTAAAAAATATGAATGTCATAAAAAACAAAAGCTAATGGTGAACAGTTCCAGATTAAGGAGACTAAAGACACATGACAACTAATACGACATGTGATCCTGGTTTGGAATTGGTACTAGAAGAAATCATGGTATAAAGAACATTATTGGGTCAATTGGCAAAACTGGAATATAGGCAATGATAAGGTAAAAGTATCTACGTTAAACTTACCGAAGCTGCTAACAGTACTATGGAAAAATAAGAGAATATTCTTATTCTTGGGAAATACACACTGAAGAATTTGGGGGAAAAGGCTCATGAAATATGCAACTTAGTAGAAAAAAATTATGTACCATGGTCATGAGCCATAACATTCAATATTGTTAAATGTCAATTCCTGCCAAATTGATGCAGAGATTCAATTGCAATTTCAATAAAAATCCCAATAAGCTCTTCTGTAGAGAATGCCAAATTTATCTGAAAATGTATGTAACATAGAATATCCAAAACAAATTTGAAAAAGAATAACAAAACCGGAGGACTTAACACTAGCTGACTTCAGTATTTAGTACAAAGCTGCAATAGTGAAGACAATGTTGGATTGTTGTAGGGATAGACATATAGACCATTGGAGCAGAATAGAGACTTCAGAAATAGATCAGTACACTCAACTGATTTCACCAAGGCAATTCAATTCTACTGGATACAGGCATGAAGAGAGTGCAGAGTCATGTCAAGTAGGAACTTTCCAGGGTCCCAATAGGAAGGAAACAAATGGCACACTCAAATTGTGATTGGTTGGTTTAATAAAGGGGCTATTTAAAAGATGATGGAAATATATTAAAAAAAAAAAAAAAAAAAAAAAAAAAAAAAAAAGAGGTTAGAGTGGGAAAGAGCCAAAGCATAAGAGACTCTTAAAAACTGAGAACAGGGGCACCTGGGTGGCTCAGTCGGTTAAGCATCTGGCTTCAGCCCAGGTCATGATCTTGTGGTTTGTGAGTTCAAGCCCCACATCGGGCTCTGTGCTGACAGCTCAGAGCCTGGAGCCTGCTTCGGATTCTGTGTCTCATTCTGTCTCTGCCCCTCCCCCACTTGTGCTCTGTCTCTCAAAAATAAATCAATGTAAAAAAATTAAAATAAAAACAGAGAACAAACTGAGGGTTGATGAGGGGTGGGAGGCGGGGAGGGTAGGTGATAGGTATTGAAGAGGGCATCTTTTGGGATGAGCACTGGGTGTTGTATGGGAACCAATTTGACAATAAATTTCATATATTAAAAAAAATAAATAAATAAAGAGATGATGGAAATGACCCACTGCCAATTGCAGGGCTTGAGCCTTAAGGTCTGTCAGCTTCTGCCTTTGTAACTTTGGGAGTTCTTGAGTCACCAGGTCCAGTTACTCTGAGGGAGAGACCATGGGGAAAGACCTTGTGGAGGTGGGGGGCCATACGAAATGGATGAGGCTCTTGATTCCTTGGGGAGAGAGAGAAATCTCACCCTCCCAGAATCCCAGCCTTCCTGCTGTCTCCACCAGACGTGGGAGTGAAGATGTCTTGGACATTCCAGCCTTGGTCACCATGTGACTGCAGCTTTATGAGAAACTACTGGTGAGACCAGTGAAAGAATCATTCAGCTGAGCTTTGGTCAATGGTGATGGTTCTAAGTCAGTCAGTTGTTGTTTTTTTTTATTTTTTTGATTAAGTTTATTTATTTATTTTGAGAGAGAGCAAGTGGGGTAGTGCAGAGAGAGAGAAGACAGAGAGAATCCCAGGCAGTCCCCACCCTGTCGACCCAGAGCCTGATACAGGGCTCGAACTCATGAACTGTGAGATCATGACCTGAGCTGATAACCGACAGAGCCACCCAGACGCCCCATTCAGTCAGTCAGGTTTTTGATAGATAACTAAAGTAGCCACCAGGCAGCAACTCCCCAGAGAGGGAGCCTGGGAATAAATATTTCAACCTCACTCTTCTCACTCCCTCTAGTCTCCTTTTTGGTGTTCCCCATAATTTGAACCCAGTCGGAAGCAGAAGGCAAGGGAGCCTTCCATGTTGTCCATTAAGGTTAGCCTCTCAAGACACAGAGCAGGGGAGAGGAGACTCGAGATTGGATCTGGAGAGGCGGATAGAAGATGTTCAGTAGCCTCCAACTCCTTCCCCTTTCAGCATCAACTCTTGCTCTTAGTGGAGGTGAAAATCTGTCTCACTGTTATAGGAGACATTCAAAGTCCTCCAAGTTCCATGTTGGGAAAATGTCTGCTCAGTCATAGTTCCACCTGAAACCCGAAATATTAGCTAGCACTGGTGTTTTTCATATCAGATGGCTGGGATGAGGGTGTGGAAAAGTAATTAATTAATATGAAACATAGCTATTACCATCCCTGCTTCTGTGACTGACCCTGAGGTCTAAGCAGGTGGTGATCGTATATGTTTTCTTCCACACTCACCTCATGTTTCTCTTATCCTCTGATAGCACCTCAGCTGGATGGAGTTCTTTTTCTTCATTTTTATGGGCTTGGAGTCCTTGTTGGTCTTGTTTTACTCTGTTGCTACCACTTCCCATTGAGGACAAGGACAATTGGACAAGTAAGTACTAGGAGGCACCCCACAAACCCTCTGTGCTCTTTTTTTTTTTTTTTTTTAGTGTTTATTTACTGAGAGAGAGAAAGAGAGACACGCATGCACACACTCCTATGAGATAATGTGAAGTCAAAGCATATGTTTCCATCCCCTGACCACCGGAAGGGAAAGAAAACATAGTTACTTTTGAAAGCCCAGGACAGATTTTTAATTTAATTTAATTTTTAAAAAATGTTTATTTATTTACATTTAGAGAAAGGGTGTACATGTGTACATGTGCATGCCAGCAGGGGAGGGGTGGGGGGGTGGCGGACAGCGGATCTGAAGCAGGCTCTGCACTGTCAGTACAGAGCCTGATGCAGGACTTGAACTCACAAACGTGCGATTGTGACCTGAGCCAAAGTGGGATGCTTAACCCACTGGGCCACCCAGGTGCCCCTCCTCTGTGCTCCTAATATAGTTCTGTGCCACCCTTGTGTAGCGGCAACCCAATCTCTCCCTGGTAATCAGGATCAGTGACCCCAGTCAGCACAATAGCCCCATTCTTTGCATTGCTCCCTCGGGCACTAGGATCTTTAAATCCACAGAGGCCAAGGTCACAGGGACAAAAAGCAAAAATTCTTCAAGTGTATCATGTAATAGAGAGATCAATCACTTCCAGCTCCAATCCTTGGTTCCCACACCCGGGCATTCTGGCTAGGAAAAATAAGGCACCGTATATCGGTCCCTGGTTAAAAGCATACCTTAGTTTATAGACCAGCAGCCTCACCTCACAGGGTGTTGTCTCCCAGCCAGTGTCAGGACTAAGTCTTCGGCAGCAATTCCACTGTTCGGTCAAACCAACTACTCCCATGTGATGGGAAAGTTCACAGACGCTGAGTCCATTGCCCCACTTCTTTTGCCTAGTCTTGGGCAATGTTGTGTGGGACTTGATGGCGGTAGATAAGATGTTCCAAGAGTCCAAAAACTGGTGGGACTGGCAAGAGCACTGAGATCTTGCCACTGATTTTCCAAAATTAATCTTTCCAAGTCCCTGACCGATTGATTTATGGTCCATGCGTTATTATAGTTCTGTACGTCAGCCTACCTCTTCTCCCGCATGAAATGGACAACCAGATGCGGCATCCAGAGTTCTGTCCATAGGGATTTCCCTTTACCTTTGTCTTTCTGGGCCACCGTCTGGCAGAGCGTTAATGTAGCAGCCACCCACTTCCAGCTGGTGATGGTGCAACAGGTAGATCCTTCAATAAATCTAGCTCCTGTTTTTCCCTCTATTAACTGGCTGCATGGAACTCCTCACAGCGCCTTGGCGTGGACTGACAAAGAGGCAAAAAAGCCATAGGAGCAGTAGCAAGGGAGTCTGTGCCATCTGCTTATGTGGGTGACTTGTGTCTTCCAGACCTGCGTATGAGACCGAGCATGCCATTTCTACTTTACAAGAAATCTGCTAGGCATGTCTTATTTTGACGTTTTGATGGAATATATAATACCTCCCACTCCCCAGTTCATGGTGGGGAGTTTGGTGTCATAGGTGAATGCCAGGGCCCAATGGTAATCTGGGAATTATTTGTTTATTTGTTTGTTGTTACATAGAGAATAGTTGAAGGCCTTTCCTGAGCTGAGTCCTTCCAACAGGGGATGTAGCCCATGATGACTTCTTAGAGAGGGAGCTGGAGGAGTGAGTGTCTTAACCTCAGTCT
This sequence comes from Leopardus geoffroyi, assembly GCF_018350155.1. Classification (NCBI taxonomy): domain Eukaryota; kingdom Metazoa; phylum Chordata; class Mammalia; order Carnivora; family Felidae; genus Leopardus; species Leopardus geoffroyi. The sequence goes on along the minus strand of NC_059331.1, from coordinate 74,568,205 downwards.
CCTCCCTCCCTTTGATCTCCATGGACTGAGATCCAGAGGACAAGGGGTTCACTGAAGACCATAGATCATATATGTCTGGATCTAGGGGGCAAACAGAAGGTAACCTGCATCAGGTGAATATAGGGGTATTAAGAATTAAGGGAGTTAAGAATAAAGTGACATATCATTACATCTAAGTGGTGTAAGGGGGCCGATGAGGACATGCAAAGAGGAGGCAGTGAGAAAATCCAGGACCTATACCTATGGGTCCAAATGCAGGTTACAAAGTATTAAAGTGAGGTTACTAGAGCAAGTTGGAAAGAGAGAAGGTGCCTGTCAGAGAAGGGAACTGCTCAAAGTAGAAATTCTGTGTGACACATTGGTTATAGTTCAATGGAACTTTCTGCGATGATGGAAATATTCTATGTCAGTCCTGTCCAGTACGGTAGCTATTGGCCACATGTGAGTATAGAGCACTTGACATGTGGCGAATGTGACTGAGACCCCAAATTTTTTTTTCAACATTTATTTATTTTTGGGACAGAGAGAGACAGAGTATGAACGGGGGAGGGGCAGAGAGAGAGGGAGACACAGAATCGGAAACAGGCTCCAGGCTCCGAGCCATCAGCCCAGAGCCTGACGCGGGGCTCGAACTCACGGACCGCGAGATCGTGACCTGGCTGAAGTCGGACGCTTAACCGACTGCGCCACCCAGGCGCCCCGAGACCCCAAATTTTAAATTTTATTTAATATTAATGAATTTACATTTAAATACCCACATGAAGCTAGTGGCACTGAACTGGACAGTACAGGTCTAGAGTCTGATCGTAACAGCTGTTTTATGGGGGGAGTGCAATCCTAGGGCAACAAAGAGTGATGGAAAAGAGGAAGGAGCAGAGGCAAACATAACATGGGGAATTACTCAGCTGGTCACAGCTTCACAAGAAAACACACCAGTTGCTGGGCCACACAGGATGTCTCTGGAGATGCCGTGTAGCACGGCTGTACATGGGCACAACCCATCATGGGGAGGAAGGGAGATGCACTCATCTACTGGCTCCTTGCCATCTCCTGCCTTCCATTGTCCAATGCCCTTCACAGGGCATTAATTACCCCACTATGAGTTGCGCAGGGAAAATGGCACAGTGCTTCATCTAATCTGGAAGTGGTGGGAGGAGCCAGTCAATGGGTCACTTTGGACCTGGGTGCTGGAGCTGCTGCTTCATGAGTGGGTGTGAGGGGGGTCAGGCTAAAGCCAGGCCCTCATCCTGGGGGGAGTCTGAGTCAGCTGGGATGTCAGGAGATTAGGGGAGCTCACTGAGCAAGAGGCCAAGTTTGGGGTGTGGGGTCAGAGGGGCCTGACCTGAGGTCTGGGTGGGGGGGCATAAATTCAGTTTGGTATATTGTGAGTGATGCTGGGGAGGTCACCTGGCACTTCAAACCTTGGTTCTCTCTTCTACACAGTGGGTAACAGTACCTACCTCACATGCTGGCTCATATTATTCATATGGATTACCCAGTATTATTACAAGCACTTTGTAACAATAGGCGAGGAAGCTATCATTCTTGTCGTTTCACAGAAATGAACACTGAGGCTAAGAGAGATTAAATGAAAATACTTATTAATGGCAGAACCAGAGTACGTCTGACTCAGCCTCTTACTCTTTCCACTAGATTACACTTCCCCTTGGGATTTCACCAGAGGACTGAATTTCAAAGCTCTAAGACAGAGAAAGATTCAAGCATGAAAGTGAGCTAAAAGTTATATACAGGTGCAGATATTATAAAGGGTAAAATGTGTGTCTAACAACATGCAATCCTAAAATTTCTTAATTGGCTTTAATAAAGTAAAATGTGCTCTGAAAGCAGTTTGCAAATATAGTTTTCTTAAAGATTTTGTTTGTAAGTAATCTCTACGCCCAACGTGGGGCTGGAACTCACAACCCCGAGATCAACAGTCGCATGCTCTACTGACTGAGCAAGCCAGGTGTCCCACAAGTATAGTTTTAGAAGCATCTCCAAAAAGTGTTTGGTTCGAATGAATTTATTTCTGTTGAATTCCAATGATCTGTTGAAACATTAAATATAAGACTCAATGTTCCAAACAATTTTCAGGGGGACCAGTCTCATTTGTCAGGCAAGCACAGAGGGAGAACAGCTATCAGTGAGATCACACACGCTCTGACTTGTCAGGACCTTCCTTCATGTTTCCTCCTGCCAAGTAACAGGCTCAGCTATCATGACCTCTAATCCCTTGGATCCAGCTGCCTCTCAGACTGTTAGAGCCTAAGTCACCCAGCTCCTGCTGACAGCAAACCTCTTTCAGATCTCCGTTCTGAGGAAAAGAAAACCTAATGCGGGATTAATTGGGCAAAAATCCTCCAGAATGCTATGGGTAAAATTCAGTAATTACAACGAGCAGTGAACTGTTTTATTTTTTGCATTTTATGTAAGTACAGAGGGAAGTCAAAACTCTCTTAAAACTAGGGCTACTGCTTTCTAGCTTCCAAACTCTCTGAGAAAAGCGATATGGGAGTGACGTTCATGTGAAGGAGGTAGTCAGACTTCTTAAAGAAGCCTGCCCATTCCCTGAAGTGCACAGCAGAGATGCCCCCTTTCGTGACTGAGGACTTTTCCTGCAAATTGTATGGACTTCATAAGGCTAGGGAAACAGAAAGTGGCACCTGTTAGCTGATGTTATTGCCCTGAGAAGCTATTGCTGGAAGGGATGAGAAAGTCATCCAAATATGACACTGAGTCAGGTGTCCTGGACACCCGGGGACTCTTCATCATGAGAGAGACAAACGGGGATTCTGTGTTCTGAACTTACTCCCCTAGCCCTAAACCAGAGGGTGGTGGCAGGGCCAAAAGGTACAATGATACTCAATACGCTAAAAGGTACATGGGTCATCAATCAGTTTTGTGGGGAGCTGACTGAGGGGCTACTACTGATGTGAACACTCACATAAACTATCTCCAAGGCCATTTTTAGTGATGGGGAAGAAGAGTCTCAACTATGCTATATCGTGGGATGGTCGAATGCCATAAAAACAAATTTCAAATCAACCTTCCACCAAAAGAGATAGAAACGGGGCTGTCAGAGAAGAAACAAGTCGATTTTATGTCTTTATGTTCTTATGTCCAGAATGGTGCCTCCCATGGATATAGCAGGACTCAACAATTCTTTGTCATCGATGCTTATAGTAAAAAGGGTTGATTAAAAAAAAAATCAACTGAGCCAAAGTGGCTCAGTGGATTAAGGGTCCGACTCTTGGTTTCGGTTCGGTCATGATCTTGCAGTTCACAGGATGGAGTCCTGCGTCAGACTCTGTGCTTGAGAGGACAGAGCCTGCTTGGGATTCTCTCTCTCTCTCTCTGACCCTCCCCCACTTTCTCTCTCTCTCAAAATAAGTAAAAAATTTTACATGATCTCACCACTCGTGATTTCGAGCCCCACATCGGGCTCTGTGCTGACAGCTCGGAGCCTGGAGCCTGCTTCAGATCCTGTGTCTCCCTCTCTCTCTGCCCCTCCCCCACTGGTGGTCTGTCTGTCTCTCAGAAATAAATAAACGTTAAAAAAATTAAAAATAAATAAATAAATAAATTTTAAAGATAAGATAAAGGTCAGACAGACTAATACAATAATCTGTCCTGGGCTTTCCAAAGTAATTATCTGTTTGCCTTTCCCTTCAAGTGGTCAGGGGGTGAAAACAAGTATGCTTTGACTTCACATTATCTCGTGAGCCACTGCCTGGCTGTCGTTTCACAAATAGCTGTGAAAAAACATTTCAAAACTACTGCATCCTCTTTAGACTAATTCCTTTCATCTCTTGTCTTTTATCTGGCCTTTACGAGTGTCTCTTAAGGTTCTGCTCCTTGCTGGTTGTGTGATGTTGAGAAAATGACATAATTTCTTTGATCTTACATTTCCACATTTGTGAATCAGGGCTGATAATAGTAGTACGAAAAATAAATGAGTTATTGTCTGTGAACGTCCTGGGCAGGATGCTTAGTGCACTGTAACTATTCGTGGCATTTATTGGATTAACAAGCATGCAAAAATGACGGTTCAGTTTTACTGCTGACATAAAAATTTCTCTTTTGACTCTGAGGTGAACACCCAAAGGAAAGAAGAATGGAGCAGGAAACAGTACATGTTTTGGAAAGTACTTTTGAGGAAAGTCAATGATGTATGACCAAAAATTGTTCTCAGATTTAGGCCAGTTCTGCCTTTTCTGAAATATGAGCAGTTTGAGTTTTCTTTCGCTTTCGGAGAATTTTCTATAAATCAAAGACTTAAGTACATCTAGAGTTTTCAGAGCAAATACAAACAAAAAATCATCAGGGAAAAAAAATCCTACAGAATTTCTGGTTTCATCTGGATCTAAATTTATACATTCTTATCGTCCGTTTTACACTTTTTTGTAAAACAGGGAAGACTGTTTAATTTTCATGAATCCTGTCATTCTCAATTAAAATTTTTTTTTTTGCAAAAAATCTCCCACAAAACACCTCTCATGCAATAAGTTTCCGCTAATAAGTCCAGAGATTAATGGAAATCAGGTCACTTGAAAGACCATCATCGGCAGTAAACGTTTAGTGACTGATTCCTATTTTATGCACTATGCTAAGCAATGGGACGTGATTCAAGCTTCTAGGAAACTTATATTCAAATCATTCAAAAGAGAAATTAGGAGAGTTGATTATGAGTGCATTATTCTATGAGAAAACAATCCTTTTTTTCTTTTTTGTCCATTGATTTTTTTTTTTTCTGTTGGAATTTGTATAATTCTGGTATTAAACTGGGACACCTCCTATGGGGAGTGAAAGCAGACAACAGGATGTGAAGGGATTGGGAGGAGGGGTCAGATGAGGCAGAACAGGCAGGGGCTGGATTATTCATCTAGTTTGGGCTTGGCCTTTTTAATATATGAGCTGAGAACCAAAATCGTCATTTAGAAACAAAAAAAGAAACTCTCTCATTAAACCCAAATTTTATGGTCATAAGGTTACAAGTCCACTAGTGAAATGGGGGTCAGAAGAGAATGAATGAGTGAAGACACCAAGCTATGATGAATTATCCACTAAGATGCTGTGAAAATGCCCAGGATAGCATAAAACCCAGCTGTGGAGGGATGAAGAAGGCGCCTCCTTGGAGGAGGGGTGGACCTAATTTGAACTTTCCTGGATAAGTAGGAGTTAGTCATTGGAAAGAGGATTGAGAAGGGAAGGAACTATGTATGCCCAAGAGCTCAGATCCAAGAACCAGCAACCACCACATTTGGATTGGATGGAGAGCTAAGAGTTGAGGCCAGAAAGGTGAGCAGAGGTCAGATCATGAAAGATCTTAACTGTCATGAAGGCAATGGAGATAGACCCATTAAAGGAATTACGTTGGGGGAAGGCCTTAAGCAGATTGGCCTTTGAGTAAGGACCTTCGGGACTAGTGTGTACAGATTGAGGGAGACAGTCTGGCTCTTGGCCCAATTTTCCTCCAGTGTTTCAGAGGGAAGAAACTGACATACAATAAACGTGTTTCTCAAGTTTAGTCTAATTTTAATTTCTTAATGTTGTTCTTAGAAGCAACCCAGAAATCTCGAATAACTACCTAAATAAATTCAACTTGTAAACTTCATATATACTGCTGATGTGTTGGTAGGGTTTTATGGAAGCAAGAATTTCAAGATAAGCTGGATGTAGTTCTAGAGATGATATTCCCCTTGTGCAGTCTCTATGGATTGATTCCTTTGATTTACCATTTAAAATCATTAGTCATGAGAGACGTCATGAATGGTTGTACAATTAAGGGTCTATACTCCCTCTTTGAAGGGCACAAACGTCTCCATGAAACACGGATGGCGCTTCCAAGGTTTTTCATAGGTGATTCAAAAATGAAATCAGAATATATTTTTAATTATTTACTTTCCCAATATTGTAAAACATAACAGATTACATTACTCAGTGGCTTCATTTCCCTAGTTCATGGCATACTCAGCATTAAGGACTCTTACGATCTTCATAAACAGATTCTGGGAAACATAAAAGTGTGGAAACATATGCATTCTGTCTGTTCTTTCAAAAGTGCTAAGACCTGTTTTTCTCCAGAGAGACACGGTGCCTTAGTTGCTACTCCCAACTTTTCTCTCCTATGGGCCTCTTTTATTATTCTTGGCAGAAAAATTTAGTCCCTCACCTCTAAAGCAACTTCCTGGCAAGCCTAATACGAACCTTTCAAAAATCAAAGAATATAAGAGAACTTATAAAGCAAAGCCACCTGACCCAACCCCTGTAAATTTTCCAGAGGCCACTACTTTGAATCATTTTCTTACTGTTTCTTGATTAATCAACTTTAGACATTTTCTTCTTACTTCCTGCTATGACAGATGAAGATTTGGCACATTTACACCACATCTCAGTTCATTTACCTCTGTCTTCATGTGTGTTAGTCATATCCCTTTACTGTGTTTCATTTCTTCATTGCAGAAGTTGCAAATGGATGGCCTGGAGGCTAAATCTGACTAGGGATGTGTTTTATTTGGATTACCGTTAGTTAAAAAACAAACAAAGAAAAAACACAATACTGAAAAATTGTTAAGACTTAACAATTTTGGAGGCACCTTGGGTGGCTCAGTAGGTTAAGCGCCAGACTTCCCTTCGTTCCGGTCATGATCTCGCAGGGGGCAGCGGGTTCGAGCCCCACGTCAGGCTCTGTGCTGACAGCTCAGAGCCTGGAGCCTGCTTTGGATTCTGTGTCTCCCTCTCTCTCTGCCCCTCCCCTGCTTGTGTGTGTGCACGTGCGTGCTCTCTCAAAATAAAAAATTAAATAAAAACAATTAAATAATAAGAAATGATTTAACATTTTCAAAAAATCCAAATGTTTAGATTCTCACAAAAAGTCAGATGAAGCATGTTTTCGTTCCCTAGGGCAGCAGTAACAAAGTATCACAAATCAAGTGGTGTAAAACACCAGTGTATTCTCTCCCCATTCTGGAAGTGTATTCTCTCACTGTTCTGGAAGCTAGAAGTCTGGAGTCAAGTGGTTGGCAGGGCCACAGTCTCTCTGAAAGCTCTAGGAGAGAATCCTTTTTTGACTCCTCAGAGCCTACAAACCTTGGCATTCCTTGGTTTCCAGGTGTATCACTCACATTTCTGCCTCTGTCTTCACGTGTCTGTCCTTCCTCCGTGTGTCCTCATCTCCATCCAAATCTCCCCTTCTTGTGAGGGGTACCAGCCACTGGATTGAGGGCTTGCCCTGATCCCTTGTAACCTCACCTTAAATAATTGACATCTGCAGACACTATTAACAAGAAAGATCACATTCTGAGGTTCCAGGTGGACAGGAATTTTGGAGGGCAAGGGGACACTAACTCAGTACATGGCATATATGCCCCGTCCTAAGAACTGACTGAAGCTGGTCCAGTGGCCGAACTCTCCAGGTGGGACGAGCACCTACTAGTATGCCCAAATTCTCATCGCATCTATGAGGCAAACACATGCACCAGTACCTGAGCCCTGTTTTTCATGTATGTTACCTGCTTTGTTCCTGTAAAAGTCTGTTTGCTAACTGTGCTATTTACCTTTATAATTTTTAAATAATATACCAAAACTCCCATTTCATGCTTCATAAGCTTTTGTCAATATCTCACAGCTCCCTTCCTGTTTTGTAAGACCAAGATATTGGTTTTTTTCCACTTCGCCTCTATCTCTTCTATTCCCTTTCCATCTCACACATTTTGTCAGAAGCACCTTAACTATTGTTATGAATTGAATCATGTCCAACACTTCCCCCCAATTCATTTGCCAAAGTCCTAATTCCCAGTACCTCAGAATGTGACCTTATTTGGAAATAAGGTGATTGCAGATATAATCAGTTAAGATGAGATCATACTGCAGCAGGGTGGGTCCCTAATCCAATATAAGTGATGTGCTTAAAAAGGGGAAATCTGGAGACAGACATAACCACAGGGAGAGTGCCAGGTCAAGATGAATGCAGAGATTGGGGCAATGCAGCAGAAGCCATGGAATGCCAAAGACTGCCAGCAGAAGCTAGGAGAGAGGCATGGAAAAGATTCTCCCTCACAGCCCTCAGAAGGAACCAACACTGCTGACATTTTAATCTCCAATTTCTAGCTTCAGAAACTGTGAGACAATAAATTCCTAGTGTCGAAAGTTACCCCCCCCCCCATTTCCGGTACTTTGTTACAGCAGCCCTAATAAATTAATACATAATATACAATATATATATTAAGTATACCTTATATTCTGTGGTCCTCAAGTGGTTGTTCACCCTGGGTTATCTATGCATATTTAAGAATGGGCAATAGACTTCTGCTTCTACACATGAAGGGGTTACCAGTATGGGGCTTGCACTCCTGTTGTAAACAATTAGAAAACTGAGCAAAATATCTGAAATAAATGCTTGAAGCCTTTTCCTTTCAGTCATTGAAAGAAAGGAAACCTACAGGATGTGTCTTTTGATTGTTGCAGCTTTATCCCTGGAGGCAGTTTCTAGACCATGGCACAGGAAGGAGAAACATCACTAGGAGATCTCACTGAGTTGATGAGCCAGAGATAAGGACTTGGGGAGGCTGGGTGGCTTCAGTTTGTGAGGAAGAATATCAAAGGGGAGGGAGAGATGCAGAGAAAGAGATCCAAAAATCTGCATAGGGATCCCCTTACTGTTTGACAGAAAAGTAATCTGAACCTATGTAAGATGAAACCACATGGGCTAAGCAAAGAACACAACCTGGGCGCTATGAGCTAAACAAGTTCTACAGCTCGCACAGGGCTAAGAGACAGTTTATCTCCATGTGGCCATGTGAAGAAAACATATGAAAGACGTGGGGCATTCAATAGAGAACTAACAAGTGTTATGTGTTCTAGTGGGGCTAAATAAGTATTAGAATAAAAGCTACTTTAGATCTGACTGAACAAAACTTAAAACTAGGTCTTGAAATAATTAAGCTGATCCTCAAGTAACTAATTTAACATTCATTAACATTCATTAAATTTAACATTCATTAAACTTAACACTCATAAAAGCAAGTTTAACATTCATTAAAAGAATGCAACAAAAGTCAAATATTCAACAATATAAAATTCACAATGTTCAACTTCTAGTCAAAACTCACTAGGTAAATGAAGAAGGTAAAAATATGACCTCTAACCAGGAGAAAAATGAGCCAATGTTTCTAAGAGCTATTGTCTGTTTCTAGACTCAGAAATGACAGGTGTGATGGAATTAACAGACAAGGAATTGAAAATAGCTATTATAGATATGTTCAAATGTTTAAAGGAGAAGAAAAATAATAAAGAAAAAATGGAATGTATAAAAAAGAACTAAATGGGTACTTCCAGAAGTAACAAAATGCAAAATGTGAATTGAAAATTTCACTAGATGAATTTAATAGCAGTTTAGATACTGAAAATAGAAAGATCAGTGAACTTGAAGACACAGCAATGGAAATTATCTATATGGAAAAAGAGGAAAAAACTGAAAAACAATTAATGAGAGTCAATAACCTATGAGACAATTTCAAGAGGCCAAACGTGTGTAATTGAGACCCCAAAGGAGAAGAAAGATGTGGAGAAAAGATCTGCAGAAGTAATAGTCAAAAATATTCCAAATATGATTAAAATTTTTAAAAATCCACAGATCCAAAAAGACAAATGAAAGTCGAGCAAGAAAACACAAAGAAAACCATTGCAAGGAATATAATAATTAAATTGCTAAGACCACTGACAAAGAGAACATTTATCAAGTAGCCAGTAAAAAAGAAAAAATTATCACTGACTTCTCACTACAAACTATGTAAGTTAGAAGACAATGAAACAATCAATGGTAAAAGAAAAAGACTGTCAGTCTAGAATTCTATATTTTTTAAAAAATGCTTTTCAAAATAAAGAAAAACATAGAAACTTTCAGGAAAACAAAGCGAAATAATTTGTTGTGAGCTGACCTGCACTACAAGAAAGGTTAAACAGTATCCTTCAGGCTGAAGGCAATGGTATCAGATAATCTTGGATCTACACAAAGGAGTGACAAGGTTCAGAAATGATAAATATAGGGGTAATTATAACAGACCTTTTACTTCATTTTATTTTTTTTAAGGATGTTGATTGTTCACAGCAAAAGAAATAATACATTTTGCTTTCTATTGTGTATGCATATATGTTATATGTGTAGAATTAAAACCTTGGCAAAAACAGCATAAAAGATGGGAGAGGGAAATGGAAGTATGCTGTGGTAAGGTTCTTACACCAAATTTGAAGTAGTATAATATCATTTGAAATTAGATTCTGTTAAGGTGAAGGTTCATATTGCAAGTCCCACAGCATGCACAGAGATATACAAAAAAGAGGTATAGCTAACAAATAAATAATGGGGATAAAATGGAATACATTTAATGGAATACATTAAATAGAAATAGATCAACCACTCTAATTAAAAGGTAGGGAATGGGGGCGCCTGGGTGGCTCAGTCGGTGAAGCGGCCGACTTCGGCTCAGGTCATGATCTCGTGGTCCGTGAGTACAAGCCCCGCGTCGGGCTCTGTGCTGACAGCTCAGAGCCTGGAGCCTGTTTCAGCTTCTGTGTCTCCCTCTCTCTGACCCTCCCCCGTTCATGCTCTGTCTCTCTCTGTCTCAAAAATAAATAAATGTTTAAAAAAAAATAAAAATAAAAAAAAAAATAAAAGGTAGGGAATGTTGAACTGGATTTTAAAAAAAGCAAGACCCACATAGATGCTATATACAAGAAACTTGCTTTAAATATAAAGAGGTATAGCTAACAAATAAATAATGGAGATAAAATGGAATGCATTTAATGGAATTAATTAGACTAATTAGTAATTAGAAATAGACTAGCCACTCTAATTAAAAGGTAGGGACTGTTGAACTGGATTATTTATTTATTTATTTATTTATTTATTTAATTTTTTTTTTCAACGTTTATTTATTTTTGGGACAGAGAGAGACAGAGCATGAACGGGGGAGGGGCAGAGAGGGAGACACAGAATCGGAAACAGGCTCCAGGCTCCGAGCCATCAGCCCAGAGCCCGACACGGGGCTCGAACTCACGGACCGCGAGATCGTGACCTGGCTGAAGTCGGACGCTTAACCGACTGTGCCACCCAGGCGCCCCTGAACTGGATTTTTTAAAAAGCAAGACCCCCCCCCCCCAATAAACAAACAAATAAATAAATAAATAAATAAAGTAAGACCCAAATGCTATATACAAGAAACTTGCTTTACATATAGGTTAAAAGGATAGAAAAAGTTATAATAGGCAAACAATAATTACGAGAAAGCTGGAATGGCTCTAGTAAGAAAAAAGTAACATCAGGATAAAGAATATACCAGATATAAAGAGGGACATTTCAGTATGAAAAAGAATATGGGGTTAAATTCACAAGGATGACATAATTCCTACATGTATCTGCAGCTAAAAACAGTGTTTCAAAATATGAAGCGCAAGTTGATAGAATTAAAGGAGAAATAGAACAATTCACAATTGTGGTTCAAGATTTCACTCAGCTCAGTAATTGATATACTAATTAGTACATCTGTAAGAATATACGAGACCCCTAAGCCACATTGACCCATTGATATTTATAGAACACTTTTTCCTTATCATAGTACACTATACCTAACAACAGAAGAATACACATTGTTTTTAACTTAGAATAATCACTAAAATAGGCCATATATTGGACCATAAAACAAGTTTCAATAGATTTAGATGTATTGAAATCATAATGAACATGTTCTCTGACCATAATGGAATTAAATTAGAAACTGGTAGCCAAAAGATATATGAGAAGAGTCTAATTATCTGGATAATCAACACATTTGTAATTAACTTATGGATTAAAAAAAGAAATCACAAAAGGAATTTTAAAACATTTTGAACCAACTGATAACAAAACCACAGCATATCAAAATTTATGGGAGGTAGCTAAAGCTTAAAGTAAAATGTGTAGTTTGTTAAACATTTTTTTAAATGTTTATTTATTTTTGAGACAGAGAGAGACAGAGCATGAGCATGGGAGGGGCAGAGAGAGAGGGAGACACAGAATCTGAAGCAGGCTCCAGGCTCTGAGCTGGCAGCACAGAGCCCGATGCGGGGCTCAAACTCGTTAACTATGAGATCATGACCTGAGCAGACGTTGGATGTTTAACCGACTAAGCCACGCAGGTGCCCCATTAAATAAATAATAAATTTTAAAAACAAAATAAAAATCCGTTGTAACTTTTAAGTTTATTTATTTATGAGAGAGAGAGAGAGAGAGAGAGAGAGAGAGAGAGGTGCAAGTGGGGGAGGGGCAGAGAAAAAGAGAAGGCAAGAGAGAATCACAAGCAGACTCCATAGTGTCAGTGCAGAGCTGGAGACAGGGCTCAAACCCATGAACCTTGAGATCATGAACCTGAGCCAAAATCAAGAGTCAGATGCTTAACCGACTGAGCCCCAAATCAATAGTAATTCCAAATACTAGTAATAAACTGAAGAAAATGAGGAGCACCTAGGTGGCTCAGCTGGTTAAACATCGACTTTGGCTCATGCAACTCAGGTCATGATCTCATACTTTGTGAGTTCGGGCCCTGCCTCCGGCTCTCTGCTGACAGCTCAGAACCCGGAACCTGCTTTAGATTCTGTGTCTTGCTCTCTTTCTGCCCTTTCCCTGCTCATGCTCTCTCTCTCTCTCTCAAAAATAAACAACAAAAAAAGAAAACTAAAAAAAAACCTGAAAAAAATGAAATATTAAAAAACATTTTACATATCTTTCATGAAAATTAACTAAAAAATGGATCACTGACCAAATATTAAAATGCAAAGCTATAAAACTTCCGGTTTGGAACATAGGAGAAAATATATTTGACCTTGGATTTGGTGATGAATTTTTAGATACACCAAAAGCACGATCCATGAAAGAAAAACTTGTTAATTTGTACTTTATAAAAACTAAACATATTTGTTCTGGGAAGATAATCAAAAGACAAGCCTCGGACAGGCAAAAACTTTTTGGAAAACACATATCTGATATGAAAAATATACAAAGAACTCTTAAAGCTCAACAATAAGAAAACAATCCAAATTGTAAAAACGTGCACCAAATCTAAAACACACACAACATACACATCAAAGAAGATATGCAGATAGCAAATAAACATATGAAAAAATGCTCAATAGCATTTGATATTAGGGGTCTTCATAATAAAACAAGAAGATACGACTATATACCCGTTAGAACTGCTAAAATCCAAATACTGATAATACCTGTTGCTGGTGAGGATGTGGAGAACAGGAACTCTCACTCATTGATGGCGGAAATGGAAAATGGTACAAACACTTTGGTAGTTTCTTACAAAGCTAAAAACAGTCTAGACATAATATTATTATATGATCCAGCAATTTCACTCCTAGTGATTTGCTGATTTGCAAAATTACCCAACTGATTTGAAAAATTATGTCTACCTAGAAACCTGCAGACAATCATCAGCTCTATTCATAACCACTCAAAATAGGAAGCAACAAAGAAATCCTTCAATAGGTGAAGAGATAAGCAAATTGTGGTACATCCATACAATGTATATCTTTTCAGCCACAAAAAAGAAATTAGCTATCAAGCCAAGATTGGATGAATCTTAAATACATATTGCTAAGTGAAAGGTGCCTGTCCCAAAAGATTACTGCATAATTATAATTATAATTACAATTACATCATGGAAAAGGTAAACTATAGCAGTATTAAAAAGATCAGTGATTGACAGGCCAGAGGCTTGAGGCGAATGGGAGAGGGTTAAATGGGTGAATCACAGAATTTTTTTAGGGAAGTGAAACTATTCTGTATGAGACTCTAGTGGTAGATATGTGAATTTAATAGTTTTGTACATAATAGCTCCCAACTGGAAACAACCTGAATGTCCAACCACAGGTGAATGGATAAGCAATGTGGTCTATCCATTCAAGGCAGTACTACTCAGCAACAGAAAGAAATGAATTACTGATATGAGTTACAACACGACAAATCTCAAAAACACTATGTCTAGCAAGAGAAGCCAGTACTGCACACTCTATGATTCAGTTCAGCAGAAGTTCTAGAACATGAAAACTAGTTGCCTACGGTGGGCTGGTGGTGGCAGTGGTGATTGATTGCAAAGAGGCAGGAGGAAAGTTTATTTTTGTGAATGACATTCTTTGTGCGGTGGTTACATGCCTTATGTGTTTGCCACTATATTATAAACAAATTGATTTTGTAATAAAATTGATTTGATTGTTTTTTTTTTTTTTTTTTTAAAGAGGCAACGGTAAGACTGATTTGTAGACAAAGAAGGAGATTCTCAATTGATAGGCTTTCCTGGAGAGTACAGGTCATGGGCTGGTTTTTACGATTGGAAACTTCTCCCATGCCAGAAGGGAGAGCTTTTCTCTGCTCTACCAACTCCTTCCTAACACCCCTAATTCTCTCTAGGTAGTTCTCTAGAAAGGAATTCTCCTGTCCATCCCAGCCTCCAGATGTAATCATCTGGCTGGCAACTATTCTGTGTCTCAAAGTCTGTTCCCTATACACCTTCGGATGGTCTGATCCTGCCTCATTTCTCTTTCTTTCCCTCTGTAAGACTTCCTATACCCGAGTCCAAAACCTCTCCAAAGCCCTACAAATCCAGAGTTGTTTATGTGTTGTTAGGATGTTTGTTCTGTGATGTGCATCCATTGATTTAATCCTAGTTGAAGTGTGTTGTAATAATTTATTGTTGAATAGCAAATACTGCAAAATTTAGGGGCTTAAAACAATAATAAAAAGGACATGAGGATCATTGGGGTTCATCTTGGGGGCTGTCTAATCCAGTCAGTAAATACTTACTTGCGTGTTTATGTCCATCTATTTCATTTTTATTCCTCAGCATCTGTTTCACCTGCCACTTGTGAAGAAAATACCAATTTTTATTAGTATGATAGATACTATGGCAAACATAACTAAGACATTTATAGTATTTCAAAGTTTCAAAGTTACAATTGTAAGTGCTTCTCTCTCTCTCTTTTTTTAAAAAGACTTTTATTTTAAGTAATCTCTACTCTCTATACCCAGTGCCGGGCTCTAACTCACAATCCCGAGACCAAAAGTCGCATGCCCCATCAACAGAGCCAGCCAGGCACCTCTGTGTTTCTCTCTTTTCATTTTTATTTTTTATTATTTTTTAAAGTTTATTTATTTATTTGGAGAGAGAAAGAGAGAGCAGGGGAGGGGCAGAGAGAGGGAGAGAGAGAGAATCGAAAACAGGCTTTGCACTGGTGGCACATACCCCTACATGGGTCTCAAACCCGCGAATCGTGAGGTCATGACCTGAGCTGAAACCAAAAGTTGGATGGACGCTTAACCAACTGAGCCACTTAGGTGCCCCTCTCTCTTTCTAAAAAAGTAATAGATTTTAGAGCACCTGGCTTGCTCAGTCTGTTAAGCGTCTGATCCTTTATCTCGGCTCGGGTCATGATCTTACAGTTTGTGAGTCTGAGTCCCACGTTGAGCTCTGTGCTGAGAGGACAGGGCCTACTTGGGATTCTCTCTCTCCTTCTCTCACTGCCCTGCTCATGCTCTAAATCTCTTTCAAAATAAACATTTTTTTAAAAGTAATAGACTTTACCTTTTTGAGCAGTTTTAGGTTAACAGAAAAATTGAGCAAGATGGATAGAGTCCCATAAACTCTTCACCCCCTAGTTTCTTCAACTAACGTCTTGCATTACTGTGGTGTGCTTGTTACAGTTAATGAATCAATACGGATGCATTATTATTATTGAAGTTCATAGTCTACATTGGGTTCACTCTTAGTGTTGTGCATGCTATGGATTTTGACAAATGTATAATGACACGTATCTACCTTTACAGCATCATACAGAACAGTTCACTTCCTTAAAAATATTCCATCCTCCCCTAAGAACCTCTGATCTTTTTACTATCTCCAGTTTTGCCTTTCCCAGAATGTCATATCATTAGAATCATACAGTATTAAGCCTCTTCCAATTGGTTTCTTTCACTTAGTGATATGCACCTGGGTTCCTCCACGTCTTTTGTGGCTTGAGAGCTCAATTCTTTTCATTGCTGAGTAATATTCTACTGAATGGATGTACCACAGTGGTTTACCCATTCACTTACTGATGGCTATCTCAGTTGCTTCCACATTTCGGAAATTATGGAAAAAGCTGCTATAAACACTGACATGCAGGTTTTTGTGTAGCTATATACACATCCTTTTTCATCCTTGGTTCTTCAGGTTTATGCTAAACTTTTCTTTCTTAGATGGTTCATTTCTTTCATATCTGAGAAAAACCCTTCATCTTGTTTGTATGAGCCTGAATTCTTGGTAGTCTCTCAGTAAATATTAATTACTGTGAGGTTTCCTCAAAATTCGACAGGCATTTTAACTTTTGTTGAGTAACTTTCAAAGTCCTTTGAATTTCTAGACTCATGCCCATTTCCACAGAAAGGTAGAACTGTATGCTGTAATTGAGATTGGAGCAGTAAGGAACTTATGGATAATGCAAGCAAAAGTATTTTAAGTTCTTTTCAGATGATGTTTGAAATGTCTATCTTATAATTTCTCTTTCTATCCTTACCTGAGCTCTTCATTAAGTAAAAATTATAGCATAAACACATCCAAATTACTGAATATTCCATTTGATTATAAAATGAAGATTATGTTTCTCTGAAAACATCATGCCCAATTCTTGTGTTTTATTACTTTTTAAGCCATTCCAGGGGCCCTAAACACACACATGGCACCAAAACAGACTGCTCTGTATGAGAACACATATTTTGCTTTAGTTCTAGACAGCTGTAATGGACAGCTGGACTTTCTTGGCTGCAGCATAACCAACCCTTCTTCCTGTTTGAGGAAATTCCCCCACTGTCTCGTTGAGAGGTCACACCCTCCTTCCCACTCGGGAAGTGTAAGGGGCCATTTACCCCAGCAGCCTGCATGGGCACATGATCTTTAGCCAATGATCATTTTTCTCAGAAAGTTGAATCTTAACCAAGTGACACAAAAGTAAAGAAGTGATGAGATTTAATTCACACTAGTGGGGACATTATCTCCAAACAGCAGTGTCCTTCCACAGAGGTGGTTGCGTCCTTCCTCAGCGATTCTTCCTCACGTTTTCTGGCTTCCTTGCTGTCTGGATTTATCTGGGTCTTTACCTATTATTTAAGCCTTGGTATTATAGCTTCAATTTGTGAGCCCTTTACACATCTTCAATAAATTCCTTTTTTACTTAGGATTTTTAACTAACTTTCTAACTTTCAGCAGATTTATTTTAATTGATAAATCGGCAAAATCAATCCATCAATTCTCCCAATATTCATTAAGCACAACCTATGTTGTGCAGGGCTTAAGAATAAAATGGCGGGGCATGTGGGTATCTCAATCTGCTAAACTTCTGACTCTTGATGTCAGCTCAGGTCATGATCCCATGGTTCAGAAGACTGAGCCGCATGTTGGGCTCCACACTGACAGCAAGGAGCCTGCTTGGGATTCTCTCTCTCCCTCTCTCTTTGCCCCTCTCCTGCTTGTGTGCGAGTGTGCACATGTGCGTGCTCTCTCTCTCAAAATACATAAACTTAAAAAAATAAATAAAATCTTTAAAAAAAACCTGTCTACTTTGTACTTTAGATAACATTGAAAAGACAGAAACTAAGGCTTAATCTGGCATAAAGTTTTCAAAGTTCATCCGTGTTATAGCATGTATTAGAAGTTCATTCCTTTTGGGGCGCCTGGGTGGCGCAGTCGGTTAAGTGTCCGACTTCAGCCAGGTCACGATCTCACAGTCCGTGGGTTCGAGCCCCGCGTCGGGCTCTGGGCTGATGGCTCAGAGCCTGGAGCCTGTTTCCGATTCTGTGTCTCCCTCTCTCTCTGCCCCTCCCCCGTTCATGCTCTGTCTCTCTCTGTCCCAAAAATAAATAAACGTTGAAAAAAAAAAAAAGAAAATTAAAAAAAAAAAAAAAAAAAAAAAAAAAGAAGTTCATTCCTTTTTATTGCTGACAAATACTATATTGTATGGATCTCTCACATGTTGCTTATCCATTCATCTGTTGATGGACATTTGGGCCCTTTCTACTTTTTGGCTATTATGCTGCTATAAACATTCATGTACAAGTTTTTGCATGGAGATAGGTTTTCACAACTCATAGGTATATACTTAACGGTAGAATTGCTGGGCCACATTGAAATTCTATGTTTAGCACTTTGAGGAACTGTCAAACTGTTTTCCAAAGCAGCCATACCAATTTTACTTCCTTACCAGCAATGTATGAAGGTCCATTTTCTCCACATTTCTCAACAAAACTTATCTAGTGATTATTGCCAGCCTGGTGTTTGAAGTGGTATCTCATTGTGATTTTTATCTGAATTTCCCTAATAGCTAATGATGTTGAGCATCTTTTCATGTCCTTTTTTAGCTATTTGTATCTTCTTTGGAGAAGAGTCTATTCAGATCCTTTAACCATTTTAAAATTGGGTTTTTTCATTTCAATATTGAGTTGTAGGAATTCTTTATATATTCTAGATACAAGTCCCTTTATATATATATATATATATATATATATATATATATATATATGAGCTGTTCACTTTCTTGATGTTGTCATTTGAAGCACAAAGCTTTTGAATCATAATATATCCAATTTATCTATTTTTCCTTTTGGTATCTCATCTAAGATTTTATGTAACCCCAAATTGCAAATATTTATTTGTATGTTTCCTTCTCAGAGTTTTATAGTTTTAGGTCTTATATTATGTCTCTAATCCATTTTGTGTTAATTTTTGAATATGGTATGAGATTGGGGTCCAACTATGTTCTTTTGTATGTGGCTACCCAGTTGTCTCAGCACCGTTTGTTGAAAAGACTGTTCTTCCCCATTGAATTATTTTGGGACCCTTGTTGAAAATGATCTGACCATAAAAATAAAGGTGAATCAACTCTTAAATTCTAAGTCTAATACTTTTATTGTAATGCTCTGAAAACAAAATAAGATTCTCATTGTCAGTTAAAAAGTTCTGGGAGAAATCATTTCACTTGATCTATATCACCAATAGTGTACTTTAAGATTATAATGACTTCACTAATAAGAACTTTAACACAACATAGATGAATTGTTCATGTTTGTTTGCACTTTCTCCATCAACTCTCTTAGTGGATATAATTGGAAATTGAAAGTATTCTTGTTCTATACTTGAACTTCCAAATATTCCTGAAAATCTCCTAAGAGTACATATTCTGATGAAGTTACACATTAACAAAATATCCCAAAAAGGTATATCCATTTTAAATTCTGACATAATTCAATGTATTAATTTGATTTATCTGTATAACTAAGGCATAACTAGTATAAGATAACTGTAATGTTCATAGTTTTATGCCAAAGTGTGAATCCTAGTTTTTGGACCAAACCCCACCAAAATTACAAAAGTTGCTCTAGGACAGGCATGAAAAATGATTTAATTGCTGGTACCATCTCTGACCTATTGGTAATGGGCCTCTGAACCATGGAAAAGATGAGCATGGGACCAGCACATCTATCATTTTCATCTATTATTAGTAAAATTCATCTTAAAATTTTATCACAAACTTTGTGTTTTACTTTTATTCTGAAATATACTATGTTTGTGTGCGCCTCCCCCAGGCTTAAGAAAAAAGTTATGCGTGATGTATAGATTAAAATCAAGAGCACCACAAAAGGGTGCCTGGGTGGCTCAGTTGGTTTAGGCGTCCGACTTCAGCTCAGGTCATGATTTCCCATGAGTTTGAGCCCTGTGTCAGGCTCTGTGCTGACAGCTCAGAGCTTAGAGCCTGCTTCACATTGTGTCTCCCTCTCTGCCCCTTCTGGGCTCACACATTCTTTCTCTCTCTAAAATAAAATACATTAAAAACAAAAACAAAAACAAAAACAGAGCACCACTGAACTTTACCTTCCCTCCAACTAACTCCTCAAACTCCCTGTCCCTACACCCTTTGTGTTCCCAATTCCTTTCTTAGTGAATGAAGAGCTTAATCCCCAAAGGCCTGATATAATCCCCAGGGTTCTCTTCCCATAGATTTCCCACTCCTCTCCCCCCATTCCTGGGAAGGGGCAGGCACCTCAATTTGAATGGATGCGGTACAGCCTAGTGAAGGACCCCATAACCTGGGGTACCAAAATGGGGCCCTCGTGCTATAGAAAAAGGATACTGGTGCCTCTGAGAAGGGAGGCATGCAGACTCAAAATCCTCTCATCATGAATAGTCATTGCTAAATCGGTTGCCCTTCTAATGAGGGCTATAGAACCACACCATGTCCTTCTTGAGCCCGAGCTGCTGGGCAATGTGGCTGATCTGCTCCAGTGTGGGTTTCAGGCACTTACTTTGAGATGGAGTCTGAGGCTATATTTAGGATGCGCAGGAAGGAGTGCTGTCATTAATTAATGATATCCATCATGGAAGTGGGATGAGCATGGGGTCACACTGAAGTGTTTAGGAATTTAGTTTGGCTGTAATAAAACTGGAAAAAGCAGTGGCTTAAACATATTACCAGATTTATGTCTTTTTCAGTCCAGGATTGGTTTGGCACATCCACAACATCCTCAGGGAGCCAGGGTCCTCCACTCTCCCTCCACCTAGTAATCCTTAGCCCGCACTTGTTCCTTTGTAGTCGGAACAAAGACGACTGCCCAAACTCCAGTATTGCACTTGTTCCTTTGTAGTCGGAACAAAGACGGCTGCCCAAACTCCAGTATTGCATCCAGACGTAAAGAAAAGTAAGGGTGAAGGGCAAAAGGCACAGGTCAGTTAAACTGGTCTTCCATTTTCAGAAGCATTTACAGAAGCCTCATCCAAACTGTTCTGCTTCCATTTCATTGGCCAGAACTACATAATATGTTCTTGTCCTTCACCTGCAGAGTGCTGGAAGATGTAGTTTTTAGCTAGGCACATTTATACCCCCTCCGAAACCAGTGTTCTGTTACTTATGATCAGGGAGAATCCATATTAGGAAGGTCTCTAGCAGTTTAGTCCACCATTCCTATTCTGTAAATAGGTATCCTTCAGCTTTATTGAACCAGCAAGAACTCTACCCCCAGTATCCCCAAATCCCCACCCACTCTCACACACAGAGGTAGCATTGCTCTTCTGCAAAGGGTTGATAGCCAGTGTGGGTTCTGAACTGTGTGAAAGATGAGCATGGGAGAGGCACATCTTTCGCTTCTGAGTCTTACTAGTGAAATTGATCTTAAAATTGTATTACAAATTTTGCGTTCTATTTCCTTTTGCTGGGAAATTTATTACTATAGTTGTGTTCAACATAAATCTCAGGACTGATAGCACTGTGAAACATCTTGTAATTCTTAAAAGACTGGACTACAAACCTAGACAGACTTGGGTTAGAATCCAGATCCAAATTTACTAGCAATGTACTTTGGGCAAGGCATTCAAACTATGCCTCAATTTCCTCATTTGTAAACTGTGGTAATAATTTTTATAAGTCAGATGAGAAGACAATTTATGTCCAAACTGGAAAACCTTAGTGTGCTGGAAAGGGGATACTATTAATAATTACGCTTCAGCAAGTGGCACAAACCAGGACCGCCCCAGGCAAACCCAGAACTATGGTCACCCTACTTATAGGTACTGATGAGGATTAAATGAGAAAATAAAAATAAAGCACTTAGCATAGAGCCTGATACACAGCAAGTGCTCAGTAAATACTAGCCACTATGTTTTTGTTATTGAATTGAGAAGTTCCACTGTTTTAGTTGACAATCTTCCATGTGATAGTGGGCTGACTTAAGAAGAGCTTAATTTCTTTCAAGGTGGAGAAAAACCTAACTGAAAGTCAAACAACCAGCCTCTCCAGAGGCGGAACAGTGTTGAAAGACACTGCAGAAATTCCTAGGGATAAGGATCCTGGAATGATAGTGAATGGCCTGTCAACAGTTTGTACGTTAGAAGCATGAAGCAGAGAATCAGAATTTTAATGATTTTATATACTATTTCTCAAAGGTTTTGATCTGAGGATCGTTTCATACTCTTAAAAATTTTTGAGGCCCACAAAGAGCTTTTGTTTATGTGAGTTATATCTATTGATATTAAAAATAAAAGTGGAGAAAATTAAAAAGTATTCATCTGAAATGACAATAACCCCATCATATATTAACACAACAAACACATTTAAATTAACTATTTTTACAAAACAAAACAAAACTGAGAGGATTATTGTTTTACCTTTCTGGAGATCTCTTTACCGACTGATTTAATAGAACCAAAACTGATTCTCATTTCTGCCTTTTTATGCCATTTGTCGCAGTATGTTGTTTCAGTGAAAATATACTGAACAAGATATGTCCTTGGAACAGTGAACAAGATATGTCCTTGGAAAAGAGAGGGAGTATTTTAATATCCTTTCCAGATAATTGTGGTTATTCTTTGATATTACATCAAAACTCCACAGTAGTTTCCTAAAGGTTAGTTGTAAAGCGGAATCTCAAATCCTATCCATGAATGTTTTGTACTGTTATATTAAAATCCCTCAGTCAGTCTTGCACTTTGAATGAATGTTTTACTCATGACTTTGTAACATCACCCATTACTCATATGGAAAATATCAGTTCATGGAGTTATGCAGATTTTCCAAATGTTTACACATTTCAGAAACCTAATACCTTAGAACATTCTAGAAAACAAATGAACACACAAGCACACATTCTATTAGCCACCAGAACGATGATGTCATCACATGTCATGTCGTCTCTGGAAAACTCCACCATACATTCATGAAAGAATTAGAATAAAAAAGACAAATCATATCTTATTATTAGGAAAAGTGTTCTGACTGCATGAGTCGCTGAATAGGTTTTAGTCTCAAGGCATACTTTAAGAACAGCTGATATGGTACGATACGACTGTTAGATAAAGAAAGCAAAAAACTTACCACCTGTTTTTTTTTTTTTCTTTTAAAATCAAAAGGCAATAAATTATAACACACAAACAGCAAAATACTAAAATATAGTCCCAACTGGCAATTTCAAACCTCTTTATATGAAGACAAGTAGCCAAGCTTATAGAAACAGATGACTTTTAATCTGAAGGTCTTTCTCATTTTTTGTTTTTGTCTTTTGTTTTTAGTTTGGAGTCTATTAATTATTAGTATTTCATTGTATGTATGTATCTCTCAGGAGCTCAAAATGCTTCATTTCTTCCACTTCTTCCCATTGCTCCCAAGATAGAATCTTTACAGAAACATGTGGGCAGCAAAATCCCACTAAAAATATTTTAGTACATCTTTTCTGTTTGCAACCTGGCCTGGAAGCTGCCCATGAATTATGGGTCAAGTTTTTTTACAAGTATAGATCACATTCTCACGTGAAATTGGTTATAGATTTGAGAAACTGCTAAATAAATCTCTTATCTTGCTCCCCTGCTCTGTTACTCCAGGCTTTTCAAAGTACGATGATAGTAGAGGTTAATCCTATTTTGGAAAAAACCATGTCCTAACTGGTCTTTAGCGGGCTATACGACCTTCACTCAGCATACTGCCAAGGAGGAATTTGTTTTAGGCACCCTGGCCCTTACTTTTCTATTCCGTTTTCCAGTGCCCTTACCACTTCCTTCTGGCTGCACAGTAGAGCCCACTGTGTGGCCCACCCAGGCCTACCTTCCTGGGCAATGCTTTGCCTCCTCCTTTATCCTTCAGCAAACACATACCCTTTGTATTCTTTCTTTCAGTAAAGTCTGATTTTAGCTTAGATTAGTCCAGTCTGAAATACAGTGTTAGTGGATGTCAAACCAATTAAAATATTTACACTAAGGTATGAATGATGGAAGCATACCAAGTGTTTGGGAACTAAGAACCAACTGATGATCTGAAAAAACAAACATGTAAAGGGGTTACTACTTGTAGCCACTGAATGGACTGCTCAGCTTTTTTTCAAGTATATTAAAAGCCAATAACCCATTTAAATTTCAATCTAATTATCCTATGAGCCCAGTCTATAACTGAAAGGCAATTTGGGAAGGCATGAAAGGAGACATGAGGTCACCGAATGGCTACGTTTGGCAGCGCCATAGGTTTAGATATTAAGAAGAAAGTGGGTGAAGTGCCAAGAGGGCAGTCCTCATTTGAGCAAAATGTTTTGACTTCTAGCTGCTGGTAATAACTTTGGGATTTCCAGTAGTTCCTTTGGAAGTTTCATTTATTCCCCAAATCAATTCAAGGCTCGCTCTTTTTTAAAGTAAATTTCAGTGTTACCAAAGCTCAAGACTCTGATTCCCAAGCGTGCTTTTAGGTTAAGATGGGGCCTCCAACTTGGGTGTTCGTAAGACAGTTTAAACCAACGCCACCTCTGCTCTCTTTTGCACGGTGCCCTCTCTTTTCCTGTCGCAGCTATTCCATCCCCGGGATTTGGCTGAGGGTACAAGATAGAATGACTACCCAGCCCAGAGGCTCCTAACGGCGTTACTAATGAGTCTCAAGATTCTTGCTGTCGCCGTGACCTTTCAACAGGCGGGCGGTGCAACACCGCGTTGGACGCAACAGGCACGACCGGCGTGCCATCACTGCGAGAGTCTCGAGCGACAGCAGTGGGCGGTACACGAAACCTCTCCTTTCTTTAACCCTTCTTCACACAGAGTCCCACCCTCACCGGAAGTGGAGCCGTTTCTACGTTACGCCACTTCCGGCCCGCACGCCCGTCTCCGGCGGGAGCGAGCACGCTGGTGCGCGGCAACTTTGTTTCCGCCTCCTTTGCCCCGACACCACTCACCTTCGGCTTTCTCGGAGCGTGACGTGCGTGCGCGTCCCCGGCCTTGCGTCAGGGCCGAGGGGAAAGGCCGAAAGAGCGAGGCGAGAAGGAGGGGTTGTGGAGGTTAGGGCCCAACCAGCAAGTCCCGTCGCCCTCCCTCCTCCTGACGAAGATCGGCGAGGGAAGGGGAGGAGCGAGCCGGGGCCGGCCGCGCAAACCAGGAGCCTCCTCGTGGAGGGGGGGGGGAGCGGAGGAAACGGGAGCTCCGCCACCTCTGTTCGCGGCGGCGGCGGCGAAGGAAGAAGAAAGTCAGGGCCCGAACCCACCGCCACAGGCTCAGAAACTTCCCCCCCCCCCCGCCCCTATCTCCCCGGAAACAGCCCCCCGCCCAGCCCCGCACACTCGCTGCCCCAACCGTGAGCCGCAGCCCGGTCGCCCCCGCCTCGCCCCGCCCCGCCGCCCGTCCCTGCGGGCGGCAGAGTGCGCGAGGCCCTAGGCCGGGAGTTGTTGTCAGGCCCAGGCCACTTCCGAGGCGCCCGCCGTGTGTCGCCGCCACCACAGGAGGACGACGTCGACGCTGAGGAGGCGGCGGCGGAGGCGTGTTGTTGTCTCGCCCACTCCCCTCCCCTGAACTCGCACCCAACGTCAGGGCGCGATGGAGTGAAGCGGAGACGAAGGTGGTACTTCCGCGTTGCGCTGCCCAAGCCGAGAGCGCGGCCGAGGCCGCTCCCCCACCCCCGGGGGCACTTGGAGGACTCCGGACTCCCCCGCAGGTCAGCGCCCGGCGCATCTGGTGTTTTTGCTGCTGAGGAGAGGACGACGAGCACGATCGCGAGCTCTGCCACCCGGATTCCTGCTTCCCTCAGGCCCGGAGGCCGCTGCATACCCCACTGTGACCTGGAACCCAGGGACCCGAGTCCTGACCCGGATTATCGTGGCGCGTTCCCTGGCCGGCCCTGGTGCTCGGTGTCCCTCCGCCGCCGCCGCAGTTCCCGTTTCCGGCGGGGGAGATGGCCAGGATCTGACCCGGGAGGAGGCCGCACCCGCGCCGCGCTCTGCGGCGGGCTCTAGGCGATGCCGAGCAGCTCGGACACGGCGCTGGGGGGAGGCGGGGGCCTGAGCTGGGCGGAGAAGAAGTTGGAGGAACGCCGCAAGCGGAGGCGATTCCTGTCCCCTCAGCAGCCGCCGCTGCTGTTGCCGCTCCTGCAGCCGCAGCTCCTGCAACCGCCGCCGCCCCCGCCGCCTCTGCTCTTCCTGGCTGCTCCCGGCACGGCCGCCGCCGCAGCCGCCGCCGCCGCGGCCTCCTCCTCTTGCTTCAGCCCGGGCCCCCCTCTGGAGGTCAAGCGGCTGGCGAGAGGCAAGAGGCGCGCAGGAGGGCGGCAGAAGCGGCGCCGCGGGCCCCGCGCCGGGCAGGAGGCGGAGAAGCGTCGGGTCTTCTCGCTGCCCCAGCCGCAGCAGGACGGCGGTGGCGGTGCTAGTAGCGGCGGGGGTGTGACCCCGCTGGTGGAATACGAGGATGTGAGCTCCCAGTCCGAGCAGGGGCTGCTGCTGGGGGGGGCCAGCGCGGCAACGGCGGCGACGGCTGCCGGGGGAACGGGGGGCAGCGGCGGGAGTCCGGCCTCCTCCTCCGGCACCCAGCGGCGCGGGGAGGGGTCGGAGCGCAGGCCCCGCCGGGACCGCCGCAGCAGCAGCGGCCGCAGCAAGGAGCGCCACCGCGAGCACCGGCGGCGGGACGGGCAGCGCGGCGGCAGCGAGGCCTCCAAGTCCCGCAGCCGCCACAGCCACAGCGGCGAGGAGCGGGCCGAGGCCGCTAAGAGCGGCAGCAGCAGCAGCAGCGGCGGCCGCCGGAAAAGCGCCTCGGCCACGTCTAGCAGCAGCAGTAGCCGCAAGGATCGAGACCTGAAGGCTCACCGGAGCCGGACTAAGTCGTCCAAGGAGCCGCCTTCGGCCTACAAGGAGCCGCCCAAGGCCTACCGGGAGGACAAGAGCGAGCCCAAGGCCTACAGGCGGCGGCAGCGGTCCCTGAGCCCGCTGGGAGGCCGGGACGACAGCCCGGTGTCCCACAGGGCCTCGCAGAGCCTGAGAAGCCGCAAGTCCCCCAGCCCGGCAGGAGGTGGCAGCAGCCCGTACTCTCGGCGGCTGCCACGCTCCCCGAGCCCCTACAGCCGCCGCCGCTCCCCCAGCTACAGCCGCCACAGCTCCTACGAGAGGGGCGGCGACGTGTCCCCGAGCCCCTACAGCAGCAGCAGCTGGCGCCGCTCCCGGAGCCCCTACAGCCCGGTGATCAGGTGAGTCCGCCGCCTGGTGCGCGCCGGTCCTCCGCAGCGCTGGCCAGATCCCCAGGGGACAGGGAAAGTGGTGATTGGCCTCTTGGAGCCACTTAGCTCTACAACCGGCCCTAGAAAACCCATCTTCAGACTGGGCTTCAAGTCGGGAGAGGCGTTTTCGCGCGCCCACGACACCTTTTAGTGGGTTGGAGGGACAAAGCAACAGGTCCCGCAGTTTTTTTCTTCTCGCTCGTGCAGGGAAAATTTCTAAGAAAGAGTTCAAAGTTTTCAACTTGTTGCATTGATATATTCACAGATTTCCCTCAACTGCTCTTTGCTTTTCCAGCACAATTACTTTGGGTAAACCTAGATGTTTTAGTTTGTCATCATTTTGAAAGCCCTATGAAGAGGTTTTATCGTTGGAGATTTAGGAACGGACTGCAGCTAGGGCCTAAATATTGTAGGAGAGAATCAGAATCACTTGCTGATGTCAGTTAGATGTACATTTCAGATGTTTCAGGTGATTAATACAACGACAGAAAAAGGTTTTCTGTAAAGTTTATTCTTTTGAGATGTGGAAGCCTTATAGTTCTAAATTCTCAAGACAAGGAAGATGCCCGATTTGTGATATTCTTGTGTGGAATGTTTTTTTAAGTGTTCAAAAGTAGGAAAAAAATGACAACATTGTGGTTTCTCTGTTGGTTTGTGATGACACCCAGTTGCTAATGACGTATAATTAATTGGTGTGACCAAGCAAATGGTCTGGTACATCCTTACACTATTACACTATTTACCATTACTTTAAGTTACTGTTTACATTTACCATAAGTTAGCTATACTTTTAAATATCAGGATCTTTGTTCAGGAATCTTTAAAAGGGGTAATTTAATCTAGTGAAATTGGAGTAAATCTTTTATGTAGTTGTTATACCTTGTTACGTAATTCTTCAGGAAAAGTGTGTGCATTGATATATGCATACCTGTGAAGCAAAGTGAACTAAAAATAACTTTTGAATATTTTGTAGGTTCTTAATTCCTTGAGCTGTCTGGAAATTCTAGGCCTTATATTTTAGGGTATTACAGAATGACGTTTGCATCTGTTATGCTTTTCCTATTGGCCTTAGTTTGCAGTAATGCCAAGTGGATGCTAAGACTTTCTAAGTAGAAATTATGTTGAATCTCAATTCATGTATCTGTAAAATTAGCAGATCTCTTTGAAGTGTCAGCCTAGTAAATATTTGTGAAGATGTGATTGGAGTAGAGATCTGGGTGTGAGTTTGTCTTTAAATGAAAACATCTGTGTACATGTGTTTCTTACAGTGTTCAAGTACACTTAAAATGCTAGTTGATGCCTTAATAAAGACTATTAACAGTGACCACTTAGCTTTTATATCTTGTAAGACTTTGCATTTTACTTTTAGTTAAAATATTTTAGGTTTGCCAAAAGGCTTGCTTTCTTTTCTTTTTTCTTTTTTTTTTTTGCAGTTGACTGTTTTTGAAAACTGATTATGTTAAGTTTCAGCGCTTTGCATTGTAATTTTTAAGCATATGATGCAATATAAGAGTAGATTTATGTGTTTGTTTGGTTTTTTAGTTGCTGATTACTTTAGCAAGGCCCTGCACTATGGTGCTGTGTATTTTATATATATTGTAGAGTAGTGGTATGTATGATTAGGATTATTCATCTTTATTAGCAAATATTTATTAAGCACATTATATGCCAGTTACTGTTCTAGGGACTGGAATAGATTGGTGAAGAAAGATGAGGTCCTTGCCCTCATGAAGCTTGCATTCTAGAGGGCCATTCATTGCTGAATCTTTTCATGGTGTTTATACTGACGACCAGTATTTCTAATGGATTGGATTTGGAAGAGGCTTTAGAGTATCTTGGCCAACATTCCTGACAGCTGTCCATTTGCATTTGGTGTGTGCCTGAAACATCCAGACCTGGGAAAACATTATTTTGAGATGGCCTGTTCCATTAGATTTGGGACTTGAATTCTAGTCCTGACTTAGCAAGACCCTTTCTTAAAGGCTCCCGTTTCTGAACTATAATGGGAAAATGCTGGTGATTTTTGGATTATTTCAAGGATTAAGTGAAAATTTGTGTTTTGTAAAGTATAGAAATACTATAGATTATGATAGAAATGTAATGTCGAGTTATTATTGCGTAGTTTGAATTATTAGAATTCTTCACATTGAAACAGAAATCTATCTCCATGTAACTTTCTACCCATTGCTTCAAGTTTATCCCTTTGGAATGATACAGAGCAAACCTGTATGCCACCTCTTTAAAATGTAAAGACACTTCCCATGTCTTCTTTTCTTCTCTAGGGCCAAGAACTTCATTTTTCGTGAGGTGTGGTTTTTAAAGATTTTTAAATATAACAAATGTGTTATAACTGTTTAGGAAATTGAACTTGTCCAGTTTAATGCTAAAAGTTTTATTTACTTTCAGAATTTAGTAATGTCTTAAGTGTCTCATGTTGTTTAATGAATAGACTGCTAGATCGTGAGCCTTGTGAAGGCAGCTATCCTGTCATGCCCACCACTGTATTCCTGGTGTTCAGCATGGCATCTGGCACATGTAGTCTCCTAATAATTGTTGAATGGGTAAATGAAGGGATGATGGAGTTTATGGAGCATGTGAAATATTACAGTGGGCCTGGATTGCATATTTAATAGAGACCATGTGCTATGCTATGAGAAATATCAGTGAGATCTTTTACCAGTCCACATGGACCTAATGTATTCATAAATTGTCAGTGTAATATTTTAAGGAAATGCATGCACATTGAAAATGGTATTGAAACCATGGTATGAAGTTTTTTCTTGGTGTTAATTCCTAGAATAAATCCTCTCCATTCTATTGACTTCTAAATCACAGTTTTCTCTAGGCCTTCATCTGAATTTTCAGTCCTCTCCTCCTGCTTTTCTTTTCATCAGTCCCTCCTTAGCTTTATGTTTTCTCTGTATAACCAGTTTACCATATTTTCTTTACTGCTTGACTATTGGGGTGTGGGAAGTCACATAATTTTGCTGACTGGCCCTATAGTAAGTGTGAGAGTGTACTGAAGAGAGAGCTGTTTAATAAAGGGAGGGAATGGTACTGAGATTTGGATTTTACTATATGCCAGGCATTGATAAATACTTATCATACATTCACCCTCAAATCCCCTAAGATACACTTCTATTGATAGACTGGGAAACTGAAGCTATAAAAAGTTAAGTCAGCTTGGGTTCAAACCCAGGGCTGACTAAAGTATGTGTTCTTGATATTAGGTATTGGTATTGTCATGCATTAAAGGGAGCTGGCTTTCAAGGGAGCTGACCCCCTCATGTGATAATCTGTTTTGCTGAAATTCATCTCCCTGTTTGGTTATTTATTGATTTTTTTTCCTGGCCATCTTTGCAGCATTTTGAAAATTTTTAAAAAGAAATTCTTCTCTAAAGATTGTTTCAGCTCATTTGGTCTTTATTAACTTGTAGTTTTTATGAATATGAGTCTAAAAGCATTCCTTGAAGGCTTTAATTATACTTAGTTATTGACAGTTGTTTTGTAATGGAATGTCTTGATCTGAAGTCACTCAAGTCTCATCAGTTACAACCAGTATAATAAATTGTTATATATACTGTAATTGGTTCTGTGTCTGAAATTGTGGAAGTTCTATTTTAAATGGAGCAAAAGCCTCCATTACAGGATAGTATAGAGACCCTGAAAATCTAAAGATGGGTGGACCCTAGGTGTAAATCAGTGAAGTTATTAGTATTTACTTGCATATGATTTGGGATACCTCTGTCATGATTTATTTAGTGTATTGTCTTAAAATCTGTGTTCAAAAATATGTAAAATAAAACCGCTCCGGGATAATGAAAAAGCTCCTATTAACCGATAATGCTACTGATTTGGTTTGTACTTACTAGAATGGTAGTATCCTTAGATGAATGTAATTCTTAAAATGCTTTTTAAAAGTGTTGAGTGTATAGGATACTAGAATAAATGAAGAAATAAACAGAAGGAATGGAAATTTAGGTGAAGTGTCTTAAGTGTCCAAACCTGTAGTCACTTATTTCATTCTCAAAGTAGGCTTGTGTTTTGCTTCTTCTCTGACCAAACTTTACCCAGCATTTATATCTATGTAGTCCTTATCACATGTATATTTTTTAAGTTTATTTATTTTTGAGAGACAGCACAGGTGAGGGAGGGGCAGAGAGAGAGGGAGACAGAGAATCCCAACAGGCTCTGCACTGTCAGTATAGAGCCCAACATGGGTCTCGAACCAACAAACTGTGACACTATGACCTGAGCTGAAATCAAGACGCTGCTCAACTGACTGAGGCACCGAGGTGCCCTGCCCCATTTATCATATATTTATTCTAACACTGGTATTTCTCCCGTTTTCATTTTCATTCAGCACCTTAGTTCAGGCCCTAGTTTTCACTCAGACTTCCTGTTACCATTCTTTTCTTCTCTCTTCTTCCATCCCTTTCTTCCCACTTCATTCTTTATCAGGAGAATTTTCTTTTTTAATTTCTTTTAACATTTATTCATTTTTGAGAAACAGAGCATGAGTGGGGGAGGGGCAGAGAGAGAGAGGGAGACACAGAATCTGAAGCAGGCTCCAGGCTCTGAGCTGTCAGCACAGAGCCCGACGTGGGGCTCGAACCCACGAACCGTGATATCGTGACCTGAGCCGAAGTTGGACGCTCAACCGACTGAGCCACTCAGGCGCCCCATCAGGAGAATTTTCTTAAAGTCTTGGTTAGATTGTGTCACTTCCATTTTATAGAATTAAGTCCAGACTTTTCAGTGGATTTTCAGGTAATACCTTTTATGATCAGGCCCCATTCTATCAGAATTCTATTTCCAGAGGCCCTTTTATTTCTCTGTATTCTTGCTCTTGCTGTTCTTTTACCTTGAAATGCCCCGTTTTTCCCTCTTCTCTGCTTCCGGCTTTGCATTCAAATCCTAGCTCCAGTTTAACCATGTTGAGGTCTTGCTCCATTCATCTAGAAAAAGTTAATTCTTATATTACTGCAGCACTTTGCTTAATCTTTGTTATAGAGCTTCAAAAAATTCTATTTAATATTCTAATTATTTGGCTGCGTACATTTGTGTTTTCTCTGTAAGATTGTAACCTCCTAGAGGACAAATTTTAAAATGTATTGATTAGTGGTTGAGTTAGTTTAGATAGCATTTTTTCACCATAGATTAATGAAAATCAGCGTTTGTGCAGAAGCCAGTTGTGTCTCTAAACTTGGAATTTTGGGGATGCGTGGGTGGCTCGTTCTGTTAAGCATCCATTCTGGATTTCGGTTCAGGTCATGATCCCACAAGTCCTGCGTCTGGGTTCCATGCTGAGCATGAAGCCTGCTTGGAATTCTCTCTCCCTTTCTTTGCCCCTCTCCCATTTATGTTCTCTCTCTCTCTCAAAATAAATAAGTAAAAATTAAAAAAAAAATACTTGCTATTTTGGTTCACATATACTCTAGGATAGATGAAGTAATTATTTTGTAAGGAGAAAAGCTAAGAACTTCCTTTTTCTAGCTGCTTCTTTACTGGCATGAGTTGAAGATGCTGGGACTCGTTTTCTGTGTGAGTAGAATAAATTCAGACCTAGTGTTTTTATTTGCACTCTGGTACTAATCAAGATAAGTGATCTTTTCTTGGTGAAAATTTTCTGAACAAGTTGACTGTATGTCAAGCTTTATTTCCTAACTGAAAAATTGTAGCTGTTTCTGAAAAATAAGTTGAAAATTAATTTTGCTTAATATTTATATTTTAGATCATTTTAATCTGTTGTTTTACACTTTCTCTATGAATATCACTTAATTTTTTTTTAATTTATTCATTTACTTTGAGAGAGAGAATGAGAGAGAATTCCAGGCAGACTTCACACTGCTGGCCAGAGCTGGACGTGGGAGTGAGTCTTGAACCCACGAACCAACCACGAGATCACGACCTGTGGTGAAGTCTAGAGTCAGACACTCAACCGACTGAGCCACCCAGGCACCCCTCATTTAAATTTTTATTGCTGTTATTTTGGTTTTGGTTGGCTTTGTTTCATAGCTAGATATTTATATGCTTTTAAGTGGATGACAGAAACAAAAGTATCAAGCTAGAATCAGAAGTACTACTTATTTGCAGTGATTTTTGTTACTTGAATTTCTACATATGTAAATCGTGAGAGAATCTAGTTTGCTTAATGTATTTGGAAAACAAAATGAATGTAGAGAATAAAATCTAGGTTAGAAACTGGAATTTATTTATTTTTAAAGTTGTAATTTAAGTTCAGTTAGTTGATGTACAGTGTAATACTAGTTTCACGTGTGCAATATAGTGATTCATCACTTCCGTACAACACCGGGCGCTCATGACAAGTACGCTCCTTAATCCCCATCATCTATTTCAAAACCCATTTCTTCATCCCTTTGTCTCTGGTAACCATCAGTTTGTTCTCTATAGTTAAGAGTCTGTTTCTTGGTTTGTCTTGCTCTTTTTTTCCCCTTTGCTCATTTAAAAACTGGAGTTTATAAAAAAGAAATGAAAAAGCTAGTGAGAGGAACTGAAAACTGAAAGTAGTTAATGGGCTGCATGCCTCCCCACTTTTGTTACTGCATTTTCAGTTGCACAGAGGCACTTTCACTGAGATATGTTATTGATTCTCCAAACTTACTTTATTTAATATTAAGTTAATTATATCACCATTCTTCAAATCATTTCTTCTTCTGATGCTACTCTTCAGTATTTTTCACCTGTTTACAAAGATTCTAGAGAATCATGGTTTTTCGGTTACTACAGAACAGTGTGAGAGATTAAAAGTCCTGAATCCAACCACCTGAGATGATCATCTTTGACATTTCTGAATAACATTCTTCTAGACTTTTCTCTGCATAATATATGGGACTTATGCATATGTGCAAAGCATAGAGACAAAAGATTTTATATAAATCTTAGGAATTATGGGAATATACTACAATGCTGTTTTGTACATTGTACTCTGTAGTATGTTCTTTTTATTGTTATTTTGTCGTATGGATGTACTGTAACTTGTTTGGCCAACTCCATTTTGCTAGAATCTTAGTTTTTTATTTTTGACATGTGTATGTATTTGTTGCAAACATTTTGTATGTGCACTTGTCCCGTTAAATCCCATATATTGGACTTTTCAGTGGTAAAATTGTTGGGTCAGAAATGGTACTCATATTTGTAATTTTGATACACTGTCATATTGTCCTTCAGAAGGCTCTTACTGTTTTTTATTTCCCAACAATGTGCCACTGCTCATTTCCTCAGCCCTATCATCACTCGGAGTTGTCAGATATGCCATTATTTTTTTATTTGTTTTTCTTTAATATCTAATAAGACTGACTTTATTTTCATCTATTTATTGAGTGTTTTAGTATCTTGATTTATTCTCTTTGTTGTTTTTCTTATTAATTTGTAAGCTTTTTTGTGTATTAGGGGTATTAGCTTTCTGTGGCATAGCAACTATTTTTCATGGGTTTGTTTTTTGTTTTTTTTTTTTAACGTTGTTTATATAATGTTTTGTTTTAAGAAGTGCTATGCATGTATTCATGGTTTTTTTTTTTAATATATGAAATTTATTGTCAAATTGGTTTCCATACAACACCCAGTGCTCATGCCAACAGGTGCCCTCCTCAATACCCATCACCTACCCTCCCCTCCCTCCCACCCCCCATGTATTCATGTGTTTTAAGTGACAGTTTCTCCAAGGCACCTAGGTCCAAAACTTCAGTAATACTTCACTTGCCTCTTGTTCTTCCCCAGTTCTAGTGAATTGCTTGTTCTGTTGGTCCTTTTGCAGTGGTCTTTAGTCTATCTATTCTTACTTTGGTTTTGAAATTCCTTACTTTACGCTTTTATTGTGGGGTTTGCTTGCTTTGGGTTTTTCCTCTTAGACACTTTCCTGTTTTCTGCGTTCAAATTAATCTTAAAATACCATTTTGATTCTATCATGTTTCTCTGAAGCATACTTACCGAATCAAATTCTTGAACTGGGCATTTATGATTCCTTATCCCAGACCGACCCACACTACCTTTATTTATATATGCTGATCACAATGCAAGCTGGACTCTTTACTATGTTAAAAACATGGAATTGCAGGTGCCCTACACTTTAGTTTATGCCCTTCTCTCAGTTGGCTAATCCTCCTTGTCCATTCTTCCAGCCATAGTTGAGGTGTCCTCTTCATTAATGTCATCTAGAAGTAACCTCTCACATCCAGGCTTGAATTAATTTGAGTTGTCCCCTCCCAACCAGGTATACTGGACATATTTCATTCATTCATTAAAAGAAAAAGTCAGTTTTATTAAGGTATAATTTGCATACAGTATAATTTCCCAATTTATGTATAAAATTAAATGCTTTTGACAAATAGATATACTTGTGTATCTTCTACACAATCATGATAAAGAACATTTCTGTTACCCCAAAAACTTCCCTGTGCCCCTTTGTAGTTTGTCCCCTGTTCTGCATGTGGTCCTTGGCAACTGCTAATCTGCTTTTTGTCACATCAATTTTATCTTTCTTGAACTTCATATCAGTAGAATTATATGGTATGTAATCTTTGGT
Source organism: Leopardus geoffroyi (assembly GCF_018350155.1). NCBI lineage: Eukaryota > Metazoa > Chordata > Mammalia > Carnivora > Felidae > Leopardus > Leopardus geoffroyi. The sequence goes on along the minus strand of NC_059331.1, from coordinate 74,532,603 downwards.
GTCTGCCATTCACTTAGCATGCTTTTGAAATTCATTGTTGTTGATGTGCATTTGAGTGCTTTTTTTTTTTAATTTTTTAATGTTTATTTATTTTTTGAGAGAGAGACAGAGACAGAGCATGAGCGGGAGAGGGGCAGAGAGAGAGGGAGACACTGAATCCCAAGCAGTCTCCAGGCTCCAGGCGCTGAGCTGTCAGCACAGAGCCCAATGTGGGGCTCGAACTAACAAACCGCAAGATGACCTGAGCTGAAGTTGGATGCTTAACCGACTGAGCCACCCAGGTGCCCCAGTGGTTTGTTTCTTTTTATTGCTTAGTAGTATTCCATTTACATCTACAGTCGGTGGATATACCATAATTTGCTTGTCCATTCACCCAGTTGATGAGCATTTAAGTTTCCAGTTTTTGGCTATTATGAACAAAGGTGCTGTGAACATTTGAATAGTTTTTTTCTGTTTGCATATCTCATGAATAAATTTGGAGTGGGATTGCTGTGTTGTATAGGAAGTGAGTTTTTGACTTTATAAGCAGCCTCTTTTCCAAAGAGGTTGTACCATTTTTCATTCTAGTCAGTAATGTATGACCATTCTGGTAGCTTCAAATCCTGACTTGTTTTTATCAGTCTTTGTTCTTAGCTATTCTGGTGGATGTGTAATGGTACATCATTGTGCTTTTATTTGAAATTCTGTAATGACTAATAATGTTAAGCATCTTTCCATATGCTTATTTGCTCTTCATATCTTTTGTGAAGTGTCTTAAAATGTTTTGTCCATATTTTTTATGAATTGGGCTATTTGCTTTATTGAATTGTGAGAGTTCTGTACATATTATAGATATAAGCTTTGTCAGTTTGTAAATGAGTATTCCTGTTCTGTGGCTTGCGTTTCCTTAACAGTAGTTTTGAAAAGCAGAATTTGATGAAATCTAATTTAGCAAATCTGAGTCTAACTTATGGTCACAAAGACTTTCTCTTTGGTTTTATAATGTACCACTTTAGTTTATCACAGGCTACCTTCATGTATAATATAATATTGCAAGAGTATGCTTCTATTTCCTCCTTCTCTTCTTATGTACTATTCTTGTCATATATGTTATTTCTACAGAAGTATGACTTATGTACGTTATTTATAGACATGAAATTTAAAAAATGAGAAAAAAATTTATATCTAATATATACCTCTTTTTTTTTTTTTTTTTTTTTGAGAGAGAGGGTGCAAGTGAGTGAAGGGCAGAGAGAGAAAGAGGAACAATCCCACGAGGGGCAGAGAGAAAGAGAGAAGCGGTGTTCACCTGGGACTTGTGTTTAACCCAAAGCAGGGCTGGCGCTCACCTGATGTGGGACTCGAACTCACAAACTGTGAAATAATGACCTGAGCCAAAGTCAGCTGCTTAATGACTGAGCCACGAAGCCACCCCTTAATGTACCTTTTGAAACACTTCTAATGACTTTGTGTAGATCCAAGTTTTGAGGTAGTATTTTGCTGTAGTGAGAGAAATAGCTTTTAGCCTTTATTTTTTTTTAAAGTAGGCTCCACACTGGGTATGGAGCCCAACGCAGAGCTTAAACACTTAAACTCGTGACCCTGAGATCAAGACCTGAGCCGAGATCAAGATTCAGATGCTTAACCCAGACACCCCTTTCAGCATTTCTTACCAATGCCACTCTGCTGTCTTGTTTGTCTGAAAAAGTCTCTATTTTGAAAGATATTTTTGCTGGGTATGGAATTCTACATGGACTTTCCTCCCCCCCCCCCCCCCCCCCCCCGTTACTTTAAGTTATTCCACTTCTGGCTTGGGTAGTTTGACAAGAATTTACATAATATTTTGTTTTTGCTTCAGTCACTGGATTGTAAGTCTCATGAGGTTCTTTTTTAATCTTACTGTCACTTAAGCACCTACCACAGCACGTGATAGGAAATAGATACCTAACAAATGATGTTAAATTGGTTTGGATAAGAAAATATCCAGCACCTCAGAATTTGAAAAAAAAATCCTTTTAATATTAATAGAGTCTAATATTGATTTATGAATAAATTAATAATGGCTAGAGCTGGACCTATCAAAAGTATGTGCCTTTGTGCAAATCAAGTATTAAGCTTTCCCTCTACTTTTCTCACCATCTTTCCTTTTTCTCTCTTCAAAAACATCTCAAGGCATGGTTCAGTGAAACATGAAGACAAACACAGTTTATGTGCTCAGTGGACTAGAACTTGTTTGCCTGAGCAAATCCGCAAAAAGTCAGTCATGTGTTTTTTATCTTCTTAACTTTTAGTGTTTCATAAGGAACATGAAAGGAAGTATACTTTTCAAATAAGCACAAAACATTTCAGTTTTATATTAAATTTTTCTAGTTTTTAAAATAACATCTTTTTTGAGATATTATTCACCTACCATGCAATTTACTCTAATTTTAACTGATACAGACAGTGGCCTTTAGTATAGTCACAGAGTTGTGCAGCCATCACCACTAATTTTAGAACATTTTAATCACTCCAAAAAGAAACTCAGTGCCTGTTAGTAGTCAGTCTCCATTCTCACCTCCCCACATCTTTGGCAACTACCAATATACTTCTTATCTCTTTGGATTTGCCTATTTTGGACATTTCATATAAATGGCATCATATGATTCATGGTTTTTTATGACTGACTGCTTTCATTTGAGCTTAATGTTTTTAAGGTTCATCTATGTTGTAGCATGTGTCATCAGTATTTCATTTCTTTTTAGGGAAAAATAGTGTACCATTGTATGAATGTACCACATTTTGTTGTCAGTTGATGGACATTTGGGTTGTTTTCAATTTTTGGCTATTACGAATTATGCTTCTATGAACATTTGTGTTTAGTTTCTTGTTTTCGTTTGTGTTTAGTTTTTGCATGAGATTTTTTTTGCATGAGGTATGTTTTTATTTCTTTTCTTCCTTTTTTTTTTAATGTTTGTTTATTTTTGAGAGAGAGAGAGAGAGATAGTGCAAGCAGGGGAGGGGCAGAGAGGGAGACACAGAATCGGAGGCAGGCTCTAGGCTCTGAGCTGTCAGCACAGAGCCTGAACTCACGAACTCATGAACTGCAGGATCATGACCTGAGCTGAAGTCAGACACTTAACCAACTGAGCTACCCATGTGCCCCTGTTTTATTTCTCTTGGATATATATATATACCTAGGAGTGGAATTTCTGGGTCATGTGGTAATTCTGTTTAACATCTTAAGGAACTGCCAATCTCTTTTCCAAAGTGGCTGCATCATTTTTTATATTCCAACCAACTGTATATGAGGGTTTCAATTTCTGCATATCCTTGACAATAGTTGTCTGTTTTTATTACATCTGTCCTGGTATCTCGTTGTACTTTTGATTTGCATTTCTTTCGTGACTAATGATGTTAAACAGCTTTTCATATGTTTATTGGCCATTTGTATATCTTTTTGGGAGAAATGTTTATTCATATCCTTCACCTATTTTAAACTTGGGTTTTCTTCTTATTGTTTAATGTCTTGAATTCTTTATATATTCTAGGTACTAATATGACTGTGACATTTCTTCTAGAAAGAAGAACTCTTGTATTCACGAGAGTTCATTTTAATTTAGTGCAAAATAATGGACTCTTCCTAGGTAACTTGTTTGTAACCGCTTAGGCCATTCTCACAGTGTAAACTTTGGTCAAGTCACTTAGCTTTTGAGTCATTGTCTATGGACTCACAAGAAGAAAAAAAGAGAATTCCTAGGGTGAGGTGTTAACAGAACAACCAAAAGACTACTGTCTGGTTGGCAGACCTTCTACCTTGGGTTGGCTGGGTAAATATCCACTATAAAGGAAAAAGCAAGGACTAGAAATTATATAGATGTGGATTTAGGTACTAATTCTGTTGCTTTCATAGCAGAGCAATATCAAGCAATTCAATTTTTGGGCTCTGGTCTTTCTACTTTGTAAAATGGGAGGTATAATGCCTACCTAGTAAAAAAAAAAAGAAAAAGAAAACAACAAAACTGGAAACAACCCAAGTACAATGACTAGGAGCAATTAAATTGTGCTACAGATACATGATTTGCATTTTTCCCCCATTGTATCACTTTGTTGACATCCATTAATGCACATTAGTTTTTAATTTTGATGAAGTCCTGTTTATTTTTTCTTTTGTTGCTTGTGCTTTGATGTTGTATCTAAGAAGTCTGCCTAATTGAACATCACAAAGATTTATTCCTATATTTTCTTCTAAGAGTTTTATAGTTTTAGCTTTTACATCTTGATCTTTGATCTATTTTGGATTAATTTTTGTGTATGGTGAGAGAAAGAAGTCCACCCTCATTCTATTGTGTGGAAAACCAGTGTGCCAGCACTATTTATTTAAAAGGCTACGTATTTTTTTCGCCATTGAATTGTATTGGCACCCATGTTGAAAATCCACTTACTATAAATGAGAGGGTTTATTTATGGACTGTCAGCTCTAGTCCATTGATTTTACATGTCCATCTTTAGCCAGTACCATACAGTTTTGATTATTCTAATCTTGTAGAAGTTTTTGAAATCAGGAAGTGCTTGATTCTAATTTTGCAGTAATTTTTGAAACCAGGAAGTGCAAGTCCTTCAGCTTTGCTCTTTTACATTGCTTTGACCTTTCCCCCTCTTTTTTGGAGGAGGAGAGGGGTCCTTTGCATTTCCACATGAATTTTAGGTTTACCTGGCCAAAAGGCAGCTTGGATTTTCATAGGGATTGCACTGAATGTGAAGATCAATTTGAGAGTATTGCTATCTTAATGGTAAGTCATAAAATATATGAGTATGGAATGTCTTTGCATTTATTTATGTTCCCTCAATATTTTCAGTGGTATGTTGAAGTTTTCAGGGATTAATCCTTGAACTTTTTTTTGTTAGATTTATTCCTAAGTATACTTTTTCAGTGTAATGGGAGTTGTTTTTGTGATTTCATTTAATTGTTCATTGCTAGTGTCTGGAACTACAATAGATTTTTCTACATTGATCATGTATCCTGCCATCTTGCTTGCTTATTAGTTCTAATAGTTTTTAGTAGATTTCTTAGGATTTTCTATATACAAGATTATGTCATTTGCAAATGGATACAGTCTGGATTCCTTTTACTTATTTTTTCTTGCTCAGTTGCAATGGCTAGAATCTCAAGTACAATGTTTTGTGGGTTTTTTTTTTTAATTTATTTTTTTAATGTTAATTTATTTTTGAGACGGAGACAGAGTGTGAGCGGGGGAGGGGCAGAGAGAGAGGGAGACACAGAATCTGCAACGGGCTCTGGGCTCTGAGCTGTCAGCACAGAGCCCGATGTGGGGCTTGAACCCACAAAACGTGAGATCATGACCTGAGCTGAAGTCGGATGCTTAACTGACTGAGCCACCCAGGTGCTCCTCAAGTACAATGTTTATTAGAAGTGGTAAAATGAGACTTCCTTGTGTTGATCCTGATGATCCTATAGGAAAAGCATTTTAGTATCTTTCCACAAAATGATGTTAGCTATGAATTTTTCATAAATCCTACTTTTATTTTTTGGTTAAAGTTGTTTCCCTTGGGGTCTAATTTTTGGTGTCAGAAAAATTCTAGATGCCTTGCTTGACCCTTATATATGAGCCTGTGTAATTATTTATTACTCTTACAGAGTCCAGGAAAAGAGGAAAATCTATTTTGTAGCATGTGTGTAATGATAATGATTAGCTATATTGGTTTCCTACAGGAACATTTGAAAAATGTTTTATTGTTAAAAATATATGCATTAATGTTCATAGTATTTTCTTTAATTAGTGTTACTTAAGTAGTCATGATTTTCTAAATTTAGTTTTTTAAGGTTAAGAGGTGGTGTACTGTAGTAAGAATAATTTGTGCAGCCTTTTTTATTTTTATTAAAGAAAGTGACAAGTTTTCTTTATAGCATAGATTTTGGTTTGTTGTAATTTCTGGTGGTATTCATCTTTAAACTTTTCTGTTGGTGTTTGTGTATTCTTTTGATGAGTTTTGAATACTTACTGTTTTTTAAGTAATCTCTATGCCCTGTGTGAGACTTGTCCTCACGACCCCGAGATCAAGACCCCGAGATCAAGAGTTGCGTGCTCTACCAACTGAGCCAGCAAGGCACCACTGTTGGTGTTTATTTTCATTAAAATTTTTTTAAAAATTTATTTTTACTAACAAAAGTGGGTTTATTCGAGAGTAACAGTAGCAGTCAAGGGCATACAAGCTACCACAGAACCATGGGCAAGATCTATGAGTATTTATTTTTAAACTTTTCTGTACTTTTCCGTTTTCTACAGTGAAATTGTGTTACCTTTTTTAAAAACCCATACTGTTTGTATTTAAAACTTACATATGAGGGGTGCATGGGTGGCTCAGTCCGCTAAGTGTCTGACTTTTGGTTTTCGGCTCAGGTCATGATCTCACCGGGGTTTGAGCCCCGCATCAGGCTCTGCACTGACAGCATGGAGCCTGCTTGGGATTCTCTCTCTCCCCCTCTCTCTGCACCTTCCCCTGCTTGCTTGCTCTCTTTCTCAAAATAAATAAATAAACATTAAAAAAAAAACCTTATATATGAGATACTTGAAAACAATACAGAAGAATATACAGCAAGATGTGAAAGCTACCCTTGATGTCCTTTTTGTTCCTGTTCCTTCTAAAATGTATAACTCTGTACATAGTTGGTGTATATGTTTTTCCTGTGTATATACTTTCATACAAACATGTGTACACGTAAACATTAAGAATGTGACTATGCCATAAATTTTTATTTACTTTTTTTTTTTTAGCAGTAGTATTTGAAGATCTTTCCAGATTGGCTACATAGAATTCCATACTGAAATGTTTCAAGTTTTATTTACCTATCAGTTGTTGGGCACTGTTTTTATCATTTTTTCTGTATTATAGTCAGTCCTTTAAAGAGTATCTGTGTAATAACTTTTTGACACATATGGAAATGTTTTTGTAGGATATGTTCTCGTAAGTGAAATTGCAGATCAAAAGCATTTGATAGATATTACCAAACTGCCTTTTAAAAAGGCTGAGTAATTTTATATTCCTTCTGATAATTTATGTGACTGACCATTTCTGTGCATTTTCATAAATTATATTTTCAGAATTCCAATTTTTGACATTCTGATGGATGCAAATTAATTATCATTGCTTTATTTTGCCTTTTCTGGTTATGAGAGAGAAGAGAGCATTTAAATTTCTTTACTGGCCGTTTGCATTTCTTCTGTGATTACATATTTTTCTAATCAAGAAGAGACTCTAGTTATTAAAAATAAGGAATGAATATAGTTTTACAACAGAAAAACTAGTTTTGTTCATTAAATCCCTATGGGATAATGGATATAAAATGGTTGGTTGTTAATAAAATGATAAATTCATCTCAGTGTTTATACGAAGAAGCTAATTAGCTAAATGTTTTTCTGTCTCTTAAATCTTTTTAGTTTAAGTAGAATTTCATCAGTGGACCTTTGCCTGTTAGTTAGCTGGGTATCAGTTATACAGAGTTAGCATTTATGGGCAGTTAGAGAATAGATGATAAACATGTGCTTTGCTCTTTTATTCATCAATTCAATAAATATCTTTTGATTCCTTATTACATACCAGACACAGTTCTAGGCACTGGGATGGAGTAATAAACAAGACAGTGGTGGAAGTGGGGAGGGAACATGATGTGCTTATTTATTTTTCTGAGGAGAGGCTCACTGTGGTGTTGATAAATATATGGAGCCCTGAATGACAAGAAAGAGCAACTATGTGATGATCTAAGTATCCCAGAAAGAGAAAACAGTATTGCCAAGGTACCAGGAAGAAGCATAACTTTGAAGAATCATAAAAGAGACTAGTGACTGCGACCTAGTGAGTAAAGGAGAGTGTAATGAAGATGAGAAGCAGTTTGGGTCTTGTGGATCACAACAAAGATTTTTATTTTAATTTTAAATGCAGTGAGAAGCCATTGGAGAGTTTTAGGCAAAGGTGTGGCATAATCCAGTTTATATATATATATATTTTTTTTTTTTAATTTTTTTTTCAACATTTATTTATTTTTGGGACAGAGAGAGACAGAGCATGAACAGGGGAGGGGCAGAGAGAGAGGGAGACACAGAATCGGAAACAGGCTCCAGGCTCTGAGCCATCAGCCCAGAGCCTGACGCGGGGCTCGAACTCACGGACCGCGAGATCGTGACCTGGCTGAAGTCGGACGCTTAACCGACTGCGCCACCCAGGCGCCCCAGTTTATATTTTTGATAGACATAGAATACAAGGCAGTATGTCACAAGTATTATTCAGCAAATGGGGAGGTTACAGAGTTGGGACTTTAACTTGATCCATAAAGGCAAGTAAGAAATAAATGGAGGGGAAGGATGTAGTTTGATGTGGTAGCAATAAAGAACGCCTGGCTTTCAATTGGAAGACTTGGTATTCAGTATTGACTCTACTTCTTTATAGCTCTTGGCCTCTACGTAAAATTTTTAACTCTCTTCTTAGTTTCTCTCATCTTTCTGTGTACTTTGGTTGCTGTGAAGAGCAAGTCAGACAAAAAATGTTTATAAAAGTGTTTTGTAAACTGAGACATGCAATATGGTATGTTTGTTTACTCAGGAAAAGACTTATCATCTGTGTGGTATTATGCTAAGGACTGTGGAGTGATTAAAAAAAATGAATTATACCTGGTTTCTGCTGCTCAAAGAGGATATAGTCTAGTAGACAATGTGGTAAATACCTAAAATACAAAGTTAAGAATGGTAAACATCTTAAGAAAGACGCAGATAAAGCCCTATGGGGAGTTCGAAGAAAGAAGAGCTTTCTTCTTTCTTGGAGTTGGCGGTAAGGTTTTCAGAGTAAGAACTCTTTTAATTTTTATTTTTATTTATTTTTTTTTCAACGTTTATTTATTTTTGGGACAGAGAGAGACAGAGCATGAACGGGGGAGGGGCAGAGAGAGAGGGAGACACAGAATCGGAAACAGGCTCCGGGCTCTGAGCCATCAGCCCAGAGCCCGACGCGGGGCTCGAACTCACGGACTGCGAGATCGTGACCTGGCTGAAGTCGGACGCTTAACCGACTGCGCCACCCAGGCGCCCCCAGAGTAAGAACTCTTGAATGAGGCCTTGTAGGACTTTAGTAGAATATGGAGGGGAAGAGAATATTCTCAGTAGGTGAGTCTGTGAGTAAAGGCATGGCAATATTAGGCAGATTCAGAATGTGATAAGGAAAGGTAGTATAGAATTAGATCATGCAGCACCTTAATATTAGGATAAGGAAGATGAATTCCATTCAATAGGAATATTCTCAGCAGGTGCTTAATTCTGCAAATATTTATTGACTATCTGCCATTGCCACATTGGTGCTAGTTAGGGCTATGAAGATACAGTTGATCTCAGTCTATTTGCGGAAGACAAATTATCTGTTATTCTAATGAGGCAGGATCATAGGACAAGGAACATCTCCAGCTCTCTGGCATAATGAGGGAAGGCTTTATAGAGGTGTAGTAGACCTTTTGTTATGATATGAGGTATCTTTGTACTTAGCAGGTACCAGAGATGAAGAGAGGAATATAAGAAAGGCATTCTGTGTTTTGGGATGGCTGGATGAGGTCTTTGTATGCAGTGCAAGGTTGTCTAGAGCTTTGTTACAGGGGTAACTGGAAGATTCAGGTGGTGGTATGGAGACTAAATTGGAAAGGATAGAGATTTGAGGTGAGGAGTCTGGAAAGGAGACTGTTAGACTGGGCGAAGTGAGAGGTGATGTAGGACCAAATGAGAAATAGTAGCTATGGGACAAAGAGCCTAGACAACTAGAGAGATGCTTAAGATGTACAATTGGCAGGACTTGCAGATCAGTTGGATATGGGAGAAGAGAGGAAAAGGACCATACGGAATATAGAATGATTTCTGGATCTTTTCTGTTTCAGAATTTCAGAATCTGCTATTGCCTGAGAAGAAAAGGGGTGGATTTGGAGAGGACTTAATAGTTTTATCTGTATTGTGTTGAAGGTTCTTGTAGGTTAGTTGGAAGTGGGAAGAAGGTCATCACAGATGTTAATATTCCTCCCCCACCCTAAAGATAGGTCATTGTTCACCCTAGTAATTAATTTCAGTGAGGATACAAGCCAAATTATAGAGGTTTGAGGGGTGTATGTATGTAGAGAATTTGGTTGTAATTGGAAGCAGAGAAAAAGATAAAATACAAAAATACCATTGTTTGTTTCTTCTTATATGTATTTATGTACGTATTTTTCTTGTTTGTTTTTAAAGATTTTAAAGATGAATTATTTAATCCTTGAAATAGTAAATGGACAGCAAAGGGTTGAAATCACAAATAGTGGAATACTCATGGAGGAGCCTAGAATAGTGCATCTCAAACTTTAGTGAGGATCTTGTTAAAATGCAGACTCTGAATCGGAAGGTCAGGGTTGGGGCTTGAGATACAGCATTTCTGACAAACTCCCAGATGAGGCTCATGCTGCTGGTTTGTGGCCCATACTCTTTGAAGTAAGATCTAGAGAGTATGGCATTGATAGCATTATAGAAGAGTTAGTCTTGGATAGGAAGAAGAACACCTCTATTCTGAGATCAGGTAAAATGTGAGGTAGATGGAGATACAGATTAAGCTTGTAGGTGGGAGCTATGCCTGATAATTTTTTTTATTTCTGCAAAAAAGAAGTAAAACAATGTTAAGAAAAGACTTTGGAATGGTGTTAACTTGAAGACAGAAAGGTTTGGAATAAATTGTGAAGGTTTGGAATAGCTACTAAAAAGAGAAGGGAAATGAGTGAATTTGGAGCATTTAACATTCACTGAACAGTGAGGATTTGTTTGGTGATGGTGTCTGTAGAAATAATTGGAGTAGGGAGAGACTATATATGAAGATTTTTGAGATGATAAGGTACTCTCAGGGGAGATAATGAGGTCTGAAATAGAAAAGTGGCCTTGAGAATACAGAGGGGAGGATGTGGTAGGCTACATAATGGCCCACCCAAAGGTGTCCATGTGAACCTGTGAGTATACTTCCTTACACGGCCAAAGGGACTTTGCAGATGAGGTTAAAATGAGCATCTTGAGATGGAGAGATTATCCTGGACTGTACACGTGGGTCCTCTGTAATCACAAGGGTCTTTATAAAGGAAGCAGGAGGGTCAGCAGAGTCAGAAAAGGCCATGTGAGGACAGAAACAGCAGAAGAGGAAATGTGATAAAGGAAGCAGAGGTCAGATTGTTGGAGGACCAAGAGCCAAGGAATGGACAGCCTTAAGAAGCTAGAAAAGGCAAGGAAACAGATTTTCCCAAGAGACTGCAAAAGGAACAAAGCCCTGGTGATGTGCTGATTTTTGCCCAATAAGACTGATTTTGGAATTTCAACCTTCAGGTACTGTAAGATAATAAGTTTGTGTGGTTAAGCCACTAAATCTGGTAATTTGTTATAGCCACAATAGGAAACATGCATAGAAGTGTGGATGTAAGGGAATGTAGAGTTAGAACTGATAAAGTGAGGCAGTTGATGAGATGTGCTGTGGGCATCAGGAAACTGGGAAGATTTCTAGCCTAGATAAATGGGTGGAAAAGAGTGGTGAAATTAAAATTATAGGAGGAGATATTAGAGGAAGGTATTCACTTTGCATTAAGTATAGATTAGTTAGGGTTAAGGAAGATCTGAAACAGAAGACGGATTTAAGAGGCTGCCCTAGTATTGTTAATAGTTACTTGAAAAAAATGAGAAAAAGTTAATTGAGCTGTTCCAATACCAATACATGACAAATTACATAGGAATATTTAAAATTTTGACTGAGAAGGTAACAAAAGGGATGATTGAGAAAGGCAGATTTTTGACTACTTCAGTTACTGTTTTTCATTTTAGAAGGCATTTTTTTACTGGTTTTATTAAGATATAATTGAGAAAATTATGTATTTAAAGTGTCATTGTGATGATTCGCTATGTGTATATATTGGGAAAGGATTCTCATATCATAATCAGGTTATGTAATACATCCATCACCTCATAGATTTAATTTTTTTGGTTAGAGTTCTCTAAGTTAATTTCAGTTATACAATATTATCAACGGTAGTCACCACGTTACACATTAGATCCTCAAACCTTATTAATCTTGTAACTGAAAGTTTTTATTATTGAGGTGCGTTCCTTCTATACTGTTTGTTTAGTTTTTATCATGCAAAGTTGTTGAATTTTGTCAAATGCTTTTTCTGCATCTGCTGAGATGATCCTGTGATTTTTATTCTTCATTTTGTTGATGTGGTATGTCACATTTATGGATTAGCATATGTTGGACCGTCCTTGCATGGGAAGCATTGTTATATCTTTTTTGGGAGGGTAATCAAGTTTTTGAAATGCGTATAGCTGCTATTAGAATGTGAAATAAACAGGGTAGAAAAATTAAGCTAAAAAATGTTGAGAATAGTGGCTAATGTATCAGACATGAACATGTATAGAACATTTCTATCATTTTAGAAACTTCTTTTGGATAGTGGTTATATATTGTTTTATATAATGAGGAACTAGATATTATTATAGTAAAAATTTTAAGAGTTAGTGTTAGCATACCTGGACTCTTGGAGAGATTGTGTGATATAGTTGAGTGAATACTACACCATGCTCTTTCTCTAAGGAACACTAACCTAATTCACAATGAGCACTAACCAGTTGAGTTTCGGGATATCAAGTTTTGATTCTGGTTCTGCTTTGTGTTGTATGAATTTGCAAGCCTTAGAAACATGGAAAGTTTTCTCAACTTCTTAAAGAGATACTACCATCTCTCAAAAACATTAAAAAGAGACAAGAAACAGCTAATATGTATCCACTGCGTAGAGATATTAGAAAAAACATTTTTAAAAAGAAAAAAAATCTTATCTGTAAAGAAAGACTTGCTATCTACCATCCATTTCATTCTTTTGGTTAAGATACCATGATATCGTTCATTCTGTAGTCTTGAAGATGCACTTCTCTCTTACCCTCGTAACTTTGTATGGCTGAAGTATTAGATCATTTGTAAAAATGACTTAAACTTGAATTTTGTGTTTATATTTAATTTTAGGTTTCCAAACCATGTTTGTTTCAGACCGTAAGCACTGAGAGAATGCATGTTTCCTAGGACATGAAGTTAAAAGGTTAAGGAACTTATGGGGCACCTGGGTGGCTCAGTCGGTATGATTTTGGCCCAGGTCGTGATCTTACCTTTTGTGAGATGGAGCCCCATGTCGGATTCTGTGCTGTGATAGCACAGAGCCTGCTTGGAATTTTCTCTGTCCCTCTCTGTTTGCCCCTCTCCAGCTTGAACTCATGCAGTCTGTCTGTCTGTCTCTCTCTCTTTTTCAAAATAAGTAAATAAACATTTTTTTAAGTTAAAAAATGAAAAGTTAAATTTTTGAAGAGAAATAGAAGAATTAGAGAGGAATGGAGGGTATGTCCAGAAGAATTTAATTGATACAGAGATCAAAACATATAAAAACCTCATTTCTAAAAAAACCCTTTTATTTTTTACTTTTTACAAAAAAATGTTTATTTTTGAGAGAGAGCATGCACAAGCAAGGAGGGGATAAGAGAGAGGGATATAGCAGTGAGCTGGATGGGAGCTCGAACTCACAAATCTTGAGATCATGACCTGAGTCCAAGTGGGACGCTCAACCAACTGAGACACCCAGGCACCTCCAATATATCCCTTTTATAGACCAGAAATTTTTAAGTCTTTGCTGATAATGCTTATCCAGATTCTATCCAGAAAAGAATAATTTAATAGGCCACGGGAGTTAATTGTATTAGGGTTTTACGTAATATCTTTGTCTCTCTTTTCTTAGGTAAAACTTAGTCATAAATCTCTCAGTTAAATATAATTTATGTGTCTGTATGAAATTGATGATCTGAATCTTGCTAGTGTAGGAAAGTTAATTTGAGGAAAGTTCTGTACTGTTACCTCTGATGAAATGATAGTCTCTTTGCTCTCTCCTGCTGTGTACCTTTCTGTTGCTTTAGAAGCATGACATATGAGACTTGTTTTGAGGCCCAAGAGTTTAAAGGGAGAAGACATAAAAAATGTGGCTGAGTGTTTCATATTATGACACTGTTGGTTCCTGTATTAAAGTTATCTGAGATAGTTACCACTTTATATTTAGCAAAACAATTCCTCTCATTTCTGTAAATAGTTGTAAGCTTATTGGTGATTTTAATGATTGGTGTATATTAATATTTAATGATAAGCAAGTGTTAGATTTAAGTATTTTCTAAACTGTGTTCCCATTAACCTAAAATAGTGTTGCATAAATACTTTATATAAAATATTGGGTTTGTATGAAACACAAGCTCAATGTTGAACAGCAATTGGCCCTCAGTACATTTTGAAATGTTTTTGAAAGAGTGAGGGAGAAGTTTAATTTGTATTTGAGTTTATCCTAAACCTAATCATCATTTTCTTTTTTTTTTTTTTTTAATTTTTTTTTTTTAACGTTTATTTATTTTTGAGACAGAGAGAGACAGAGCATGAACGGGGGAGGGGCAGAGAGAGAGGGAGACACAGAATCGGAAGCAGGCTCCAGGCTCTGAGCCATCAGCCCAGAGCCCGACGTGGGGCTCGAACTCACGGACTGCGAGATCATGACCTGAGCTGAAGTCGGACGCTTAACCGACTGAGCCACCCAGGCGCCCCCATTTTATTTTCATATTAGAATTATAGAATGTTTCTAAATGTTTTCCTCCATACTTTACTAACATCAGATATAAACAGAATTTCCAGTCCTTTCTTTTCTCTCTGCCCTATTTTAATTATGGGTTCTTAGGAGTTTCTTTGCTTTATTTACTCTCTCCCCATAGCTTCTACAAAATTTCAGCAAGAGTTCTCTCCCTCACAGTGTGTTAATTTTTTTTATTGTGTTAACCTAGCTACTTTTCAGTCAGAAGGTCTGGATTTAAAACCTGGCATACAAGGTAGATCAGGCAAGGTTCTGAAAGGAAACTGAATCCAACTGAGATGGTGCAAGAGACTTTCACGAAGGATTACAGATAAAGGGGTGGATTACGGGAACCCACAAGGGATGTTCCTGTAGTTACAGAGGGAAGCAAGGAAAATACAGTGTTTTTAGAGCCTGATGAGAGCTGTGGAGAGGGTGATAAGGGGACACGGCTTCTGTCAGAAAATGTGACCAAAAGGGAGGATGCTAGGAAGAAATAATCCGGCCTTCTCTGCGTTCTGATCTGCCAGTGACAGCCCTGAAACTCAGAAGGTGCATTTGTTGAGGTTAGCCTCCTTTGGCACAGAGTTGGATAGAAGAGTATTGGAGGAATAGGGTAGTGACAGTAAGTAATAACCAGTACAACTACTGATGAGTATGGGATTGATTTTAGGTAACATAATATTTTAGATTACATTTTTAATCTGTAAACTGTAGATATTTCACTAGGATTGATGTGAGCATTAAAATGAAACCTGGTAAACATGTCAGAGTACTATCATAGTGCCTTTGTCTTGTAGATACTTGTTTTTAGTTTTGATAAGGTGAGGATTTGAAAACTTCAGCTTCCTTTCACATGGTGCTGTGCTGCATTTGTTTTATAGGAATTTTGGTTGTCACTGTATTTTAAATATATATGATAGTTTTTATATTTTCCAGTATTTTTTGAGAAGTGAATTGCAGTCATTATTGAGTAGTTACCAAGATTTAGAGACTGCTTTTACTTATTGCCCAATGACAGGCATTGTCTTTTTCACTCTTGCTGTAGACAGAGCACTACCGACTACTGAATTTATGGGGTGAGGAAGCTTTACAGATGTAGAGATTAGACTTTGGTGAAAGATTGGTCAGACTTCACCCTGCTACTGCTACCATTGGTGTACCCTTGTTGTGTACTTCTCTTTTCTTTTTTTTTTTTTTTTAAAGCAGGAGGCTCCCAGGGGCCTCAGAAAGACCTTTTTTTTTTTTTTTTTTTTTAATGTTTTAAAATGTTTATTTAATTAGAGAGAGAGAGAAAGAGTAAGCATGGGGGGGGGGGGCAGAGAGAGACAGAATCTGAAGCAGACTCCAGGTTCCAGGCTGTGAGCTGTCAACACAGAGCCCAACACGGGGTCCAACTCACCAACCTGAAATCACGACCTGATCTGAAGTTGAACGCTCAACCGACTGAGCCATCCAGGCACCCCTGTACTTCTCTTTCCTTTTCTTTTCTTTCTTTTAATTATTTTTTAATCTTTATTTATTTTTGAGAGACAGAGTGTGAGCAGGGGAGGAGCAGAGAGAGAGGGAGACACAATCTGAAGCAGGCTCCAGGCCCCAAGCTGTCAGCCACAGCCCGATGCGGGGCTTGAACTCATGAACTGTGAGATCATGACCTGAGCTGAAGTCGGATGCTCAACCAACTGAACCACCCAGGCGCCCCTGTACTTCTCTTTTCTAAAGACAGCAGTGATGCTTCGTCACACTTTTGTTCCTAATCCTTAGAGTATTTCTTCTACCAGAGATCTGCTTTCATCCAGTCTCACCTTTGAGCATTCATAGGCTAGACCAGGATGAAGACAGTCTATTTTCAGGAAAATTTTAGCTACCAGATAGATAATAATCTGCTTAAAAGCATTTTCTGTCTTTTAAAAAAGTCTCCCCCCAAAAAACTGTATTATGATTTTGAAATTTAATAAATTTCTATTTTATGTAACAGGGTTGAGTTAGTAGTTTTTGTAAATTTCAGACTGAACTTTTCTGAATTCCTGACTAAATCTTCATTATTTTCCACCAGACGTTCTGCCAAATCCCGAAGCAGAAGCCCATATTCCTCTAGGCATTCAAGATCTCGTAGCAGGCACAGGTTGTCTCGATCCAGAAGCCGTCACTCTAGCATTTCTCCTAGCACACTAACTCTGAAGAGTAGCCTGGCAGCCGAGTTGAACAAGAATAAAAAAGCACGGGCTGCAGAGGCAGCAAGAGCTGCAGAAGCCGCGAAAGCTGCAGAAGCAGCTAAGGCTGCTGAGGCTGCTGCCAAAGCTGCCAAAGCTTCCAACACTTCTACACCTACGAAGGGGAGCACGGAGACGGGTGCCGGTGCATCTCAAACAAACCATGTGAAGGATGTGAAGAAACTGAAAACAGAACACGCACCTTCTCCGTCAAGTGGTGGGACTTTAAAAAACGACAAGGCAAAAACAAAGCCACCTCTTCAGGTAACCAAGGTGGACAATAATTTGATTGTAGATAAAGCCGCCAAGAAAGCAGTTGTAGTTGGGAAGGAGAGTAAATCTGCTGCTACAAAGGACGAACCAGTATCTCTTAAAGAGAAAACCAAACCACTTACACCAAGTTTAGGAGCCAAGGAGAAGGAGCAACATGTGGCTTTAGTGACCTCTACGTTACCACCATTACCTTTGCCTCCCATGCTGCCTGAAGATAAAGATGCTGATAGGTAAGTGCAAAAAAGTTTTGTCACTAACAGTTTATTTTTATTATTTTGAAATTATTTTTTTACTGTTTATTTTTGAGAGAGAGAGAGAGAGCAAGAGCGAATGAGCGTGGAGGAGGGGTAAAGAGAGAGGGGATGGGGGAGACACAGAATGTGAAGCATTCTGTCAGCACAGAACCAGCCTCGGGGCTCGAACTCTCGAGCCGCAAGTTAATGACCTGAGCCGAAGTCAGACATTTAACTGACTGAGCCACCTAGGCGCCCTTGTCACTAACAGTTTAAAAAAAGAAATGTAAGTTTGGAGTGAGAAATTACCTGAAATGCCCTCCCCCCCCATAAAAAGGTTATAAAAAAATCATAAGTAAGTAAATTATCTTTATTATGTTCACTTTAAAATGAAGCACACTGCTTGTAAGATGACAAAATATAGTTTATGCTAAGAATTCCAGGAAAAATTTGCTGTTGGCTTCGGAATACAATGTATATTTCCGATTGAGTTTGGGAATTAGAAATGCTAGTACTGTGTTTTCTTTGATTTAATATTCCTTAAATGACAGTATCAGAAACAGGACATTTATGAGAGACTCTGTCCTGGGTGATTAAAGCAGGTATATTCGTTATTTCTAGGTTTCTTCTGTGGCCTTATACATTTATCACTCTGGGTAGCTTTATGAATTTATTATTTTTTAGACTTTTCTTGACCCTTTTAATTTTTTGCAATTGGAGATTCATTATGTAT
Organism: Leopardus geoffroyi; assembly: GCF_018350155.1. Lineage (NCBI taxonomy): Eukaryota > Metazoa > Chordata > Mammalia > Carnivora > Felidae > Leopardus > Leopardus geoffroyi. The sequence continues at coordinate 74,514,501 of NC_059331.1, read as the reverse complement.
TACAGAAAATTCAATGTGGTTTTGCTTTCCTTTAACATGTTTACAGATTCTTTTATGAATATTGGGGGTATGACTTTTTTTTGAAACATTTTATTTTTTAGAGGATGAAGATAAGAGTGTCTGTAAAGTAAATGTGGTTCTAAGAATATTTCTGAAACATATGCTAGGATAGAAGCATTATGCTACTGTGTAATGTCTGTCTGTTACACCACTTAACCTTTTTCATTTTTATTTTTATGGAGAAATTAGAGCTGTTTTTCCCTCATTTTCTGTTAAAAAGCAACTATATGAGCAGTTTTCCTAGCTGACATCTTTATAGAATTTGGAAACAAGTGGATGAGAATGCTGTGTGGGTAGGTCTTTCAAGTGCTCACTTTGGCTGGCATTATGAACATTTTATAATTTAAAACAAAAAAATCATAATTCCTGTGTTTTGTGTCCACTATAATGTCTTTTCTCTACAATCAAAAATGTTGCCAAGAGAACTCATCCAATATAATCAGGTATTCTCCAATTATACCACTCTAATTATGGTATTTACAGGTTTCACTATTCTCTAGGAACACTGAAGGTTCATAAACAGAGTAGTGATTTGTAATTTTGATGAGTTGTGGAATGGACTCTCCAGCAGAGAGGCATGAATGCAGAACTGAGTCACTTCATTAGTGAGAAAATAACCCATTTGCCAAGAATCTAGTAATTCTGGGCTGGTGAGACTGGTTATTCTCTATTTTTCATATATCCTATGGAGATAAATTTTTACTGGTGGTATTTTCAAGAATTCAAGATGCATGCAGGTGAATGCTTTAAGGAGGGTATTTTTGGGGCGCCTGGGTGGCGCAGTCGGTTGAGCGTCCGACTTCAGCCAGGTCACGATCTCGCGGTCCGTGAGTTCGAGCCCCGCGTCAGGCTCTGGGCTGATGGCTCAGAGCCTGGAGCCTGTTTCCGATTCTGTGTCTCCCTCTCTCTCTGCCCCTCCCGCGTTCATGCTCTGTCTCTCTCTGTCCCAAAAATAAATAAAATGTTGAAAAAAAAAATTAAAAAAAAAAAAAAGGAGGGTATTTTTTGTGCATCCTTTTTTTTTTTTTGACAATTGGCTGATTTATTGAACAATAGAATCTAAAGTTCTGATCTCGGATGTGTACAATCCCCATTTAGCTTTGCATCTTTTATTTTTTATTTATTTATTTTTTTGATTTAACTTTATTTTTTATTTTTTTAAAATTAACATCCAAACTAGTTAGTATATAGTGAAGCAATGATTTCAGTAGATTCCTTAATGCCCCTTACCCATTTAGCCCATCCCCCCTCCCACAACCCCTCCAGCAACCCTCAGTTTGTTCTCCATATTTATGAGTCTCTTTTCTTTTGTCCCCCTCCCTGTTTTTTTATTTTTTTTTATTTTTTTATTAAAAAAATTTTTTTTTTTAATGTTTATTTTTGAGACAGAGAGAGACAGAGCATGAATGGGGGAGGGTCAGAGAGAGGGAGACACAGAATCTGAAACAGGCTTCAGGCTCTGAGCTGTCAGCACAGAGCCCGACGCGGGGCTCAAACTCACGGACCGCGAGATCACGACCTGAGCCAAAGTCAGCCGCTTAACTGACTGAGCCACCCAGGCGCCCCACCCTCCCTGTTTTTATATTATTTTTGTTTCCCTTCCCTTATGTTCATCTGTTTTGTCTCTTAAAGTCCTCATATGAGTGAAGTCATATGATTTTTGTCTTTCTCTGACTAATTTTACAGCATAATACCCTCCAGTTCCATCCATGTAGTTGCAAATGGCAAGATTTCATTCTTTTTGATTGCTGAGTAATACTTCATTGTATACATACACCACATTTTCTTTATCCATTCATCCATCGATGGACATTTGGGCTCTTTCCATACTTTGGCTATTGTTGATAGTGCTGCTATAAACATGGGGGCACATGTGTCCCTTTGAAACAGCACACCTGTATCCCTTGGATAAATGCCTAGTAGTGCAATTGCTGGGTCATAGGGTAGTTCTGTTTTTAGTTGTTTGAGAAACCTCCATACTGTTTTCCATGTGCATCCATTTTTTTTTAAACGTTTATTTATTTTTGAGACAGAGAGAGAGAGAGAGAGCATGAACAGGGGAGGGTCAGAGAAAGAGGGAGACACGGAATCTGAAACAGCCTCCAGGCTCTGAGCTGTCAGCACAGAACCCGATGCGGGGCTCGAACCTATGGACCGCGACATCATGACCTGAGCCTAAGTCGGACGCTTAACCGACTGAGCCACAGGCGCCCCAGTGTGCGTCCATATTTAATGAGATGTTGGTATATGTCATGCTTATCATCAAAAATTTTTTTGACCTGTATTCTTTTTGGTCTCTTCTGCTTTTCTGTTGTTTCTCTGTTCTTCTTTCTTTGAATATGTTTGCACATTTCATGGATATAGAAGTTTTTAAGACCCCTGGCTACTACTACTAACATGTGTGGCCACAGATCAATTCAACACCAGTCAGTCACTCTTCTTTTGATGCTCCATTGTCCTTGGTCAGTGGGAACTCCTTAAGCTGACTGTCTTGTCCTTTTGACATGACCTGTTTGGTTTTGAGTACTTACTAGCCAAGTAATATCTTTTAGGCTTACTTTGAACTTTGCTTCTCCTTCAGACCCGGAATTTATCACTCTTTAAAAATCACAAGATAGACTGTTAACTATATACTTTCATATAATAAATTGTTTTGTTTTAAAGGAAATTAGGATTATACTATGCATAATACTCAACTTTTTTTTTTCATTTAATATGTTGGAGATCATTCCATATTGGTATATGGATAGGTTCAATATTCCTGTCTATAGGAATGATAAATCATGCATTTACTAACTATTCTATTGGTTAAGGGATACTTAGATTTATAATAATTGTTTGCTATCACACTCTTGTTATATTAATATTTTATGTACGTTTGAGCAGTTTTTGTAGGATAGTTATAAGGTTGAAGTATATACATTTAAAATCTGATTAAAAGCTGCCAAATTGTATCTTAATAAGACTGTGTACCAATTTATACAGTCTATAAAATATATGATTATTTAATTTTGCATTTTTCTGATTATTGAGATAGCATCTTTCTGAATACTTGTTGGCTATTTATTTTTTTCCAGTGAACTACTTGTTTATATCTTATGCTGGCTTTTCCTTAATACTGTTTTTCTTTTTTTTTTTTCCTTATGTTAAAGATCTTGCCTTTCAGAGTCTATTGCTTGCCTTTGACATTTATTTGTTTTGTTTTTGGCTATATGGATGTTTTCCTTTTTTTTTAAATTTTTTTTTAATGTTTATTATTTTTTGAGAGAGAAAGAGAGCAAGCAGGGAAGGGGCAGAGAGAGAGGGAGACACAGAATCGGAAACAGGCTCCAGGCTCTGAGCTGTCAGCACAGAGCCAGATGCGGGACTCGAACTCACAGACCGCGAGATCATGACCTGTGCTGTAGTGGGCCGCTCAACTGACTGAGCCACCCAGGTGCCCTGGATGTTTTCCATTTTTAAATATAGTCAGATCTATCATTTTTCCTTTAAAACTTATGAGTTCATAAAGTTAAAAAAAACTTGACTCAAATCATACAGAAATTTGTTTTTGGTTATTAGATGAGGAAGAAAAATGCTCTCCCCTACCACCGTGTAGGCTGATAGATCCAGTTGTTTCTAACATCACTTACTGAATAGTCCCAGCTCACTGGTTTGTGGTGCCATATATAAAAATTCTTATAGATACCTGTATTTCTGGACCCTCTCTTCTTTTTTTTTTTAAATGTTTTATTATTTTTGACAGAGAGAGAGACAGAGAGACAGAGCATGAGTGGGGGAGGGGCAGAGAGGGAGGGCGACACAGAATCCATACAGGCTCCAGGCTTTGAGCTGTCAGCACGGAGCCCTATGTGGGACTCAGACTCACCGACCACGAGATCATGACCTGAGCTGAAGTCGGATGCTCAACCGACTGAGCCACCCAGGTGCCCCTGGACCCTCTTTTCTATTAATGTGTTTTATTATTTCTTTGCCAGTACTTTTTTGTTTTGACTTCTTTAGATGAATAGTATATTGGTTCTCAGACTCGAATACCGATGAGTGAATAGCTCTGCTATTCAGCCTCAGCGCTACTGTATATGAATTTGAGCCCAGTGTTGCTAGAGCCTTTGATTTTTTTTCAAGAAGCCTGAAATCTGAATGTTTATGTAAATTTTCTGATTTAAAAATATTTACAATTTAATTCATAGTTTTTTTTTTTTTTTTTTTTTTTTTTTTTCTTATAAAACATTGGGTAGACCATAATATATATTCCTTGACTTCAGCCAATCTTGGGCTTCTAGTTTGGGATCTTTTATAAAATTTGTTTTAATGTTTATTTATTTTTGAGAGAGAGAGAGAGAGACAGAGTATGAGTGAGGGGATGGGCCGAGAGAGAAGTAGACACAGAATTCGAAGCAGGTTCCAAGCCATCAGCATAGAGCCAGATGTGGGGCTCGAAATCATGAACTGGGAGATCATGACCTGAGCCAAAGGTCACGCTTAACTGACTGAGCCATCCAGGTGCCCCTAATTTGGGATCTTTTAAAATAGGTTGACCACAAGACAAGGCAAATCTCACTTCATTATTGTTTTTTGGAAGTGTTTTTTGGCAGATTTTTGTCTTTATTCTTAGATTTTTATAACCTGCTTGTCAAGTTATATTAAAAATTTTTTTGCTTGTGTTTTGTGTGGGACTCTAGTAGAGTGTAGTAGATTAATTTGGAGACTAATAGCTTTACAGCATTACAGTTTCCTTTACAAAAACATTGTTTCTTTCCATTCATTCAGATCCAGTTTTATTTTCATCATATTTTTAAATTTTCTTCTATTGGCCTTGTATATTTCTTGTTAAGGCATTTTATTGTTTTTGTTGCTGTAGTATATGGGAGCTATTAAAAATATCATGCTTCCTGTTTGGTTATTGCAGGTATTCAATAAAAATAATGATGCTTTTAATTATATAGTATTATTCTTGGATAGTTAGTATTTCATTTCTCTGAAGCCTGGGAGTCTTGCTGAATTTGGTAGTTCATAACATACATATGAATATAGGCAGTCTTTTAATTTTTAAGTTATAAGTAAAGATTTGTGTTTTTTCCTCTAAAAATGTTGATTTGAGTCTTCAGACAAATGAGAATTTTTGACTGAAAACTAATTACAAGTAAGAGACTACAGTTTTGTTTTGTTTTGTTTTTTGAGACTACAGTTTTCTAAGAATTATTTGGAATAGGTTTATTTTCAGGTGCAGTTCAAGTGGTACCTTTTTAGAAAGAAGCCTTTACTATCTTTCAATCCTGATTTAGCGACCCTTTAGCTACATTACTCTAGGACTTCATTTGTGTAGTACTTTATCCTACTGCTTGCTTGACTATGTTCTCCAAAAGTCTGTCTAAGTTCCTTTCTGAGAGGAGTTATATCTTAAATTTTTTTGATGTTTATTTATTTTATTTTTATTTTTTTTAAATTTAAAAAAAATGTTTATTTTTGAGAGAGAGGGAGAGACAGAGTGTGAGCAGAGGAGGGGCAGAGAGAGAGAGGGAGACACAGAATCCAAAGCAGGCTCCAGGCTCCGAGCTGTCAACACAGAGCCCAATATGGGGCTCGAACTCGCAAACCATGAGATCATGACCTGAGCTGAAGTTGGACACTTAACCATCTGAGCCACCCAGGCCCCCCTGGAGTTGTATCTTGACCTGAGCTGAAGTCAGATGCTCAGCCGACTGAACCACCCAGGCACCCCTGATGTTTGTTTATTTTTGAGAGAGAGAGAGGAGACACAGAATCTAAAGCAGGCTCCAGGGTCTAAGCTGTGAGCACAGAGCACAATGTGGGGCTCAAACTCACAAACCGTGAGATCATGACGTGAGCTGAAGTTGGATGCTTAACCATCTGGGCCACCCAGGTGCCCCAGGAGTTGTATCTTAATGTATTTGTTATAGTTTTTATTGTTAAAGTCCAGTGCCTTAACCTAACATCTAGTACATAGAAGCATAAAATCAATTGAACGTATGGACATTAACATTGAAAAGGAGGCTATGTACCATTACTGTAAAAATCAAACTGCAAACTAGTTTCCTTTTGAGCATGTTTTCTCTGTTAAAGAACCTTCTGGTGAGTAACACGGGGCTATGGAGAAAAGGCACACTTTTATTATAGTTATTGATAAATGGTTTTTATCAGATGGTATTAAAGCGTGCATTTTTACAATAATATTGTTTAACACGAGTAGAAGTTATAATTAAATGATTTACATTGATAATGGCATTTGTAATTTCCGACCGCAGTGGTGTAGTCTCACTAAACTTTTTCATTATCGGACTCATAACTGGTATGAAAGTGTGTGAAGTCCAAATTTTGTTATCATGATAAGATTTTCTTTCAAGAAATGTCATTTTTTAAAAATTTTTTTCAACGTTTTATTTATTTTTTGAGAACGAGAGACAGAGTGTGAGTGGGGGATGGTCAGAGAGAGAGGGAGACACAGAATCCGAAGCAGGCTCCAGGCTCTGAGCTGTCGGTACAGAGCCTGATGCAGGGCTTGAACCCACGAACTGTGAGATCATGACCTGAGCCGAAGTCTGACGCTTGACTGACAAGCCATCCAGGTGCCCCAAGAAATGTCATATTTTTAAGCAGATTTTTTAGTAACTGGGAGGTTTAAAATAATCAGATTACCTAGTTAAAATTCGGAGTTCTTTATGCATTCAAAAAAGTACAATACAAACAACTTAAATTTTGGCCTGTAATTTCCGTAAGCTAGAACCTTAAAAATATTTAAGAGAGTCATTATCCAATTTAAGAAAATTAACCCTGGAAAAGGGCAAAGCTAAATTAGCTGTTCGTGGTTATTTAAATGGGCAAGATAAATAATGCCATTTAGTGTTATTTATTTAATAAGAGACTTTTTCTTTTAAGTTTATTTATTTATTTTGAGAGAGAGGGCATGAGTAGAGAAGGTGCAAAGAGAGAAGGAGAGACTCCCAAGCAGGCTTCACACTGTCAGCACAGAGCCCGATGCGGGGCTTGAACTCACGAAGCATGAGATCATGATGTGAATTGAAATCAAGAGTTGGATGCTTAACTGACTGAGCCACCCAGACGCCCCGAGACATTTTTTTTTTAATGTTTGTTTATTTTGAGGGAGAGAAAGAGAACACATGCGGGGGAGGGGCAGAGAGAGAGGAAGAGAGAATCCTGTGGGCTCTGTGTTTGCAGCGCTTGAACTAACGAACACTGAGATCATGACGTGAGCCTAAATCACGAGTCGGACCCTCAACTGACTAGCTGCCCGGGTGCCCCATATAGTGTTATTTATTTCTATAAAACCTCTTTATGTCTCCCCAACAGAGTCAGGATGCTATCACAGAACTAATGAATTTTTCTGTGAAGCATGACTAATTGATTTTTTAGTCTTAATTTACAGTTTCATAGTAATTCTAAATCATCTTTAAAATATACGATTTTTTGAACAGATTTAGATTTGCAGAAAAATTATACTACAGAGAGTCCCCATACATACTGTATTCAGTTTTTTCGGTATTAACATCTTATATTAATATGGTATGTTTGTTTCAATCAGTGAACAAATATCAAAATATTATTGTAACTAAAGTTCATACTTTGTTCAGGTTCCTTAGTTTTTATCTAATCATTTTTACCCCCAAATTTGGTATTTTGCAATTGAATACAGTTTATTATTTTAGCTGGAAAGTAACTTAGTTTAGTATTTTGCCATTACTACTTAAGTGTAAGACATGGCTGATTATTATTTCTCAAATAAATGTGTTTTGTTTGTCTGACTCCTTTCTTCCTTAGCTTACGAGGAAATATTTCAGTAAAAGCAGTTAAAAAAGAAGTAGAGAAGAAACTACGATGTTTACTTGCTGATTTACCACTGCCCCCTGAGCTACCAGGAGGAGATGATCTCTCAAAGAGTCCAGAAGAAAAGAAAACAACAACACAGTTACATAGTAAAAGGAGGCCTAAGTATGTGCTTGCTTTCTCCCTGCTCTTAAATTGACCAGAAATGATTCTGGTCCTCATAAAATCATAAAACTCAAAAAATTAAGATTTAAAATAATAAAAAGTATATTTATTCTTTAAACTTAAGTATATGAATAAATTCTACTAGAGTTTTGAAAAAAAATTCATAATTCCCTGCATACCTATTCAAAACGACTAATAAAACTAAATTTAATTTTCTCTCATGGTTTGTAATGTATTAATTTCTTGGGGTATTATATGTTAAAGATAATTTCTATAATTAAGTTTTTAAATAACACAAAACACTGAAATTGGAGAAGGTGGAAGTCAGCATTCAGTGAGCCCAAACAAAATTAGTAATGGGCAAGCTGCTATGTTTTCTTTGCTTTTTAGCTCCATTTGCTCCTATAACTAAATGCATTTTTCATTTTGCAAGAGGTGGAGTGGAAGAAGGTTTGAAATCTGTATCCTAAATTAGCTTCAAGTAAGTGCCTAGAGATAACTCCCTTGAAATGTGTTCATCAGTTAAGAAGTGAGCATGTTGATTTCTTTTTTTACTTCTACTTAACCAAGGGAAAGTGTGAGTAAGACTTTGAGTTAGATCTGATTTTAGAATTGCTGTTCAGGTGCCTCGTGTGAGTATGAGGCAATTTTCTAGTATAGAGTAGAAAACTAGAAAACTTTGAAAAGTCTTTCTGAGTATTGTAGCTTTATTCCTTTACGTGAATTTCTATTACATACCAGAATATTGAAAGACTATTAAATTATGTATCTTTTGAAGAATGTCAAATATTTGTCATATATAACACACAGCCACAAAGTATGGATTCCTGAAAGTTGATTATATTAATACTTTTTTTACTCTCTTGGACTAAACATCTTTCTAGTATTTCCATTTTTAAGATAATTTCATCTAGCTGTAAGTCTAAATTTGTCAGTAAGCTTTATAGTTAGATTTTTGGTAATGTTCATTATCAAACTTGCTTTTTGGAAGCATTTTATATATTTTGTATATATATAATATATATTATATATATAGATGATGAATGAAAAGGAAAACTTCCTAAAGGTTGGTTAGAGAACTTTGACTCTTTGTTTCAGTGTTGGTTTTATCCACTCATTGAAAAATTACATTTTATTAATCTGGAAGTTCTTCATATAAGCCTTAGTTCTTTTTCCAGTTTGTTAGTCTATAGAAGAAGAGTCAGCATGGAGAAATGATGCCTTGACTTTCATGATAATTTATAACACTTTTTGGGAGAGGGTGGATATTAAATATTAAACAGTTTATTCAACTTGCTTGATTGTATATAAAAACTTAAGAACTATATTTGATAGAATATGTGGGCCTCGCTATGGTGAAATCAAAGAAAAAGATATTGACTGGGGAAAACGCTGCGTGGATAAATTTGATATCATCGGAATTATTGGAGAAGGTACCTATGGACAAGTTTACAAGGCCAGGGATAAAGACACTGGTAAGTATGCCAAATACTGTGGATCTTTGGATCTATTGAATGTACTTAATTTGTGTCTTTTAAAGTGGTTTTTTAGTATTTGTGATGTGTAGCATGGTGGGATTTAGATTTCTTTGTGAATAAATTCTTACATTGTTAGTAATCGGGGAAAAAAAGTATCTTGACCTTAATTAGCCTTAGTAGTAAATTTTGTTGTATTAAGCCTTATGCAACACTTTTTCTTTTAGCAAAATATTCTTTTTTTCTGTCAGAGTTACCCTTTGGAGGCCATATTTGGCAGCTTAATCTTTTAGAACGTAATCAGGAACCTGTGAGACAGTTTCATAGGTTTTGCAGCCAGTAAAAAGTAACTGTGCAGAGGCTACATATTTTACTAATAACTCTTAGAGCCAGTGTTTAATCTTTACTTATAATTCCTTGTTGAAATAAACCAATAGATTAAAATAGCATAGCTATGTGAAGCCATTTAGTATAGGGGAGACTAGACTACCTTATGCCTGGAAACTCTGGAACACGGTTACGGCATACAGTAATACTATTTATACTGGTGATTCTGCATTATCAAAAAGAGATTAAATTGTAGCTTTTAAAAGCTGTTTAACAAATAAGGAATCATACTTTATTTTAGACTTCCATCAAAAAGAATTAAATAAGTTTTAATGATTAAAAGGATAAACATCCTTCTTTTGGAAAATTTGTAAATACAGAATTCCTTTTTTCTCCAAAGAAGTAGAATGAACAAACCTTTTTTTCTAATTTTTTTTTTTTTTTAACATTTATTTATTTTTGAGAGAGACAGCATGAGTTGGGGAGGGGCAGAGAGAGGGAGACACAGAATCTGAAGCAGGCTTCAGGCTCTGAGCTGTCAGCATAGAGCCCTATGTGGGGCTCGAACTCACAAACTGAGATCATGACCTGAGCTGCAGTTAGACACTTAACCAACTGAGCCACCCAGGCGCCCCAACAAACCTTTATTATAGTGAACTTTTACTTATAGGATTTGTGTGTGTGTGTTCTTTTAATAGTGAGATCTTATCTGAGACAGTACTCATTCATATCTGAATTATAAAGTCGTTTAGTGTAGTGGGAAGAGCACATACTTTTGAGATAGCTAAAACAGATTTTGAATCCATGTCTCACTGCTGGGCTGGGCAGCTTTGGACAAGTTAATATGTCCGAGCACATTTTGTCACCTGCTTACTGTATAGAATCTTCTCATCTGTTGAGAGATTTTATGCATGTATAAGCATATTATATAAATTTAACCTCCTCTCTACTTTTTTTTTTTTTTTTTTTTTTTTTGAGGGAGAGAGAGCATGAGCCAAGGGGTGGTGGTATAGGAAAAGGGAGAATCTTCAGCAGGCTCTGTGCTCAGTGTGGAGCCCAAAGCAGAACTTGATTTCAAGAGCATGAGATCATGACCTGAGATGGAATCAAGCTGGACAATTAACCAACTGAGCCATCCAGGCATTCCATCCCCTCCTTCACTTTTTAAAAATGGTAGTGTAATGCAGCTACTGTTCATCATCTTGCTTTTTTCATTTAATATATCGTACAGAGCATACAGTAACCATACTTATGGACCTACCCCCATCCTTTTTAACAGTTATATAGTATTCCACAGTTTGGATAATTTAACTAGAGACTTAATTTCTTGAGCTATGAACATTATCATTGGTACTTTGAAAGCTAAAATATATTTTGTGAGTAGTAAGAGGTAGGCACAGAAATTTTGAATTAAAATAAAGTTAAAATTAAGAAAAATGTCATTTGGTTTTGTCAGCTGCTAACTTGATTTTACTTAATTTTTATAGGAGAAATGGTAGCCTTAAAGAAAGTACGTCTAGATAATGAAAAGGAAGGCTTTCCAATTACAGCAATTCGAGAAATTAAAATTCTCCGGCAGCTTACCCACCAGAGTATTATCAATATGAAGGAAATAGTGACTGATAAAGAAGATGCTTTGGATTTTAAGAAGGATAAAGGTATGTGTGCATATTTACATAACCAGTTCTGCATACGCATGATGTTGCTAACTTGCAGATTTTGTCATAGGTATTGACTATATGAGTAATTACTAGGTACATAAAACTATTGCATTAATATCATACTCTGTTTTTAGATGTAGTTGAGTTGAAGAATTATTTATTTACTTTAGTGATATTTGAGTCCCCTAAGAAACAAAACATATTTATCAGTATTACACATATTTAGTAGTAGTAGTTTTTTGGAGCATCAATGTATAATTTTTAATCTTCATTTTTTAGTTATTGAGAAATAGTTTATAGTAGTATAGACTATATGCTTATCTTACATTTTTAAAATGGTTTAATGCCTTAACATATAAGGAAACTTTATGGTAGGCATTTATGTTACTTCTGAACGTGTGGAGGCAAAATCTTACCTGAAATTGCCTTTAATGAATTATAGTGGTATATGCTTTTAGCAGAAAAACTAAAAAGAAATTAGCATGCTCATTAAAGTAGTTATCATAAGGCATATGGTAGGTAAAAGGCTCTACTTCCAGTAGGTTTTAGGATCTTTAAGATTTTGGAACCAAAGTTGACTTCATTATAACCTGTGGTTTTCAAAGAGCAAAATTCTTTTTCAAATCTAAGATAAGATAGATTAAAATAGGTGTTCTGATTGAACATGGTACTTAACCCCCTCCCATCCGCAACTGTACACACACACACACACACACACACACACACACACACACACACACAATCTTAGTCTTCTGGGGAACAGTATAAAAAATGAGTGACTTAATACATAATAGTTATTTTGTAGAAAGGAACTTCTCAAAGTATTCTGTATGCACTATGTAGAAAATTTGAATTTTTTTTTTTAATTTTTTAAATGTTTATTTATTGTTGAGAGAGACAGACCAACAGAACGTTGAGCGGGGGACGGGCAGAGAGAGAGGGAGACACAGAATCTGAAACAGGCTCCAGGCTCTGAGTTGTCAGCACAGAGCCCGATGCAGGGCTTGAACTTGTGAACCATGAGAGCATGATCTGAACTGAAGTTGGACGCTTAACCGACTGAGCAGCTAAGCCCCTAGAATCATCTTTTTAATTGATACCACTTTCATTAGTTGTTGTCCATAATAACACCAATATTCCTTAGCTTCATTTTAATCCAGTTTATATTTTTCATCATTTCTTATTGTGTAGTAGAAAGGATACTGGTTTGACTTGTGTTGGAATGTCTGAGATTTGTGACTTTGCTTACGAGCAGTGCAACCTTATTTGCAAGATCTTTAGCCCATCTGAGCCCTTGTGATCTCTTCATCCATTAAAGGAAACATTATTTTTCTTACTGTGTAGTAAGGATTAAATTAAGATCTTATATATCAGGGTTGTATGTAAATATTTTTCATTAATGTCATACTATAGCCAAAATTAATATATTTGTTCTTCCTCCAACATACCCTGAACCTCCTGCTGCTTTGATTTGTGGGATCATATCCCTGCCTATTTCTTTAACCCCATCTCTGCCATTTTTCTGATTGTCCACCAAGCTTCAGTCATATAGGTCACATATGCCAATGCACTTCGCTGCCTTAAAGTCTTTACATATGCTGCTTCCCTGGGCTTAAACCTCTCTACCCTCAACACACGCATGCATGCACGCATGCACACACGTTTGCACACACAATTTGAAAGACTGTTTTCTCATCCTCTGGGTCACAGACTGAATGTTACTTATTCATCAGTGAAGCCTAACCGGATGGACCACTTTCAACTGAATGGAGACACAGGCAATTTAAAAGCCTTAGTTTTTTTCTTCATAACTTTTTCCAGAATAACTACTGATTTGTTATTTACTTGTATCTCCATATGAGAATGGGAACCATACCTGTTTTATTCATTATTATAACCCTTACCTAGCTCAGTGACTAGGCCATAGAAGGTACTGAATAACTAATTGCTGGATTGGTAATTAAATTCTGCTTACTATAGCCTGTTCATACTTTAATACTTTTTTTGTTTTAATTTTTTTTTAATGTTTATTTATTTTTGAGAGAGACAGAGACAGAATGTGAGTAGGTTAGGGGCAGAGAGAGAGACACACAGAATCCTAAGCAGGCACCAGGCTCTGAGCTGTCAGCCCAGAGCCCGACGCAGGGCTCGAACTCACAAGCTATGAGATCATGACCTGAGCCGAAGTCGGACGCTCAACTGACTGAGCCACCCAGGCGCCCCAATACTTTTTAAAAGAATACAGTAGTCAGAATTTTCCTTGTATCATATTTATGGTCCTTATTTATTTTCCTTACTGGATTATAAGTTTCCTCAGTCCTTTGTTTTTTGCTTTGTGTTTTCTCTCCCACAATGTCTAGCACCATATTTTACAAACCATAGATTTTCCTCTATTTGCTTCCTCATCTTTTCCCCCACCATAATCCTGTTTGTAATTGTTGGAATCATGATACATAATATGTTTTACTGTGGGGAAGTTACATTTAGATGCCAGCTATTAAATATACTACAGTATGTCAAGGAGTATGGAATTTAAAACATAATCCTCTTTCAGAATTATTTATTTTATTGAGATAAAATTGATATAACATTGTATTAGTTTTAACAGTATAATGATTTGGTATTACATATATTGTGAAATGAGCACCGTGATAAATCCAGTTAACATTCATCACTACACAGTTACATTTTTTTTCTCGCGATGAGAACTTTTTTTTTTTTTTTTGAGAGTGCACATGAGCTGGAGTGAGCATGAGTCAGAGAGGAGCAGAGGGAGTGGGTGAGAGAGAATCTTAAGCAGGCTCCATGCAAGCATGGAGCCCAGCACCGGGCATGATCTCACAACTCTGAGATCATGACCTGAGCTGAAATCAAGAGCTGGATGCTTAACCGACAGAGCCACCTAGGTACCCCGTGATGAGAACTTTTAAGATCTACTGTCTTGGTAACTTTCAAATATACAATACAGTATTATTAACCGTAGTCACCATACTGTGTATTACACCCTCATGCACACATTTATTTTATAATTGGAAATTTCTATCTTTTGATCCCCTTCACCCATTTTGCCCACCTCTTGTCCCCTGCCTCTGGCAACCACCAGTCTGTTCTTTAGATTATCTATGAGTTTGGGGTTTTTTGTGTTCTTGTTTTTGTTTTAAATTTCACATGTAAGTGAGATCATATGATATTTGTCTTTCTCTGTTTGACTTCAGGGCACAAAACCCTCAGGGTCCATCCACATTGTTGCAAATGGCAAGATTTCCTTCTTTTTTATGGCTGAATTATATTATACCATATAGTTATGCTACATTTTATTTATTCAGTCATCTTTTGATAGACACTTAGGTTGTTTCCATGTCTTGGCTGTTGTAAGTAATGTTGCATGGGGGTACATGCATCTTTTTGAGTTAGATTTTTATTTCTTTTGAATAAATAACCAGAAGTGGAATTGCTGAATCATATGGTAGTTCTACTTTTAATTTTTTGAGGCACTTCTATACTGTTTTCCATAATGGCTGCACCATTTTACATTCCCACCAACAGTGCATGAGGGTACCCTGTACTCCTCGCCAACGCTTATTTCTTGTCTTTTTTGATAATAGCTATTCTAATAGGTGTGAGGTGATATGTAATCCTTTTTCAATGAATCTATTAAATTTGGTTTGTTTTATTTTAGAAAGAGACAGTGTGTGAGCAGGGGAGAGGGGCAGAGGGAGAGAGAGAGAGAAAGAGGGAGAATCTTAAGCAGGCTCTACACTCAGAGCAGAGCCCAATGTAGGGCTCGATCCTACAACTCTAGGATCATGACTTGAGCCAAAATCAAGAGTTGGATGCTCAACTGACTGAGCCACCCAGGTGCCCCATGAATCTATTCTTTCTGGTGAGAACCACGATGATGCAGACTGATTTGGTGAAAAGGGAACTAGATCTGAAGTCTTTGGGTTCTAATCCTGATCATGTTAGCTGTGTACCATTATTCCAATTGTGATTGCTGTCCTGGAGCAGAAAGACAGTATGGAAACTTTGATTTAATGTTTTATATTAGAATTGATGAAACTAAAACAACAAAGTAAAACCAAATACTTAACAGTAATTTAAATTTGAAAATTGTAAACAACACAAAAATCAAGTAAAATTGCTAACATAATAATATAAACTTTGTGCCTGAGTGGCTCAGTCTGTTGAGTGTTGGACTTTTGGTTTCAGCTCAGGTCATGATCCCAGGGTTGTGAGATCAAGCGCAAAGTTGGCCTCCGCTTTGAGTGTAGAGTCTGCTTAAGATTCTCTCTTTTGGGGTGTCTGAGTGGTTCAGTAGGTTAAGCCTTTGACTCTTGACTTTGGCTCAGGTCATGATGTCATGGTTCGTGAGTTCCAACCCTGTGTTGGTCTCTGTGCTAAGGCTACAGAGCCTGCATGGAATATTCTCTGTCTCTGTCTCTCTGTCTCTCTCTGTGTCTCTCTATTCCTTCCCCTCCCACCATTAGTTCTTTCTCTCTCTCTCTCTCAAAATAAATAAATTTAAAAAAATTTTAAAAAGTAAAAACTTAAAAAAATATAAAAACATAGTAAAAACAATATATATAAATATATAGTGTAAATATATTATAATAAGTAATATAAATAAAATCAATAAATATAAATAAAATAAAAACAAATATATATAAAGATTTGCATTATTACAACAGAAGCCATAGCACAAAGCACTTGGCTCTGCTTCCTTAAGAAAACAGGGTTAAGTGGTTTCCATAAGTCATAGGTGGATTTTTGTGCAAAATCTTAGAGATGCTGAATGAGCTTTTTCTGAAGTAATCTGGGGAAATGGAGGGAGGCTAAACTAATTCTAAATTTTTTTCTTAATTTTCTTTATCTTCAGGCAGTCTCATCTTTTTAATAACTGAGGGGAATCTTTGAACCTTTTTGTGTGTTTTTCAATCTTTAGGTGTTAGCAAAGGGTAGTTTTTGTTTCAAGGAAAATATTTCTTGTACTTCTAGATTTGCAGTTTCAAGTATGAAAGGAGAGTGGGATATAATTATTTGTATTAATTTCAGTACTCTGGTGTTCATATTTCACCGTTCCTCAAATTTTTGAACTAAAGTATGAACTATTTTGCAACAAAAGTTTTGCTTTATTTTCTTGCTCCCACTGAGGATTATGAATTTATGGAAAGATACTTTCTGACTGAATGTAATAATATTCAATTAAAAATTTAAAGCAGTTTATAATTCTCTGGGCAGAGAAGACTTTGTTTTTGCAATTATATGCACTATAAAACAAAAACTACAGTCTTTGATCTCCATCTCAAAATGTAAACATTTTGTATTCAGGTTAAAAAAAAAACCTAAATACTGAAATAATGGTATCATTCCAACAAAATAGTATTGGTACTTAAAAATAATATGATATGCTGGACAGCCAAAAGCTGTAATTGTAATTACTATATTCAAATTAAGCTATAATAGTTTGAGTATTAGTACTTATTTAATAATGGAATTTGTGTAATCTTTTAATTTGGAATTTTCTTAAAAATCAGCAAAAAACAATATTCTATAGTAAATGTTTGTGGCAAAGTGTCACCATACGGTTGAGGGAAAAAGTCTCATATGTCACTGCTATGATTTCTGATTTCACATGGTGCTCCCTTGCATTTGCATTGCATGTCATACGCAGTTCTAGACACTGGAGCCAGATTTCCTTCTGTTTTAGTGACTTTGTACATAAAACTTTTATTCACCTCTGATTGTTCCCTTAAATAGATTAATACAAATTGGATTACTAGGTCAGTGGATTTGAACTTTGAGATTTCTTGACACATGTCACCAAGTTTTTCAGAAAGGCTGTGCCAATTTATAAAGCAGGAATAGAACAGACTAGGAAAAGAAGGTAACTGTCTCAACCTGATGAAGGACATCTATGAAAAACAAGATGTCTGTTCTTACCACTTCTATTCAGCATTGCCAAGGCAGTTAGGCAAGAAAATTAAATAAAAGATAAACAGATTAGAAAGGAAGAAATAATACTATCTCTAATGTGTGCATGGTGTGTGTGTGTGTGTGTGTGTGTGTATGTACGTACGTACACACATACTCTCTCTTCATAGAGAATCCTATAGAATCCACTAAAAAACTCAGAACTCATAAATGAGTTCATTGAGGTGGCAGAATGCAAGATCAATACACAAAAAACTGTTGTATTTCTGTATATTAACAACGAACAGTCCAAAGTGAAATTAAGAAAAGTTTCATTGTAATAGCCCTAAGAGGAATAAAATATCTAGGAATAAATGAACAAAAAAAAATGTAAAAGTCTTGTACACTGAAAACTATAAAACATCACTGAAAAAAAATAAGACCTAAATAAATGGAAAGACGTTCCTTGTTCATGGATCTGTTGACTTAATATTACTAAGATGGTAAATTGATTTGTATGTTTATTGCAGTCCCTATCCTGGCTGGCTCCTTTTCAGAAACTGACGAGCTGATTTTAAAGTACATATGGAGGGGCAACTGGGTGACTCATTCGGTTGAGTGTCTCACTCTTGGTTTCGGCTCAGATCATGATCCCAGGGTTATGAGTTCGAGCCTCTTGTCACTCTGCATTGAGCATGGAGTCTGCTTCAGAATCTCTCTCTCTCCCTCTTTCTCTCCTTCTTTCTCTCCTTCTGCCTCTCCCTCTGCCCCTCTACCCTGCTCACACTTTTGAAAGAAAGAAAGAAAGAAAGAGAAAGAGAAAGAACATATGAAAATTCAAGAGAGGTAAAACAGTCAAAAAATATCAAAATATCTTTAAACAGAAGAACTGGGGTGTCTGGGGGCTCAGTTGGTTAAAGTGTCTGACTTCAGCTCAAGTCATGACCTCACAGTTCATGAGTTCGAGCCCTGTGTTGGGCTGTGTGCTGACAGCTCAGAGCCTGGAGCCTGCTTTGGATTCTGTGTCTCCCTCTGTCTCTCTGCCCCTTCCCCACTTACGCTCTGTCTCTCTCTCTCTCTCTCTCTCTCTCTCTCTCTCTCTCTCAAAAATAAACATTAAAAAAAAATTTTAACAGAAGAACTCACATTTCCTGATTTCAAATATTACTATAAAACTTAGAGTGATCAAGACTGTGTGGTACTGGCTTTCGGATAAATATATAGATCCGTAGAATAGGTTTGGAAGTCTAGAAATAAACACTCACATTTTTGGTCATTTCATTTTTCAATGATGATACCAAGACCATTCAGTGGAAAAGAATAGCCTTTTTAGTAATCAGTGCTGGCTCAAGTGGATATGAAAAAGAATGAAATTGGGCCTTTTATTCATACCATATGTAATAATTAACTCAAAATGGTTCAGTGACTTAAATATAAGACCTAAAACCTTAAAACTCTTAGAAGAAAATATAGCAGTAAATCTTCATGGCCTTGAGTTAGCTAAAGCCTTCTTAAGACACCAAAAGCAGAAGCAGTAGAAGAAAGTAGATATATTGGACTTTGTCAAAATTAGAAACTTTTGTGCTCTAGGGGACACTACTGAGAACAAGTGAAAAGACAACTCATAGAATGGGAGAAAATATTTGTATAGCATCTATCTGATAAGGAACTTGTATCTAGAATGTATAAAGAACTCTTACAACCAAATGACAAAAAGACAACCTGTTTAAACATACAAAGGATCTGAATAAACATTTTTCCAAAGAAGATAGGCAAATAGGGGCACCTGGGTGGCTCAGTCGATTCAGCATCTGACTTTGGCTCAGGTCATGATCTCTCAGTTTGTGAGTTCAAGCCCCGCATCAGGCTCTGTGCTGACAGCTCAGAGCCTGGAACCTGCTTCGGATTCTGTGTCTGCCTGTCTCCCACTCATACTCTGTGTCTCTTTCTCTCTCAAAAATAAATAAAGATTTAAAAAGTTTAAAAAAAAAAACATAGGCAAATGACCAATAAGCACATGAAAAGATGTTCAATATCATAGCCATCAGGGAAATGCAAATCAAAATTAGAGTGAGATGCCACTTCATATGCACTATAGGATGGCCATAAGAAAGAGGATAGATATTGACATGTATTGGAGAAGATGTGGAGAGATTGGAAGATTCAGACATTACTGGTGGGAGACTCATACATTACTGGTGGGGTTGTAAAATGGTACAACCACCTTGGAAAGCAATCTGCATCTTTTTCAGAATATTAAACGTAAGAGTTATGAGCTATAGAACTTCAACTTTTGGGACATATCCAAGAAAAATAAAAAGATATATCCACACAGAAACTTGTAAACTAATGTTCATAGGATCATTCGTAATGGCCGGAAAATGCCAACATCAGTTGATGAATATGTCTATCAATTGGTGAATAAACAAAATCTGGTACACCCATGCAGTGCAATAGTATTATACCATAAAAGAGAATGAAGAACTTAGACCAACAAATTTGATAACCTGGATAAAATGGAAATATTCATAGAAATGTACGACCTCCAAGAATTATGAAGAAATAGAAAATCTGAACAGACCTATAACTGTAAGGAAATGAATCTGTAACAAAAACTTCAACAATGACATCTAAAAAGCTTAGGACCAGATGCTTTCACAGTGAATTCTACCAGTCATTTGAAGAATTAACATCAGTCCTCTCCAAAACTTTCCAAAAAAACTGATCACGAAGAAACACTTTTTGGGGCGCCCGGGTGGCTCAGTTGGTTAAGCATCTGACTCTTGATTTCTGTTTGGGTCATGATCTCATGGTTCGTGGAATTGAGCCCTGCATTGGGTTTGGAGCTGACAGCTTGGAGCCTGCTTGGGATTCCCTCTTCCTCTCTATGCCCTTCCCTTGCTTGCACGGTCACTCTCTCCCTCTCTCTCTTTCAAAATACATAAACATTAAAAAAAAATAAAAAGGAGAAACACTTTCAAAATCATTCTGTAAGGACATCATTATCCTGATACCAAAACCAGGCAAAGACAGTATAAGAAAACTATAGACCAATATTTCAGAGATATATTTATACAGAAATCCTTAGAAAATACTAGCGGGGCGCCTGGGTGGCGCAGTCGGTTAAGCGTCCCGACTTCAGCCAGGTCACGATCTCGCGGTCCGTGAGTTCGAGCCCCGCGTCGGGCCCTGGGCTGATGGCTCAGAGCCTGGAGCCTGTTTCCGATTCTGTGTCTCCCTCTCTCTCTGCCCCTCCCCCGTTCATGCTCTGTCTCTCTCTGTCCCAAAAATAAATAAACGTTGAAAAAAAAATTAAAAAAAAAAAAAAAAAAAGAAAATACTAGCAAACTGGATTCAGCAGTATATTAAGAGGATTATACACTATGACCAAGTGAGATTTATTCCTGGAATGCAAAGATAGTTCAGCCTATGAAGATTAGTCACTGTAATACACTACATTAACACAATGAAGAAAAAAATTTACATGATCATCTCTCTAGATACAGAATAAACATTTGACAGAATTCAACATTCTTTCATGATAACGACACTCAACAAACTAGGATTAGAAGGAAACTATGTCAAACGTATTAAAGGCCCATATATGAAAAGTACACAGCTACCATCATATTCTGTAGTGAAAGATGAAAAGCTTTTATTTTATAATCAGGGTGAGACAAGGATACTCACTTTTGTCACTTCTATTCAGTATAGTGCTGGAAGCAGTTAAGCAAGAAAAAGAAATAAATATATCAAAGTTGGAAAAGGAGAAATAAAATTATCTTTATTCATAGACAACATGATCTTATATGTAGAAAGTCCTAAAGATTCTACCAAACAAAATATTAGAATTAATAAATAAATTCAGCAAATCGCAAGGTACAAAATCAATGTGCAAAAAAGATGAGTTTCTGTATTCTAACAGCAAAAATCTGAAAAGGAAAAGAAAATGATTTCATTTGCAATAGCATCAAAAAGAATAAAATAGGAATAAATTAACCAGGGAGATGAAATATTTGTATATCGAAAATTATAAAACGTTGCTGAAAGAAGTTAGACACCATAAATTAAAGATATTGGTGTTCCTGGATTAGAAGACTTAATATTGTTAAGATATCAGTACTACCCAGAGTAATCTACAGATTTAATGCAATTCTAATGAAAATCCCAACAATGGTTGTGGCAGATTGGAAAAGTTCATCCTGAAATTTATTTGGAATCTCACGGGACCCTCAAATAACCAAAGCAAACTTGAAACAAGAACAAAGTTGGAGGTCTCACACTTCCCAGTTTCAACACTTATCATAAACTACAGTAATCAGACTGTAGTACTGGCATAAAGACAAGACATATGCACCAGTGGAACAGAATTCAGAGCCCAGAAATAAACCCTGGCATATATGGGCACGTGATTTTAGACAAGGGTACTAATACAGAGGAAGACAGTTTTTTCAACAATTCGTGTTGAAAAAGTTGGATATCTATATGTGAAACCATGAAGTTGGACTCTTAACCTAATACTGTGTTAAAAATAAAACCTTGAGGGGCACCTGAGTGGCTCAGTCAGTTAAGTGTCCAACTTCGGCTCAGGTCATGATCTCACGGTTTGTGAGTTTGAGCCCTGCATTGAACTCTGTGCTGACTGCTCAGAGCCTGGAGCCTGCTTCAGATCCTGTGCCTCCCCCTCTCTCTGCCCCTCCCCTGCTCGTGCTCGCTCTCTCTCTCTCTCTCTCTCTCAAAAATAAACATTTTTTTAAATTAAAAAAACTAAAAAAATAGAAATAAAACATCAGGGTGCCTGGGTGGCTCAGCCAGTTAAGCATCCAAATCTTGATTTCGGCTCAAGTTATGATCCCATGGTTATAAGATCCATCCCTGCTTTGGGCTCCGTGCTGGGTGTGGAGCTTGCTTGGGATTCTCTCTGTCCTTCTGTACCTCTTCCCCACTTGCATGGTTTCTCTCTGTCTCTCTCCTTCAAAATGAAGTAAACTTTAAAAAAAAGTCAGACTGAGGATCACTTAAGAGAAAATACAAAACAAAAAACAGGGGTGCCTGAATGGCTCAGTTGGTTAAGCATCCAACTTTGGCTCAGGTTATGATCTGGTGGTATGAGCCCCGTGTTGGGCTCTGTGCTGACAGCTCAGAGCCTGGAGCTTGCTGTAGGATTTGTGTGTATGTCTCTCTTTCTCTGCCTTTTGCCTGTTTATGTTCTCTCTCTCTCTCTCTCTCTCTCTCTCTCTCTCTCAAAAAGAACTTAAAACCAGCTCAAAATGGATCAAAGACCCAAATGTATGAGCTAGAACTAGAATACTTCTATAAGAAAACATAGGGGAGAACTTGACTACATTGAGTTTGGCGATGGTTTTTGGGTAGGATATCAAAAGCACAGAACAAAAAAAGGAAAAAGAAAAAGTTGGGCTACTCAAAATTAAATTTGATTTTTTTAGCAAATTCTACCCCCAACATGGGGCTCAAACTCATGACCCCGAGATCAAGAGTCTCATACTTTACAGGCTGAGCTACCCAGGCGCCCCCAAAATCAAAATTTTTTAGGCATCAAAGGACATAAGAGTAAAAAAGCAACTCAGGATATAGAAGATATTTGCTAATCACATATCTGATAAGGTTTTATATTCATTTTATATAAAGAACTCCAACTCAATGAAAATAAAATAACCAAAGGACTTTAATGGATTTTAAACACATGAAAAGACATTCAACATCACTATTAGAGAAATGCACGTTAAAACGACAATGAATTACCATTCATACCCATTAAAATGACTTATCAAAAGAACAAAAATGAAAACAACAGAAAAATAACGAGTGATGCCAAAGGTGTGGAGAAATTGGAATACTTGGCCTTTGCCAGTTGGGATGTATAATGGTAAAACTGCTGTGGAAGATATGATGATTCCTTGAAAAGTTAAAAACAACCATATGGTCCAGCATTTCCACTTTTGGTTATATACTCATAAGAACTAAAGTAGCATCTTGAAGAGGTATTTGTACCTTTTGTTAATAGCACTATTCACAGTAACCAAAAGGCAGAAGCAATCTAAATCTTCTTCGATGGATGAATTGACAAGCAAAATGTGGTATATACATACAATGAAATATCATTCAGTCTTTAAAAGGAAATTCTGACACAAGCTACAACATGGATGGACCTTAAGGACATTATGCTAAGTAAAATAAACATCACAAAAGCGAAATACTAGATGAATTTACTTTCAGGAAGTACCTGAGGTAGTCAGATCCATAGAGACAGAAAGTCAAATGGTGGTTACCAGGGAGTAGAGGCGGGTAAGAATGGGCACAGTTCAATAGGTACAGAATTTCATTTTTGCAAGATGAAAAGAGTTCTGGAAATGGGTGCTGCTGATTGGTTGCACAACAGTGTGAATGAACTTGCTGCCCCTAAACGGTACACTTAAAAAATAGTTATGAATGGTTTATATTATATACATTTTACTACAGTTTTTAAAAATCAAAAAAAAAAAAAAAGATGAAGTACAGATACATCTTACAACATGAATGGACCTTAAAAACAATAAGTGAAAGAAGCCAGGTAAAAAGACTGTGTATTGTATAATTCTGTTTATATAAAATGTCCAGAATAGGCAAATCTGTAAAGACAGAAAATAGATTGGTGGTTGCCAGACACTTGGGGAGGTGTTGAAAATGGGGAGTACCTGCTAATGGGTATGAGGCTCTTTTTGAGGTGATTTCATTGTGGTGGTGGTTGCACAACTCTGGATACATTAAAACCAATTGAATTGTGTACTTTAAATGGGTGAGTGTATGATATATGAATTAAATCTCAATGAAGCTGTTATTTAAGACAAAAAATCCATGGGGCGCCTGGGTGGCGCAGTCGGTTAAGCGTCCGACTTCAGCCAGGTCACGATCTTGCGGTCTGTGAGTTCGAGCCCCGCGTCGGGCTCTGGGCTGATGGCTCAGAGCCTGGAGCCTGTTTCTGATTCTGTGTCTCCCTCTCTCTGCCCCTCCCCCGTTCATGCTCTGTTTCTCTCTGTCCCAAAAAAAAAAAATAAACGTTGAAAAAAAAAAAAAAAAAAAAATCCAAACAGCACCCCAGAATTCTTTGTTCTGATGAAAATACTGGGTAGATTGAGAGGGAGAGGTGTGTGTGGTGGATGGGGTGGGTTTGTTTAGAAGAGACTGGAAGGGTAGGTTAGGACCAAAAATGGTGCTTGACATTAAATACAAATGCCAAGGAATCAAAATACTCACTTTTTTCAGAAAAAATAGCACAGAGCTTGTCATGTATTTTGACCAGCATTTATAATGATTT
Source organism: Leopardus geoffroyi (assembly GCF_018350155.1). Taxonomy (NCBI): domain Eukaryota; kingdom Metazoa; phylum Chordata; class Mammalia; order Carnivora; family Felidae; genus Leopardus; species Leopardus geoffroyi. The sequence continues at coordinate 74,489,785 of NC_059331.1, read as the reverse complement.
TGTTTGATCTTTGATAATTTGATAGGTAAAAAATGGTATCCTGTCTTTTTAATAATTACTTTTTATTACTGTGGAGATTGGACAGTTTCCTGTTCTTAGAGGCCATTTATATATTTTCTTAACATATATTACCTGTTTATGTCCTTTGCCTATTTTTTAAAATTAGAGTATTAGTGTTTTTAATTGAATTTTGAATATATTTGTAACATAGTAAGAATGTTCATCTTTTGAGTAGTTTATATAGAAACTGTCCAGACATCTGGTTTCCTTGCTCTCATGTTTCTTATGTTAGTGCTCAGTAAATGTTAGAGTTGAATCGAGGAGAAAAATATTTATAAAACAGATTGTATTCTGTTCCAAAATAACCAAATGAATATTTCATGATTGTGAATTTTGCATAATCAGTTAAAAGGTATAGGAAAGTGTTTTATTTATATTTAATGAAATGTAGCATATAAAGCTTTTACTCTTTTAAATGTTTACTTTTGAGAGAGCATGGGGGAGGGGGAGAGAGAAAGTGGGGGGAGGAGAGAGTCCACGTGGGTGTGAGCGTGGGGGATGGGCAGAGAGAGAAGGGGACAGAGGATCCGAAGCAGGCTCCATGCTGACAGCAGTGAGCCCAATGTGGGGCTCTAACTCACAAACCAGGAGATCATGAGCTGAACTGAAGTTGGATGCTCAGCTGACAGAGCTACCCAAGTGTCCCTTGCCTATAATGCTTTTAAAGGAAAGAATGTAAAATCTTAATTAGGAAATGACTCCTTTCTGAATCACAAGGAGATACAGAGTTAGCATAATGTGTGGAAATTTAGAGTTTATTTTCATTTATTTTTTTGATTAGGTAAGCTCTATGCCCAAGGTGGGTCCTGAACTCAAGACCTTGAGATCAAGAGCCAGGTGCCCTTAAAAATTTAAAGAACATAGAGAAATCAGAATGTTTAGTTGCCCATCAGATGATTTATGGCAAAGGGATTGTGGAGTTTAAGGGAAAAGGAATCTGTGGGAAAGGCAGGAAGGAGTAGATGGGAATGGAAAGGGGAAGTGCCTTTCTCTTGTCAATATTTCCTGAGTAGCTGAACAAGAAATAGTGTTCTTTTGGGGCAGATGTTATAAAGTAAAAGTAATGAGAAATATGTGTAATGATTAAGAGTACATAGTTTGAATCCGAGCTTCGTCCATCTCTGGTTTCCTCATCTGGAAGATGGAGTAATAATTCATTATTCATAGGTTTGTTGCATTTGATGAAATAATTCATGCGAAACACTTAGAATATTGCACACAGCAAGAACACAATAAAGTTTGTGTTTATTATAGGTTGGTAGTCTGTTGATTGTGAGGGTAGAAATAGATCAATAATATAGTAATTGTTTTAATTAGGTGGAGAGGATGGAGGTTTGGGAGAAATGGTTTTAGTCCTCCAGTGAAGTTTTGGAGAGCAGACCCAGAAATTAGGAAAAAAAAAAAAAAACAACAACCTTTTTTCTGAAAGCTTACAAGTAGTCTTTAATTATTAATAGTAAAAGTTGTCAAGAGTGAAAAAGTTGTCACATAATGACTAGGTGTGTTTGATTGGTTAACCTTACCGGAAGTTAAAAAGTGAGCTCAAACCCAGGCAGAGAAAGGGGGGTCGTAAGAATGAAACTCAGCAACAGACACGTAAGACAGATGCCAATTGCAGAAGCCATGGTATCGGTTTGAAATGGAGAGTAGAGGGAGAAGTTAAAAAGCGGGTGATCTGCATTGTGAATACTGTGGCCATTAATAGAAGAACTTTAGCAGTTAAATCCTGCAGTGGGGCAAGGTGGGTGGTGAAGGGTGGAAGTGGCAGAGAACCATTTAGGGCAGCATCAGCATTAGGGAAATCAACTATGAAAGGTTAAAGATTTGTCAGGTTTTTGCCGTTTCTGTGAATTGCCCGTTTGTTTGATGTTTGCTTACTAACTGGAAATATTTATTAAAATACATATTAATGTTTTATGTGTTTCACATAGCATAGATAATTTTTCCCATTTCCATTGTTTGCCCTCACCTTTGTTTTTCTTGTGTTCTTTGTTATTCTGAAATTTATATGTGGTCATATGTCAGTTTGCGGGATTTTTTTTTGAAGGAAGGTGATTTGTCTCACGCTTAGGAAGGCTTAGCCCCCTAGAAAATTGTAAGAATGTTTTCTGTTTACATATTTTTAAAGTTTTTATTTAAATTCTAATTAGTTAATGCAGCGTAATACTGGTGTCAGGTGTATAATACAGTGATTCAGCACTTACCATACAACACCGGCTGTTGTACTCCTTAATCCCCATCACATACTTAACCCATCCCCCCATCCACCTCCCCTCTGGTAACCATCAGTTTGTTCTCTGTAGTTTAATAGTCTGTGTTTTGGTTTCCCTCTCCCCCTACCCCTTTGCTCGTTTGTTTTCTTTCTCTTATTTAAATTTTACATATGACCATGGGGGAGGGGAAGAAAAAAAAAAGGTTAGAGAGGGAGGGAGCCAAAGCATAAGAGACTCTTAAAAACTGAGAACAAACTGAGGGCTGATGGGGGGTGGGAGGGAGGGGAGGGTGGGTGATGGGTATTGAGGAGGGCACCTGTTGGGATGAGCACTGGGTGTTGTATGGAAACCAATTTGACAATAAATTTCATAATAAAAATAAAAGTAAAAAATAAATAAAATTTACATACGAATGAAATTTTGTGGTGTTTGTCTTTCTGTGACTGATTTATTTGGCCTATTTCCATAATTTGGCTGTTGTAGATACAAACATCAGGGTCTGTGTATCCCTTTGAATTAGTATCTTTGTGTTCTTTGGGTAAATACCTAGTAGTACAATTGCTGGGTTTTAGGTATTTCTATTTTCTGGTTTCTTAAAAATGTCTATGTGAGTTTTTAAAAACATTTGGATATTTAATCTTTCTTACTCTGTTCTGTCATGTTCATCGTATATAAAGTTTGTACATATTGTGGGCTTTCCTGTTTTATAGATCCTTTTGCGTGTCCTGCTATCATACATTGTTTTAATTATTGTAATCTTATATTACATTTTAATTTCTGGTACAGAAAGGTCTCCTCCTCTGTGCTCCTTAAGAAAAGATCTTATTTTTATACATTTAGATGTTCATGAAGTGTGAAAACTTAAAAATGGAGACTTGACTGGAATTATGTTGAGGTTTATTTGGGGAAGAGCAGGAGTTTTTAAAAAACTTGTTCAGTGTATGAAATCATAGGTATATTCATGTAATGCTTGAGACTGAAAATTGGTACAGCTTTCATAGAGGAAGGGCATGGTATGATACCTAGCACATACTACATGTTGTATAAGTATTTAATGTTGATATTATATTACAATAATTATTTCTTAAAGTATAATTGTCCTTTAACTCAGCAATTCTATTTTTAGAAACATAGAAGGAAGTAATCATGACTTTATATAAATATAGCTATGAGAATGTTGTTCACAGTATGGCTTATAATAGCAAAACATTAGAATTAATTTAAGTGTCTAACAACTTAAATTGCCTGGGTGGCTCAGTTGGTTAAACATCCAACTTGGGCTCAGGTCATGATCTCATAGCTTGTGAGTTTGAGCCCTGCGTTGGGCTCTGTGCTGACAGCTCAGAGCCAGGATGGAGCCTGCTTCGGATTCTGTGTCTCCCTCTCTTTCTGTCCCTCCCCTGCTTGCTTGAGCTCTATCTCAAAAATAAACATTAAAAAAAAAAAAAAAAACTTTATATGTCTAACATCAGAAGATGATTGAACAGAACTATGGTGTATTATTACTTTGGAGTACTATGTAGCCATTATAATTGTGTTCAATGATAAGGAAAACTGTTCACTCTATATATTATGAACCGGAAAAAGTTTATAAAGGAATAGGTAAAGTTTAATCCATATTTTGTATTAAAAATACAGTCTAGGAGCACAAGGAAACCTTTGGGGCTGATGGATGTGTTCATTTTCTTAATTGTAGACACAGTCTCACAGGTGTATACCTATGTGAAAAACTACTTAAATTGTATCTTCTAAATATGTACAGTTTATTATTGTCAATTAACACATTGAAACTGAAAAAACATTTTTGTTCAGTTAATGTGTAATAAGCTCAAGGAGAACGATTAAGTTTATTACTTCAGAAATTAAACCAATAGAATATATGAATATATAGAGAGATTTATTTTAAGGAATTGGGTCAGACAATTGTTGAGGCTGGCAAGTCTGAAATTTGTTAAGAGTGGCTAGTAAGCTGGAAATTTTGGCAGGAGTCTGTGTTGCAGACTTGAGTTCAAAAGCATTCTGGAGGCAGAATTTCTTCTTTAAAAGGACCTCAGTCTTTTCTCTTGAGGCCTTCAGATGGTTGGATGAAGCCTACGCACATTATTGAAGGTAATCTGTCCTCAAAGTCTACTGACTTGAGTGTTAATCTCATCTAAAAATACCTTCACACAACATCTGGACTGGTATTGACCAAGCAGCTGGGCACTGTAGCCTAGTCAGGGTAACACATCAAATTAACCATCACACTCATCACTCTATCAGAGTGATTTCAGCAGAGCAACAAAATTCAATTGAAATGGTTTAAATCATAATGGGAATGTATTAGCTTGCATAAAAAGTGGTCCAGAGATAGGGCAGGCTTTAGGGTTAATTGATTCAGTGGCTTTCGGATGTCATCAAAGGCTCAAGTTATGCCATCTGCAGTGTCTATTTTATTCTCACAGTAGGATGGCTTGAAGAGGCAGTTACTCATATCTGGTGAGGGGAGAACCTGGCTTCGCATGGCTTGCTTTCTTTTTTCTTTTTTCTTTTTTCTTTTCTTTTTTCTTTTCTCTTTTCTTTCCTTTTCTTTTCATTTCTTTTCTTTTTTCTTCTCTTTTCTTTTCCTTCCTTCCTTCCTTCCTTCCTTCCTTCCTTCCTTCCTTCCTTCCTTCCTTCCTTCCTTCCTTCCTTCCTTTTATTTACTTTTGTGAGAGAGAGAGTGTGAGAGCCGAGACACAGAATCTAAAGCAGTCTCCAGGCCTGAGCTGTCAGCACAGAGCCCTACATAGGGCTCAAACTCATGAACCGCGACATCATGACCTAAGCCGACGTTGGATGCTTGACTGAGCCACCCAGACGCTCCTTCCCATGCATTTCTGAAGTCCATGAAGGCTTCTCTCTTAGGGCCCGTCATCAGTGCCTCAGTAGGCCCAAATCTTCTGTGCGTGCACATCTGTGAACCAGTCACCAGCAGGAGGGTTATCAAGAACTACTTAACATAGAATGTACTATAATTAGAATATGATGAAAAGAAAACAAACTAAGCAAAATACCACTTTCAGTACTCAGGACCTTATTGGGAAGGAGGGAGATAGCTGACTTGGGCAGAGACTGATTCTTGGCTTTACATGAAATCTGAAGATGCTACAGTATTACAAAAGAAGATTGAGAAATACGTATTGTGTTATGCAAGTAAAGGTTATGCAGACTTTTTCTTTTTCGGTTAGTCTGTGTCCCTAGGACAGGTGGGAATTGGCAGCCAAAATACTGAGTCATGAAGTTAATGGAATTACTGACTGTTTTTATTTTAGGATATGGAAAGTTGCATTGATACTGTCTTTTTACATTCTGACTTTAAGTGTTTTATTTTAGTTAATGTAGTAATTATTTCCTGACTGTTGGCTCCTATTACCGGGCTTGTTCATTAGGGCTTATGTTCATTTCACTCTTGGGTTTTTAGGTACCAGACTTTTAATTTGGGGATTTTGGGTCATTTTTGCATATAATTGGATTTTCTAGCAAATGTTATGTAATCATAAGATTTGTCCATTATCACAGATATTTGGGGTAACAATTGAATGCGTTTTGCATTTCTCGGCTTTTTTGTTCTTTGTTTCTGGGTTTAACTGAGTTTTCTGAAAGTGAATTGGAATTTTACAGTTTGTTCTAGATTTAGTATAACCAGTAAACTTTTAAAAAGTTCAGATTCTCCTGTCATCTCATGTTATTTCTGCAGCAGCCACTTGGCCAACTTGGATTCCCTACACACTTTTAGTCTTCATTTTAAAGCTGTTCACTCTCCCCCAACGTATTGAGTTGCATAAGAAAGACTGGACTGGCATCAGCCGTCCCTAAAATGTTACGTGATTATGTTTGTCCCAGAATGTAATTGAGGTTGCATAGACTTCTCACCGTACATCCAACTCTTACAGCAGAAGCTGCATTAAATGATGGCAGTTTAGTGGAGCACTCATGATTAAGTGTAAATAAAGGTACATGATTAAGGTAAATAAAATAAAAATTGCTTATTTTTTTTCTTTTTTTTTTTTTTTTTAATTTTTTTTTCAACGTTTATTTATTTTTTGGGACAGAGAGAGACAGAGCATGAACGGGGGAGGGTCAGAGAGAGGGAGACACAGAATCGGAAACAGGCTCCAGGCTCTGAGCCATCAGCCCAGAGCCCGACGCGGGGCTCGAACTCACGGACCGCGAGATCGTGACCTGGCTGAAGTCGGACGTTTAACCGACTGCGCCACCCAGGCGCCCCGATAAAAATTGCTTAAACATGGGGAGTTGGTTAACCATCCAACTTTGGCTCAGGTCATGATCTCACAGTTTGTGAGTTCGAGCTCTGACAGCTCAGAGCCTGGAGCCTGCTTCGGATTCTGTCTCCTCCTCTCTCTGACCCTCCCCACTTGTGCTCTCTCTCTCAGAAGTAAATAAATGAAAAAAAATTGCTTAAACGTAACAAATACACTTTTAAGGGAGTGACAATATGGCTGTGGGTAAAATAGGTTGTAGATAAAGTTTTAATTTTTTTAAAGATTTTTTTTTTTTTTTTAAAGTTTATTTATTTTGCGTGAGTAGAAGAGGGGCAGAGAGAGAGGCAGAGAGAATCTCAAGCAGGAAACTGAACCACCCAGGCTCCCCTTTAGGTAAAATTTTTAAAAAACAGGACAACTTTGGAAGATAAGGTTACTTTAAACATACTGAAAAGTTACAAATTATGAAGTTATAAATTAATCTGAAATTCTCAAAGAGCAGTTAATGTGCTAGTCTTTTGAAATGATAATTTTGACTGTGAATTCTAGATAATTCGTTTTGAAGTGATCAAAAAATGAATTTTGAAAACACCACTAAAAAAGTAAAGCCAAAAAAAAGCAAAAAAAAGTAGAGCCAAAAATACTTTTTTGAAAATTAATTAGAAATTAATGAGAGAATTAATTTAACAGATTTGAAAAATGAAGTAGTGTTTTATTTAATTAAAAAAAAAAATAATGCTTGCTGTGGGCCAGGCACTTTCCTGAGCAATTTACAAATATTAACTCAAAACTTATAGAAAGCTTATGAAAGTAATTGAAGAAGACACAAAAAAATGGAAAAAGATTCCATGCTCCTGGATAGGAAGAACAAATATTGTTAAAATGTCAATACTACCCAAAGCAATCTACATATTCAATGCAATCCACATGAAAATTACAACAGCATTCCTCACAGAACTAGAACAAATAATCCTAAAATTTGTATGGAACCAGAAAAGACCCCGAATAGCCAAAGCAATCTTGAAAAAGAAAACCAAAGCAGGAGGCATCACAATCCCAGACTTCAAACTATACTACAAAGCTGTAATCATCAAGACAGAACAAAATAGAGAACCCAGAAATGGACCCACAAACGTATGGCCAACTAATCTTTGACAAAGCAGGAAAGAATATCCAATGGAATGAAGACAGTCTCTTCAGCAAGTGGTGCTGGGAAAACCAGACAGCAACATGCAGAAAAATGAACCTGGACCACACACCATACACAAAAATAAACTCAAAATGGATGAAAGACCTCAATGTAAGACAGGAAGCCATCAAAATCCTTGAGGAGAAAAACCTCTTTAATCTTGGTTGCAGCAACTTCTTAAACCATCTCTGGAGGCAAGGGAAACAAAAGCAAAAGTGAACTACTGGGACCTTATCAAAATAAAAAGCTTCTGCACAGCAAAGGAAACAGTCGGCAAAACTAAAAAGGCAACTGACAGAATGGAAGAAGATATTTGTAAATGACATATCAGATAAAGGGTTAGTATCCAACATCTATAAAGAACTTACCAAACTCAACACCCAAAAAACAAATAATCCAGTGAAGAAATGGGCAAAAGACATGAATAGACACTTCTTCAAAGAAGACCTCCAGATGGCCAACCGACACATGAAAAAATGCTCCACATCACTCATCATCAGGGAAATACAGATCAAAACCACAATGAGATACCACCTCACACCTGTCAGAATGGCTAACATTAACAACTCAGGCAACAACAGGTGTTGGCGAGGATGCAGAGAAAGAGGATCTCTTTTGCATTGTTGGTGGGAATGCAGGGTGGTGCAGCCACTCTGGAAAAACAATATGGAGGTTCCTCAAAAAAACATAAATAGAACTACCCTATGATCCAGCAATTGCACTACTAGGCATTTATCCAAGGGATACAGGTGTGCTGTTTCGAAGGGACACATTCACCCCCATGTCTATAGCAGCACTATCAACCATAGCCAAAGTATGGAAAGAGCCCAAATGTCCATCAATGGATGAATGGATAAAGAAGATGTGGTATATATATACAATGGAGTATTACTCGGCAATCAAAAAGAATGAAGTCTTTCATTTGCAACCACGTGGGTAGAACTGGAGGGTATTATGCTGAGTGAAATTAATCAGAAAAAGACAAAAATCATATGACTTCACTCATGTGAGGACTCTAAGAGACAAAACAGATGGACATAAGGGAAGGGAAACAAAAATATAAAAACCGGGAGGGGGACAAAATAGAAGAGACTCATAAATATGGAGAACAAACTGAAGGTTGTTGGAGGGGTTGCGGGTGGGGGGGATGGGCTAAATGGGTAAAGGACACTAAAGAATCTACTCCAGAAATCATTGTTGCATTATATGCTAACTAATTTGGATGTAAATTAAAAAAAAAATAAAAAATAAAACAAGTTAAAATATTAACTCGTTTAATCCTCATAAAAAATCTGTGAGGAATAGAGAAGGAAATGAGATGTAAAAACATCAGAACCACTCTTAAATACACATAATACCTGGTATATGAAAAATAGTGACTAGAAATACTCTTTTTCAAGTGGACATTTCAGTTTGTTTGATTTTAATAGGATGTAGAAAATCTGACTTTGATGTATCACAGTATTTTTGTGGGAAAATGCATTAGAAATACAAATATTAAGGCCAAGTACACACCTGTTTCCTGCCATTCTCAGCTGTGGTGGCATTCAATGGATTTCTCCTCTTTTTTGCTCCTCACCTTTCACATGGTGGGAGCACGTTTCCTAACCCCACTCACTGTCACTGGTAGTGACCTTGGAGGCCTGAAATGAGAAATGGAGACCTTCAGGTGACAAGCCAGGAGCTCTCAGGTTTTCAGAATTGGAAGCTTTTGGGCTTTTTTTTTGTGATAGAAAAATCTCTGGATTTGAGGTATTTGGTTTCAGGCAGGCACAGTCATCAAACCTCTCTCTGCCATTTCAGGAATTGATCTGTTTCTCTTTTTATTGCTACTGACCGCCACTCTTGGTCACAACTTCGTGTAATGTGCGTATATCTGTTGTTAAGTTTTTTGCCGCTAATACCAATGAGAAGCAGAGGAGGATAGCTTTCTTCCTTCTCTGCCAGTACTTAACACCCAAACCCTTTTCCCCAGACACATTTTCCTCTTTGGCCTGTGGGAAATGCAGAGATAAGAAAGTGACTTTGGGTAATGTATTTACTGAATGCCGAAATAAAATTGTCTGGATACTTTTCGAAGAAATTACTTAACAAGTATTTGTTGAGTACTTGTTATATGCTTTACATTGTTCTAGGTGCTAGGAATAGGCAGTACATTTGATAGACAAGTTTTCTACCTTTTGGTGCTTAACATTCTAATTGAATAAGACTGGCTGTCTTGGATATTCTATTGTAAGACCTGAGGATTGGGGTTGGGCTGGGGAGGATTTAAGGGAATAGGGAAATGAAGTTGCTTTTTTCTCCTCCAACTTGGACAGAATACAGAGTCAAAGGAGAGTTTAGGAATGTCCCCATCCATCCTCAGTGATACTGTATGGTTTGGGATGCTGATGTTTAGTGGTTAATGTAGCATCATGTTTTCTAGCAATTACGGATAAAAGGCAAAGACGACTACAAGAAGAAATGTTTTTACTTTCTTTTTCTTTCCTTGCAGATTTCAGGCAGAAATGTTTTTGAATTTATATAAATGTCTTAAAAATGTATACATTCCAAATATTGAGACTATGATTCTTTTCCTTGTTTTCTTAAGTAAAGACAATGCAATTTTGGCAGTCCTGAGTTTTACAGTGAGAACTGTTAAAGCATGTCCATTAACTTTCCTTTTGATTATTTCTGATGTTGAATTTGAGAAAACAGAGTTGTAATGCAGCTTATACTTTGTTTTTACAGGGTGAGAATTCTCTGCCTCTACTTCTGACTTTCCATGCACTCACCTCATTCTGTACCCATTTTGCTCTTTGAAGTAATGTTTCTTCCTGCTTAAAGCTGATTCCTTCTTGTTCCTAGGATCTTGGTTGTGTGTTATCTCTTCTGTATTTCGTCCTCTTCCCTCTTTTCTGGCTCCTTCCTTTCAGGACTAAACCTACTCAAATCTCTTCTGTCTTGAACAAAACAAAATTCTTTCTCTGATTTGAGTCTACTTATGACTCCATTACTCTTGTTCCAATTGCTGTCTGTATTTCTCACTTTTTCAATCACACAGTCATCTGAATTTTCCTACTACTTTATTAAGATAACGTCATTATGATCTCTTGCCAAACCAGTGGTAATTTTTCAGTTTTTCTTTATATGGGCAGTATTTACTGTTGACTTGTTTCTTAAATGTCTTCTTGCCTTTTCTGAAAAAGCTCTTGTCAGATTTGTTTTCTTCTCTGACTGTGGCTTCATGGCCTTGATCATTGGCCCCTTCTTTGCCTGATACTTAAATGTTGGTGTTAAGTCCTTGGTGGTCTTCTCTTAATTCTCAGATACTCTCAATGGCTAAGGCTGTTAACCATCATTGGCTCTATTCTGTTACCTCGTAAAAATTTTCTAGACCTGAGCTCCGTACAGTTACAGCTGTTCACTAGATGTCTCCATATTGACATTTCACAAGGGTTTCTCAAACTGAGCATACTCCTTGCCCCTGTCAGCCTGCTTGCTCCTAGCCCTGATTTTAAACCCAGGTTAAAATGTTTCTTCTCGATTCCCTAATCAGGATACCACTGCATTTTAAGCTTGTCAGTTACAGCACTATAGTATTTTTATTTACCTAACATCTGCAGTGCTACCTTATTAGGCTCTTGATGTCAGCAGCTCTTAGTCATATCTGTACTTATAAGCCATAAACTACTGTTGACTGTTCTATTCGAAAATGTCTCACAAAGGTAAAATTCTGAAATAATTGATACATTTACAAAACATATGTGATCTCAAAAATAATATAAATTAGAATTTACAAGTGGAAACTTGTAATTTTGGGTTCAAATTCACCATTCCTATACCTTGTGTTTGCTTCCAGTATTACTGTATTTGCCTTGAACAGGCAGGATCTAGGCTTAATATACTAGATGATTTTTAGAATGGCTAGTTGAAAGTAGATTGGTCTTTCACATTCTATTTTTTTTTTATTTTTTTTGATTTTTTAATTTATTTTGAGACAGAGACAGCACAATTGGGAGAGGGGCAGAGAGAGAGACCAAGAGAATCCAATGGAGGCTTTGTTCTGCCAGCGCAGAGCCTGATGGGAGGCTCGAACCCATGAAGCCGTGAGATCATGACCTGAGCTGAAACCAAGAGTTGGATAACCAGCTGAGCCACCCAGGCACCCTAGAATGCTTTTTCTGTTTGCATTGTTTATTATGGTAATTAGTTAACAGCATGGTAACCTTCCATGTTCAAAAATAAGGCAATCTCGAACAGAGTGGTTTGTCTATTTATTTAAGAAACCTGTTTCTTTTGGGGCACCTGAGTGGTTCAGTGGGTTAAGCTTCCAACTTCGGCTCAGGTCATGACCTCACAGTTCATGGGTTAAACAGCACAGAGCTTGGAGCCTGCTTCAGATTCTGTGTCTCCCTCTCTCTCTGCCCCTCCCTCACTTGTGCTCACTCTCTTTCTCTCTCAAAAATAAATAACAATAATAAAAAAAAAAAGACGACTTTGGCTCAGGTTATGATCTCATGTTTTGTGAGATTGAGCCCTTTGTCAGGCTCTGTGCTGAGTGTAGAGCCTGCTTGGGATTCTCCCTCTCTGCCCCTCCACCACTCGCACTCTCACTCTGTTTCAAAATAAATAAATAAACATTAAAACACCACATTTTTAATAAATTATGTTAGGCGTGAGTTTACCTTTCCATATATTTTGATCATGGGTGGAATACTATATTTGAATTAGTACTAAGTGGACAGTTGATTTTCACATAAGTCAGTGTGCTAGTGAATTTATTGTTCATTTTTTGGATGTATTCCTCCCCTTCCCTACCTTTTTGCCATGTTTTTAATAATCAATAAAATATTTTCTCTTTGCTAATCATGATCTTTTTTTTTATTATTTTTTTTATTATTTTTTTTTTTATAATATATGAAATTTATTGTCAAATTGGTTTCCATACAACACCCAGTGCTCATCCCAAAAGGTGCCCTCCTCAATACCCACCACCCACCCTCCCCTCCCTCCCACCCCCATCAACCCTCAGTTTGTTCTCAGTTTTTAACAGTCTCTTATGCTTTGGCTCTCTCCCACTCTAACCTCTTTTTTTTTTTTTTTTTTCTTTTTTCCTCCCCCTCCCCCATGGGTTCCTGTCAAGTTTCTCAGGATCCACATAAGAGTGAAACCATATGGTATCTGTCTTTCTCTGTATGGCTTATTTCACTTAGCATCACACTCTCCAGTTCCATCCACGTTGCTACAAAAGGCCATATTTCATTTTTTCTCATTGCCACGTAGTATTCCATTGTGTATATAAACCACAATTTCTTTGTCCATTCATCAGTTGATGGACATTTAGGCTCTTTCCATAATTTGGCTATTGTTGAGAGTGCTGCTATGAACATTGGGGTACAAGTGCCCCTATGCATCAGTACTCCTGTATCCCTTGGATAAATTCCTAGCAGTGCTATTGCTGGATCATAGGGTAGGTCTATTTTTAATTTTCTGAGGAACCTCCACACTGCTTTCCAGAGCGGCTGCACCAATTTGCATTCCCACCAACAGTGCAAGAGGGTTCCCGTTTCTCCACATCCTCTCCAGCATCTAGAGTCTCCTGATTTGTTCATTTTGGCCACTCTGACTGGCGTGAGGTGATACCTGAGTGTGGTTTTGATTTGTATTTCCCTGATAAGGAGCGACGCTGAACATCTTTTCATGTGCCTGTTGGCCATCCGGATGTCTTCTTTAGAGAAGTGTCTATTCATGTTTTCTGCCCATTTCTTCACTGGGTTATTTGTTTTTCGGGTGTGGAGTTTGGTGAGCTCTTTATAGATTTTGGATACTAGCCCTTTGTCCGATATGTCATTTGCAAACATCTTTTCCCATTCCGTTGGTTGCCTTTTAGTTTTGTTGGTTGTTTCCTTTGCTGTGCAGAAGCTTTTTATCTTCATAAGGTCCCAGTAATTCACTTTTGCTTTTAATTCCCTTGCCTTTGGTGATGTGTCGAGTAAGAGATTGCTGCGGCTGAGGTCAGAGAGGTCTTTTCCTGCTTTCTCCTCTAAGGTTTTGATGGTTTCCTGTCTCACATTCAGGTCCTTTATCCATTTTGAGTTTATTTTTGTGAATGGTGTCAGAAAGTGGTCTAGTTTCAACCTTCTGCATGTTGCTGTCCAGTTCTCCCAGCACCATTTGTTAAAGAGGCTGTGTTTTTTCCATTGGATGTTCTTTCCTGCTTTGTCAAAGATGAGTTGGCCATACGTTTGTGGGTCTAGTTCTGGGGTTTCTATTCTATTCCATTGGTCTATGTGTCTGTTTTTGTGCCAATACCATGCTGTCTTGATGATTACAGATTTGTAGTAGAGGCTAAAGTCTGGGATTGTGATGCCTCCTGCTTTGGTCTTCTTCAAAATTCCTTTGGCTATTCGGGGCCTTTTGTGGTTCCATATGAATTTTAGGATTGCTTGTTCTAGTTTCGAGAAGAATGCTGGTGCAATTTTGATTGGGATTGCATTGAATGTGTAGATAGCTTTGGGTAGTATTGACATTTTGACAATATTTATTTTTCCAATCCATGAGCAGGGAATGTCTTTCCATTTCTTTAAATCTTCTTCAATTTCCTTCATAAGCTTTCTATAGTTTTCAGCATACAGATCCTTTACATCTTTGGTTAGATTTATTCCTAGGTATTTTATGCTTCTTGGTGCAATTGTGAATGGGATCAGTTTCTTTATTTGTCTTTCTGTTGCTTCATTGTTAGTGTATAAGAATGCAACTGATTTCTGTACATTGATTTTGTATCCTGCAACTTTGCTGAATTCATGTATCAATTCTAGCAGACTTTTGGTGGAGTCTATCGGATTTTCCATGTATAATATCATGTCATCTGCAAAGAGCGAAAGCTTGACTTCATCTTTGCCAATTTTGATGCCTTTGATTTCCTTTTGTTGTCTGATTGCTGATGCTAGAACTTCCAGCACTATGTTAAACAACAGCGGTGAGAGTGGGCATCTCTGTCGTGTTCCTGATCTCAGGGAAAAAGCTCTCAGTTTTTCCCCGTTGAGGATGATGTTAGCTGTGGGCTTTTCATAAATGGCTTTTATGATCTTTAAGTATGTTCCTTCTATCCCGACTTTCTCAAGGGTTTTTATTAAGAAAGGGTGCTGGATTTTGTCAAAGGCCTTTTCTGCATCGATTGACAGGATCATATGGTTCTTCTCTTTTTTTTTGTTAATGTGATGTATCACGTTGATTGATTTGCGAATGTTGAACCAGCCCTGCATCCCAGGAATGAATCCCACTTGATCATGGTGAATAATTCTTTTTATATGCCGTTGAATTCGATTTGCTAGTATCTTATTGAGAATTTTTGCATCCATATTCATCAGGGATATTGGCCGGTAGTTCTCTTTTTTTACTGGGTCTCTGTCTGGTTTAGGAATCAAAGTAATACTGGCTTCATAGAATGAGTCTGGAAGTTTTCCTTCCCTTTCTATTTCTTGGAATAGCTTGAGAAGGATAGGTATTATCTCTGCTTTAAACATCTGGTAGAACTCCCCTGGGAAGCCATCTGGTCCTGGACTCTTATTTGTTGGGAGATTTTTGATAACCGATTCAATTTCTTCGCTGGTTATGGGTCTGTTCAAGCTTTCTATTTCCTCCTGATTGAGTTTTGGAAGAGTGTGGGTGTTCAGGAATTTGTCCATTTCTTCCAGGTTGTCCAATTTGTTGGCATATAATTTTTCATAGTATTCCCTGATAATTGTTTGTATCTCTGAGGAATTGGTTGTAATAATTCCATTTTCATTTATGATTTTATCTATTTGGGTCATCTCCCTTTTCTTTTTGAGAAGCCTGGCTAGAGGTTTGTCAATTTTGTTTATTTTTTCAAAAAACCAACTCTTGGTTTCGTTGATCTGCTCTACAGTTTTTTTAGACTCTATATTGTTTATTTCTGCTCTGATCTTTATTATTTCTCTTCTTCTGCTGGGTTTAGGCTGCCTTTGCTGTTCTGCTTCTATTTCCTTTAGGTGTGCTATTAGATTTTGTATTTGGGATTTTTCTTGTTTCTTGAGATAGGCCTGGATTGCAATGTATTTTCCTCTCAGGACTGCCTTCGCTGCGTCCCAAAGCGTTTGGATTGTTGTATTTTCATTTTCGTTTGTTTCCATATATTTTTTAATTTCTTCTCTAATTGCCTGGTTGACCCACTCATTCGTTAGTAGGGTGTTCTTTAACCTCCATGCTTTTGGAGGTTTTCCAGACTTTTTTCTGTGGTTGATTTCAAGCTTCATAGCATTGTGGTCTGAAAGTATGCATGGTATAATTTCAATTCTTGTAAACTTATGAAGGGCTGTTTTGTGACCCAGTATATGATCTATCTTGGAGAATGTTCCATGTGCACTCGAGAAGAAAGTATATTCTGTTGCTTTGGGATGCAGAGTTCTAAATTTATCTGTCAAGTCCATCTGATCCAATGTTTCATTCAGGGCCCTTGTTTCTTTATTGATCGTGTGTCTAGATGATCTATCCATTTCTGTAAGTGGGGTGTTAAAGTCCCCTGCAATTACCACATTCTTATCAATAAGGTTGCTTCTGTTTATGAGTAGTTGTTTTATATATTTGGGGGCTCCAGTATTCGGCACATAGACATTTATAATTGTTAGCTCTTCCTGATGGATAGACCCTGTAACTATTATATAATGTCCTTCTTCATCTCTTGTTACAGCCTTTAATTTAAAGTCTAGTTTGTCTGATATAAGTATGGCTACTCCAACTTTCTTTTGGCTTCCAGTAGCATGATAAAAGTTCTCCATCCCCTCACTCTCAATCTAAAGGTGTCCTCAGGTCTAAAATGAGTCTCTTGTAGACAGCAAATAGATGGGTCTTGTTTTTTTATCCATTCTGATACCCTATGTCTTTTGGTTGGCACATTTAATCCATTTACATTCAGTGTTATTATAGAAAGATACGGGTTTAGAGTCATTGTGATGTCTGTATGTTTTATGCTTGTAGTGATGTCTCTGGTACTTTGTCTCACAGGGTCCCCCTTAGGATCTCTTGTAGGGCTGGTTTAGTGGTGACAAATTCCTTCAGTTTTTGTTTGTTTGGGAAGACCTTTATCTCTCCTTCTATTCTAAATGACAGACTTGCTGGATAAAGGATTCTCGGCTGCATATTTTTTCTGTCTAGCACACTGAAAATCTCGTGCCAATTCTTTCTGGCCTGCCAAGTTTTAAAAGAGAGATCAGTCACGAGTCTTATAGGTCTCCCTTTATATGTGAGGGCACGTTTACCCCTTGCTGCTTTCAGAAGTTTCTCTTTATCCTTGTATTTTGCCAGTTTCACTATGATATGTTGTGCAGAAGATCGATTCAAGTTACGTCTGAAGGGAGTTCTCTGTGCCTCTTGGATTTCAGTGCCTTTTTCCTTCCCCAGTTCAGGGAAGTTCTCAGCTATTATTTCTTCAAGTACCCCTTCAGCACCTTTCCCTCTCTCTTCCTCCTCTGGGATACCAATTATGCGTATATTATTTCTTTTTAGTGTATCACTTAGTTCTCTAATTTTCCCCTCATACTCCTGGATTTTTTTATCTCTCTTTTTCTCAGCTTCCTCTTTTTCCATAACTTTATCTTCTAGTTCACCTATTCTCTCCTCTGCCTCTTCAATCCAAGCCGTGGTGGTTTCCATTTTGTTTTGCATTTCATTTAAAGCGTTTTTCAGCTCCTCGTGACTGTTCCTTAGTCCCTTGATCTCTGTAGCAAGAGATTCTCTGCTGTCCTCTATACTGTTTTCAAGCCCGGCGATTAATTTTATGACTATTATTCTAAATTCACTTTCTGTTATATTATTTAAATCCTTTTTCATCAGCTCATTAGCTGTTGTTATTTCCTGGAGATTCTTCTGAGGGGAATTCTTCCGCTTGGTCATTTTGGATAGTCCCTGGCGTGGTGAGGACCTGCAGGGCACTTCCCCTGTGCTGTGGTGTATAACTGGAGTTGGTGGGCGGAGTCGCAGTCAGACCTGATGTCTGCCCCCCGCCCACCGCTGGGGCCACAGTCAGAATGGTGTGTGCCTTCTCTTCCCCTCTCCTAGGGGCAGGATTCACTGTGGGGTGGCGTGGCCCGTCTGGGCTACTTGCACACTGCCAGGCTTGTGATGCTGGGGATCTGGCGTATTAGCTGGGGTGGGTAGGCAAGGTGCACAGGGGCAGGAGGGGCAGGCTTAGCTCGCTTCTCCTTAGGTGATCCACTTCAGGAGGGGCCCTGTGGCAGCGGGAGGGAGTCAGATCCGCTGCCGGAGGTTTGGCTCCGCAGAAGCACAGAGTTGGGTGTTTGCGAGGAGCGAGCAAGTTCCCTGGCAGGAACTGGTTCTCTTTGGGATTTTGGCTGGGGGATGGGCGGGGGAGATGGCGCTGGCGAGCGCCTTTGTTCCCCACCGAACTGAGCTCTGTCGTCCGGGGGCTCAGCAGCTCTCCCTCCCTTTGTCCTCCAGCCTTCCCGCTTTCTGAGCAGAGCTGTTAACTTATGACCTCCCAGACGCTAAGTCGCGCTTGCTGTCGGAACACAGTCCGTCAGGCCCCTCCGCTTTTGCAAGCCAGACTCCGGGGCTCTGCTTGGCCGGCGAGCCGCCCCTCCGCCCCGGCTCCCTCCCGCCAGTCCATGGAGCACGCATCGCCTCGCTGCCCTTCCTACCCTCTTCCGTGGGCCTCTCGTCTGCGTTTGGCTCCGGCGACTCCGTTCTGCTAATCCTCTGGCGGTTTTCTGGGTTATTTAGGCAGGTGTAGGTGGAATCTTAGTGATCAGCAGGACGCGCGGTGAGCCCAGCGTCCTCCTACGCCGCCATCTTCCCTCCTTCCCATGATCTTTTTTTTTTAATGTGAGGGAGAGAGTTTAAGCAGGGGAGGGGCAGAGAGAGAGGGAGACACAGAATCTGAAGCAGGCTCCAGGCTCTAGGCTCTGGGCTCTGAGCTGTCAGCACAGAGCCCAATGCGGGCTTCGAACTCATTAACCATGAGATCATGACCTGGGCCAAAGTTAGACGCTTAATTACTGAGCCACCTGGGCGTCCCATCCTTGGCAATTATTTTTAATAATATTTTATATTATTTAAAATACCCCAAAATATAATCGTAATTATAACATGTAATGATTATTTAAAAATTATTGAGATGTTTTACATGTTTTTGTACTAAGTCTTCAAAATCTATAGCACATCTCGTCTCATTGGGTCTAGCCACATTTCAGGTGCTTCAAAGGCAATTGTGACTCACGCGTTGTGAATGGAGAGCATAGTCCTAGAATATAGCTTGATAGTGGCTCTACTTTGAGGTTGATAATTGTATTTGATGTGTTTTGGAGTCTCCTACCGCCCATTTACCCCATTTCCTATATACTTCCTGTAACAGCTGTGGACTTTTTGTTTTTGAGGATCCACCTTTTATCTATTCTCGGTTGGTCTAGCAGTAGAGCTCACTCCATTTGCAGTGCCTTAGGGGCACATCACTGGCCAGTTAGAGTAAGGTCTTCCTGTCCATGAGGTTGAGATTTATTCTAAGATTTCATGCATAGAATGAGGTTCTCTCACCTGTGCGGTGTAAGCTTGAGAGCAAGAAGGAGCTGTTGTTGCAGCAGCCACCTTGTGACAGTATAGGTTCTTAGTTTAAGGCCAGCACTGAGATGTAGAGGAGACTAGACTCTTGCTGTAGGATTTTGAAAACTCCGTTTCACTCTATACCCAAAACAGAGAATATTTAGGAGATTGATAAATCAACTTTTTTGTTCAGGTCAGTGTACTTTGACTTTTGTAGGTGTGGATTAGGGAGGTCTATCTTAAAATATCCTGTGGTCTTAGAATGTCCTAGTAGCACAGGATTGTTCTGGGATTGACTGGAGGGTTTCCACCAAATATAATTCAGGTTAAGTTGTGATTCCTAGGCCTCAAATGCTTGACTTTACCCCTTATAAAGGGTTGTTCCTGACCTTCTGGTGGGGCTGACATTTAAGGACTCAGCCTAATTACAATGAGCAGTAATGATTCAAATGTCTATTCAGTGAAGGGAATCAGAAATGCAAGTAACACGTAATTTATTCCCCCCAATTTATTTGTTCTCCGTTTTGCATTTTATTGCTTTTGCCTGTGAGTGTAGAGCTTATTGTGATCAGTTTTTACTGAATTTAAAATCTCTTGTATCTTAAGGACTTTTAACTATAAATTCTTTATTATTTTAATGTTCTTTTGAAAGAGTTCCTCTGTAATGAGTATAAAAGTAAAAATTAGTTTATCATAATCTTTGAAAGAATGCAAATATATATAAAGAAAAAAATTAATTTCCTGGTTTTTTCTTGATACTTTTTTCCTAATCCAGGGTTAACAGCCTGTTATATATCCTTCAAGACCTTTGTGTCTTGGAATGGAAATAGAAATAGGAATAGAAATAGAAATAATAGAAATGTATATTTTTTAAGTTTATTTATTTTAAGAGAGAGCACATGCAAGGGAGGGAGAAGGAAGGGAGAGAATCCCAGTAGGCTCCGTGCTGGCAGCACAGAGCCTGTCGTGGGGCTCAGTCTCACAAACTGAGATCATGAGCTGACTCGAAATCATGAGTCTGATGCTTAACCAACTGAGCCACCCGAGTGCCCCTAGAAATATATATTTAAATATATATGTTGAGAGAGAGAGAGAGAGAGTCAGAGAGACAGTCAAGCAGAGAGAGACAGAGAATCCAACAGTTTGATAGAGTTTGAGAGAGACTGATAGGAACACAGAGAAAGAGAGACAGGGGCACAGAAAGTCCCCCAGACACAGAGAATCTGACAGAGTATTTACACTGTCTTAAAAATCCCCTGTATTCCACCTGTTCATATCCACATTTAAATTCTTTGGCAAATACTGTTTGTTTGTTTCTTACTATCTCCCTAGTTTTACATTTTCCAGAATGTCATTATAATTGGAAAAATAACAGTATGTAGCCTTTTCAGATTGGTTCCTTTCACTTAAATAATACACTTAAGTTTGCTCCATGGATTTCCATGGTTTTCATGCATCATTTCTTTTTAGTGCTAATTAATATTCCATTGGCTGGATGTACCCCATTTATCCATTCACCTACTGAAGGACGTGCTGGGTTTGGATTATTGGGTTTGGATGCTTGGGTTTGAATAAAGCTGCTGTAAACATTCACATGCAGGTTTCTGTTTGGATATGTTTGTAGCTTCTTTGGCTAAATACCAAGGGGCATGAGTACTGGGTCATATAGGAAGAATGTATTTGGTTTTCTGAGAAACTTTCAAATGGTATTCAGAAGTGACTTTACCATTTTGTGTTTCCATTAAGTAATGAATGATGAGAGGTCTGCTGTTTCATAGCTTCACCAGCATTTGGTGTTGTCAGTGTTTTGGATTTTTGCCATTCTAGTAGGTGTGTATGGTATCCCATTGTTGTTTCAGTTTGCCATTCTTTTTTATATTTATTTATTTTTGGGGAAAGCACAAGTGGGTGAGGGGCAGAGAGAGGAGGACAGCGCATCTGCAGGCTGACAGCAGGGAGCCCCATGTGGGCTTGAACTCACAAACCTCAAAATCATACCTGAGCCACCCAGGTGGCCCTCAGTTTGCTCTTCTTTAATGAAATATGATGTTGAGAATCTTTCCATATGCTTATGTGCCACCTGTATGTGGGGTTTTTGGAGATTTTTTTTCTCCTTGATGAGGTATCTGTTCAGATCGTGTGCCCATGTTTTAATTGGGCTGTTTGTTTTCTTAGTGTTGAATTAAACAATTTTTTGTACATGGCTGTATACCAGTCCTTTCTCAGATATGTTTATTAAGATTTTCTTCCAGTCTGTGGCTTGCCTTTTCATTCTTCTAAGGGGGTCTTCCACAGAGCTGAAGTTTTTTTTTTTTATTTTTTTATTTTTTTTATTTTTAATTTTTTTTTTTTTTCGACATTTTATTTATTTTTGGGACAGAGAGAGACAGAGCATGAACGGGGGAGGGGCAGAGAGAGAGAGGGAGACACAGAACCAGAAACAGGCTCCAGGCTCTGAGCCATCAGCCCAGAGCCTGACGCGGGGCTCGAACTCACGGACCGCGAGATCGTGACCTGGCTGAAGTCGGACGCTCAACCGACTGCGCCACCCAGGCGCCCCCGAGCTGAAGTTTTTAATTTTAGTGAAATCCAACTCTTTTTCCTTAACACCATTTCTTCTTTCACAGATTGTAAATTTGGTGGTGCATCCAAAAAGCCTTTGTCAAACTCAGGGTCACGGGGATATTCTCCTGTGTTATCTTCTAGGAGCTTTATAGTTTTACATTTTACCCTTAGGTCTATGATCCATTTTAAGTTAATTTTTGTGAAGCATGTAGTATCTGTATCTAGATTCTTTCAGTTGTTTTTTGTGGGTTTTCTTTCTTTTTTTTCTTTTTTGGCATGCATGCCAGTGCCTATTTATTCCAGCAGCATTTGTTGAAGACTGTCCTTTCACTATTGAGGTGCCTTTGCTCTGTTGCTGAAGATCAGTTGACTGTTTTTTAAGGGTCTATTTCTGGGCTCTCTATTCTGCTATTCCGTTCCATTGGTCTACTTGCCTATTCTTTTGCAAATACCACATTGTATTGAGTATTGTAGCTTATAGTAAGTGAGGTTAGATAGTGTTAGTCCTCTAACTTGATTCTTCTTCTACTGTGTTGCTCTCCTAGGAATTTTGCCTCTCCATAAGAACTTTAGAATCATTTTGTCAATATTCATAAAATAACTTGTTAGGATTTTGATTAGGATTGCAATAAATGCATAGATCTGGTTGGGAAGAAATATCTTTACAATATTATGTCTTCACTCCATGTACATGGACTGTCTCCATTGATTTAGATTTTTGCTTTTTCATCAGGGTTTGTAGTTTTTCTGGTACATATTTTGTTAGATTTATAACTTAAATATTTAATTATTTTTGTTCTTAATGTGAATAGTATAATGTTTTTAATTTCGAATGAAGTTGTTCACTGCTGGTATATAAGAAAGCAGTTAACTTTGTACATCAATTTTGTATCTTGCAACCTTGTTACAATTGCTAATTAGTTGCCTGACTTTTTTTGGTAATTCTTTGGGATTTTCTACACAGACAATAATGCACATTTTATTTTTTCTTTCTAATAATGCCGTTTATTTCTTTTTCTTGTCTGACTGCCTTAATTAGGTCTTAACAGTACGACGAGTAGAAGTGGTAAGAGGGGATATCCGTGGTTTATTCTTGCTATCAGTGGGAGATCTCTCACCATTTAAGAATGATGTTAGCTGCAGGTTTTTGTAGAAACTCTTTTGTAGAGGAAGTTTACTGAGTTTTGTTTTGTTTTGTTTTGTTTTGTTTTGTTTTGTTTTGTTTTGTTTAATCATGAATGAGTGCTGGATTTTGTCAAATGCTTTTTCCTGCATCTGTTGCTATGATCAGATAATTTTTTTTTGTTGTTAGCCTTGATGTCATGGGTTACACTGACTAATTGTTGAATGATGAACCTGGTTTTCATACCTGAACTAAATCCCACTTGGTCATGGTGTATATTTTTTATATATACATTGTTGGATTTGATTTGCTTATATTTGGTGAGGATTCTTACATATGTGTTCATGAGAGATATTGGCTGTAGTTTTTCTTTCTTGTGGTGACTTTAGTTTTGGTATTAGAGTAATGCTGGCCTTATAAAATGAGTTAGGAAGTAGTCTGTCTCCCTATATTTTCTGGAAGAGATTGTAGAGAATTGATATAATGTCCTTCTTAAAATTTTTGGTAAAATGCACCAGTAAGCCCATCTGGGCCTGATGCTTTTGGTCTTGGAAGGTTATTAATTATTAGTTCATTTTCTTTAATAGATATAGGCCTATTATTTTTCCTTTTGTGAGTTTTGGTACATTGTGTCTTGCAAGGCATTGGTTCATTTCATCTATATTATCAAATTTGTGGGCAGAGTTGTTCATATATTCCTTTACTGTCTTTAAAATGTTTTTGAGAGAAATAGTGATGTTTCCTCTTTCATTTCTGAGATTTGTAATTTGTACATATTCTCTTTTTTCCCCTAATTAACCTGGCTAGAGGTTCACTAATTTTATTTGATCTTTTCAAAGAATCAGTTTTTAATTTCACTGATTTCTGTTCTAATTTTTATTATTTCTCTTTTGCTTACTTTGACTTTAAGTTGCCCTTTTTTTAGTTTCCTAGAAGGATGGATGCTTAGGTTACTGATTTTAGGTCTTTTCCAATACATGCATTCAGTGATGTAATTTTTCTCTAAGCAGTACCTTTGCTTTCTGAGGAGAAATTTGATATAATTTTTATCTTTGCTACTCTGTAGGTGAGTTTCCCCCTCCCTCTGGCTTCTTTCAAGATCTTTCTTTCTTTCTTTCTTTCTTTCGTTTTTTTTCTTTGATTCTCAGTAGTTTGAATGTGATATACCTAGATGTTGATGTTTTGTATTTGTCTTCCTGGGTATTCTTTGAGTTTCCTAGATCAGTGGTTTGGATTTATCATTAATTTGGGGGAGATTTCAGCCATTATTACTTGAGATTTTTTGTTTTCCTTCCTCTCTTTTTTCTGTTCCTAGTATTCTCTTTACATGTGTGTTAACACTTTTTGTAATTGTCCCACATTTTTTTAGTATTTTGTATTGTTCTGCATTTTTTTTTTTTTTCAGCTCAGTTTTGGAAGTTTCTTTTGATATCTTCAAGCTCAGTGATTTTTTTGGCCATGTCCCATATATTGATTACCCATCAAAGGCATTCTTCATTTTTTTTACAGTGTTTTTTGATTTTTAGTACTTCCTATTCATTCTCTTTTAGAACTTCTATTTCTCTGCTTACATTACCCATTTGTTCTTGCTTGTTGTCTACTTTTCCCATTAGAGCCCTTAGAATATTAATTATAGTTTTTAAAATTCCTCGTGTGATAATTCTAGTTTTTCTGCTATATCTGAATGTGACTCTGATGTTTGCATTTTCTCTTCAGATTGTGTTATAAAATACTGTATGATATTTAGTTGAAAACCAGACGCACAATGTATTGGATAAAAGTAACTGAGGTAAACTGGCTTTTAGTGTATGGTTTATGTTTATCTGCCTAGTGGCTAGGCTGTGCTTTTTGTTTGCTGAAGCTGTGTCAGAGGCTAAGCTCTCCCCTCTTGTCTTTTGGGTTCCTTGGAGACTTCTTAAATAATATCTGGGATGTGCAGTTCTTTTAAGTTGTATTCCCTTGTTACTATACAGAAGCCCTATTTATACGGTGGTAAGTTATGGGGGGAGGAAAAGTATTCTGTACTTCTATGATTCAGTCTGTTTTTTAGTAAGCCTGTATCCTTGGGCTGTGTCCTTCAGAAGTGTTTCTCAGTTTTCTTATATTTTTCCCCCTTAAGTAAGGCAGGAATACTAAAGGATGCTGCAGTTGAGTATTTCCTTCCTCTAAGTGAAAGACTAGAGTGTTGTGGAGATGGGATTTTATTTTTTTTCTGCCAGATCGATAAGGCTCTTGTGGAACCCCAGTCAGTTAGTCTCTGTTAATATAATTTCTCTTGAGAGCAGGCTGTGTTAAGAACAGAATGCTCTGAGTGTATTTGATCATGACTGTTTTACCCCACCCCTTGCTAGAAGCACAGTATAATTTTTTTGTGATCTTCGATGTGATAACCTGGTAGGTTTCCTGAAGGGAAAACTTGCAGAAGTATGGGAACCTATGTAAGGCTGGATCCCCTGGAGTTTTTAACTGTTAGACTTGTTCATGTGGAGTATCCAGCCGTTTGTCAACTACATTTTGGGCTTTCCTACCCTGATAATAGTTTCTATGGAGATTTTTGTTCTTGGGTTTCTGCTCTGGTGAGTTGACTCTCTTTATCCACCTGTCTCCTTTGCTAATTTGGGGGGCAGTGGTTTGCTCTGTGACCCTTAATTCTCTGGTCTAAGAAGAGTTGTTGATTTTCAGTTTATTCTCCTATTTTCTTGTTGTAACAATGGGATTGGTAACTTCCAAATTCCATACATGTCAGACCAGAATCAGGAAGACCTGGTGCTAATTGCTTTTTTACTATGTATTTTACTTTTCTTATTAAAGAATAAAACATACCTCTAGGTGATAAAATTTTTTTGACACAGCTGCATGATGTGCCACAGTGTGGATATGTACAGTTTTATTCAGTCAGTTCTTTATGGGCATTCAATATTTCCCATCATTTTTTCCATTACAAACAGTTCTGCTAGAAATGTTCTTATGGGGTACCTGGATGGCTCAGTCAGTTAAGCATCTGACTCTTGATTTCGGCGCAGGTCTTGATCTCATGGCTCATGAGATCTAGCCCTACATCAGTTTATGAGATCGAGCCCCGCATTGGGCTCTGGGCTGACAGTGTGGAGCCTGCTTGGGATTCTCTCTCTCTCTGTCTCTCTGTCTCTCTCTGTCCCTCCCCTGCGCACACTCTCTGTCTCTCTCAATCTCTCTCTAAAAATAAATAAACATTTTTTTTTAAAGTCCTTATACATGTGTGAGTATACATGTGTACTTGCATACTGGCGCTATTATTTCCTTTGATTTACTCCCAAATGTGGGATAGCTAAGTCAACAGACATTTGTAGTTTTAATTAGTAGGTAATCAGGTTACTTTGCTAAAAAGTTGTAGTAGTGCATGAGTTTCCTTTCATTTGAAAATCACTGGAGGGGGTGCCTTCGTGGCTCAGTTGGTTAAGCATCTGACTCTTGGTTTTGGCTCAGGTCACGATCTCATGGTTTTGTGGGTTCGAGCCCCACTTTGGGCTTTGCACTGGGAGCCTGGAGCCTGCTTGGAATACTCTGTCTCCCTCTCTCTGATCCTCCCCCACTTGCACTGTCTCTGTTTCTCTTACATAAATAAACTTAGAAAGAAAGAAAGAAAGAAAGAAAGAAAGAAAGAAAGAAAGAAAGAAAGAAAGAAAGAAAGAAAGAATTGCTGAATATTGTCAGTCTGATAGGTAAAAATGGTATCTCATTGTTTCTTTGATTAGTACTTTTCCTGATTACTAGTGAGGTATGGAGCATCTTATTACCATTTTGATTTCCCACATGCATTCTTTGTGACATTGCCATTTCTTTCAGTTGGGTTGTTTTTTCCTTAACAAATTGTATATTAGACATAGTTGTTAATATATTTAAAAATTACTGGGGTGCCTGGGTGGCTCAGTCGGTTAAGCGTCCGACTTCGGCTCAGGTCACGATCTCACGGTCCGTGAGTTCGAGCCCCGCGTCGGGCTCTGGGCTGATGGCTCAGAGCCTGGAGCCTACTTCCGATTCTGTGTCTCCCTCTCTCTCTGCCCCTTCCCAGTTCATGCTCTGTCTCTCTCTGTCCCAAAAATAAATAAAGGTTAAAAAAAAAAAAAAATTACTGTTTGTGTTCCTCGTAGAAAAGTCAGAAAATGGCAGCAAAAGAAGAAAGTAAAAATCACCCATCTGCTCACACAGAGATTAAACTGCTCTTAGAATTTTGATATTGGACATTTTTCTAACCATATGTATGTATATAAATTCCTACCAAAATGAAAGTTTACTTGGCATGCTATATTATAAAAAATATTATTACATACGATTTTACTAATGTTTCAATACAATGTAAGGAAAAATGCAGTAGAAAAAAATTTTTTTAATTTTTTTTTTTAAATGTTTATTTATTTTTGAGACAGAGACAGAGCATGAATGGGGGAGGGGCAGAGAGAGAGGGAGACACAGAATCCGAAGCAGGCTCCAGGCTCTGAGCTGTCAGCACAGAGCCTGACGCGGGGCTCGAACTCACGGACCGCGAGATCGTGACCTGAGCCGAAGTCGGACGCTTAACCGACTGAGCCACCCAGGTGCCCCGAAAAAAAATTTTTTTAATGCATTTTGTGGGGTGCCCAGCTAGCTCAGTCAGTGCAGTGTATGACTCTTGATTTTGAGATTGTGGGTTTGGGCCCCACACTGAGTGTAAAGATTACTTAAAAATAAAATATTTAAAAATAAATTTTAAAAATAAAAATAAATGCTTATGACTTACTAAATTGATTTCATGACCCAGTTTGAAAGTTGGAACTTTTGAAACATTTTGATATGGGAACATTCTATCTCTTAATTCAGGATACCTTGAAAACCTACTAAAATTTTTATTCATTTTTGTTGCAAACATTTAAAACAATTCAGTATTAGTGAAATAGTATTATTGAACTACTCAAACATACTTAAGACAGTATGATGAAACCCATTGTTGCCATTTCTCACATTTAGCCATTATCACATTTTGCTAATCTTGTTTCATTTCTCTCCCTACCTGTTTTTATTATGCCTGGATTATTTTTAAGTGAGTCTTAGGCATCATATTGTAAACATAAATACTTGATTAATCCTCCGCCTATAGTATATAATGAAGTTGTGGTTATTTTAAAAAAGAGAAGAAGCAGTTTTTTATAATATTTATATAATATTTATATAATTTATAATATATTCTAATAGTTGATATTAACATTTACCAAGTTGTCTCAGAAATACTTTTTATGAGGGCTTTGTTGAAATCTGGATGCAAACAAGATCTACATTGTATGTGGTTAATTATCTGCTCTTACGTTTCAAAAATTTCATTCCATTTATTTACTGAAGATTAGACCACATTTTGGATTTGGCTAAATGCTTCCTTTTGGTGTTTTTGGATTGTTCTTCTAACTCTCATATTTGCTATAAATGGTAATTAGATCTAGATGCTTATTTTAGAGATAAGCTTAATTCTTTGGCAGTTGTGCTTAAAAGATGATGTTGGAAGCTATTATCTCTTATGGTTTCTATGGGCAGGGATTTGGGAGCATCTTCGCTGGGTACTTTTGGCTCACGTTCTCTCATGAGGTTGCAGTGAGGTGTTGACTAGGGCTGTAGTCACTAGAAGGCTTGACTGGAGTTGGGAATCAACTTCCCTCAAATGGCTGGCAAGGTGTAGTTCCACGGTTGGTGGGTGGTCTCAGTTCTTTACATGGGCCTTTCAGTAGAGTTGCTTGACTATCTGATAGCTTCATGGCTGTCTTCTCCCAGGGCAAGTTATTCGAGAAGGTAAAATAGAACTTGCAATGACTATATACGATCTTGCCTTGGCAGTCATTGATATTATCACCTCCGCCGTATTCCTTTGGTCACACAGGCTGCCCTGGAACCATTGTGGGAGGGCATAGATACCTGGACATAGAATTGTTGGGGACCATGTTGGAGGCTGACTACCCATAGATGATTTGTTTTTAAAGAAATTCATTTACTTATTTTTTATTCTAAGTAGGCTCCGTAGCCAGCGTGGTACTTGAACCCATGACCCTGAGATCAAGAGTCACATGCTCTAGCAACTGAGCCAGCCAGGTGCCCTTACTGTAGATAATTTTAATTTAAAAGAATAAGGTTTATATTTGTTTGATCTTATACTTTTCTTTGTTTTATATTAAAAATCTTAATTCCCAAGGAACTAACCTAGTCCTACAATATACACATAATTTCAAGATAACAATGCTAATATTAGTTACTAAGAAGAACACTGAATAAAGTTTTAGATTTCTTAATGTTTCTTTTTGTTCCTAGACTATACCCCACTAGGGATATTTAGTCAAAATACTATGATACAGACCTGCAGGCAGTTTGATACACGTTTAGGTTCATCTGTTTCTGATCTTTTATGGAAATACTGTCTTACCCTTTTTGGTTAATGATGTATATTTATCATGTAAAACATTACATGACTCTAAACTCACAACTTTAAAACAGGGCACATTCAGAATAGGCTCACTCGCATTTCTCTTTTTCTCATTCTGTCCCTTTCCCATGGGTAACTGTTATGTTTTTGTTTTTAAAGTTTAATTCATTTCAGTTTCTTTTCTACATATTCACCCTCCTCTCTTTGTATAAATAGGAGCATAATAGTAAATGATCTCCTGTGCCTGGTTCTTTCCTCCATAGTGGTAGAGATTGTCATCACCTCTTTTTATGGCTACACAGCACTCCACCATGCAGATGTACAGTTTATTTGGTCAGTCTCCTGCTGGTCGACATTTACATTGTTTTCAGTCTTTTACTGTTAGAAATAATGCTGCATTGAGTAGCTCTGTGCCTACATCATTTAGCATTTTTGTCAGTGAATTTTGGGACAGGTTCCTAGAATTGGGTTTGTTATAAGTCAAAGGGAAATGCTAAATATGATTAAATTAGATATTAACAGATTCCTAGCATGTCCGAGAGAGTGTTCCTTACAAGCTTTGCAGTAGAGTCTGGTGTCATACTTTAGGGTTGTTGTCAGTTTGTTATTGTGGTGAGCTTTCAGTTTGAAAAAATAAATTTTTATTCTGGGCGAGGTTAAGCAACTTTCCATTGATGGAATGGCAATTTGCTATACTGGTTTTTTGATGGTTGTGGGTTTTTTTGTTTTTTTTTGGGGGGGGGTATCTTTTTTTTGCCTACTTTTCTTAAGGTTGTTAATCTTTTTCTTTCCGACTTAGAGGGACTTTTTATAATGGATATTAATAAATTGCCTGGAATATAAGTTACAATTGAATATTTTCCAGTTTGCTTAACTCTTCTAAATTTGCTTGTAGTGTTTTTAGCCATGCAATAGATTTTTATTTTTACATAGTCACATCATGGAAGTGTTTTCCCTCTCATTCCTTCTTGATTTGATTCCTAGTTAGGAAAGTTTTCCTCATTCTGAAGTTAGAAAGAAACTCATGGTTTTTGTTTTTGTTTTTTTTTTTTTAAGTGTTCTCATGATTTTATTTTTTATATTTAGCACTTCTTCGTTTGCTTTTTATGCTGGTATATGTTGTGAGGAAAAGACCAGTTTTATCTGTTTCTGTCTATTTCAATTGCTCAAATATTGTCAATAAATCCATATTTTTCCCTATTGAAATGATACACCATCTTTATCACATATTAAAGTTTCATATGTGCTTGGGTAATAGATTTCTGGATTTCTGCTTTATTTCATGTTTACTTGCAAATATTACACTTTCTAGTTATAGATATTAGCACTGTCTTTATATCTGGTAGAGCCTCATGCCCAGATCCCCTTTTAGATGTTTTCATTGCTATTCTTATATTTTTCTATGTGGATATAACATCAACTTTATGTTTAATTGTAGGGAAGAAAAACTATTTTAAAAAATTGAGCTTGTGATTAATTTATAAATTACTTAGGGGGAATTGACATCTTTTTCATGTTGAGCCTTCCTATCTAAGACTGTATGCACTTTTTGTGTGTATAGTTTTGTCTCGTAAGAGTCTTACAAGTTTATCTTTGAAGGATTTGGCACATTCCTTAAATTAAAAAAAATTAATCTTTTATTAGAAACAGAGCCTTCCATTTTGTCTTTTAACTGGTAGTTACGTTAGTGACTCCTTTGTGTTTTATTTCTGCTGTTTTTTTTAAATGTGTTACTGTTTTTAATAATTTTCTCATTGGATGTTTATGTCTTTTGCAGGGAGCAAAAGATCATTTCATCTGTATAGAGAGATAGTTTTCGTTTTAATTCTTACACCTGTAATTCAATTCTAATAGAAATAGAATGCAAGCCGTTATATTTTAATTTAAAATTATCTGTTAGCCTCATTTTAAAAAATCAGTCTGTTTAAATAATATTTTTATTTAACCCAGTGTATCAAGTAGATTATTTCAGAATGTGATTGGTATATCAGATTATTAAAGTATTTTATATTCTTTTTGTTGGTTTGTAGTAAGTCTTGGAAATCTGTTATACATTTTATACTTCCAGCACATTCAGTCTAGCCAGATTTCAAGTGTTGAATAGCCACATGTGGCTTGTGGCAACTGTATAACACCATGCACATTCTAAATACTTTCTCTAACTGTGTTATTTAATGTCATCAAAGATTAATCTGTCAAATACATACTATTTTATAATCTACTTACTTTATCTTAACATCATTAATATGTTTCCACATCAGTATTGTACCTCTACAATAATTTTCAAAGCACATGGTATGGTATAGATGTACCATAATAAGCCAGTTTTTTGTTTGTTTTTTGTTTGCCTATTGTTTTGCCTTTAAATATTTTATTGCACTATTGCTTTTAGTGAACATGCTTATAGCTAAATCTTTGCAATCTTTATTTCCTTTTGCTGAATATCTATAAATGCACTTGCTCTGTAAAAGGGTATGTAATTTTTAAAGCTTTGGTGTATATTGCCTATTTATATTTTATGAATCTTCTAATTTACTGATACTACATAACAGTGTCTATTTACCTCATGAGGCCTTTGTTAATACTGTGTATTTATTGTCTTTCTTTTGAAATCCCTTTAGTTAAAATCCTTTAGGTAACCCTTCAGTTAAAAGTGGTATATTGCTTTGTATATTTTGATTGATAGTGAAATGTGTGTTTGGATATAAGCATCTTTTGCATATTGACAGTTCATTTTATTTATCATCTTCTATTATGGGATTGGTCTTCTAACGTACTGATTTGTAAGACTTTGTTTTATATTAAGGAATTTGTAAGACTTTGTTTTATATTAAGGATATTAATCTGTTTTGTAGCAAATATATTTCTCCAGTTTGCCATTTGCCTTTATCTGCCTTTTTTAAATTGTATTTTAAAGTTTATTTATTATTTATTTTTGAGAGAGAGAGAAAGCGCACACGTGCACAAGCAGGGGAGGGGCAGAGAGAAGAAAAGAGAGAATCCCAAGCAGGCTCTGTGCTCTCAGTGGGGCTTGACCCCACGAACTGTGAGATCATGACCTGAGCCAAAATCAAGAGTCGGACGCTTAACCGACTGAGCCACCCAGTCACCCCTTGCCTTTACCTTTCATATTGTTTACTTATGTACATGATTCTAAATTTTTATTTAGTGAAATCTGTTGGTTTTTTTTATGGGGTTGTGTTTTGTCTTTGGTGTAACTCACCCATCTTCCTGTGGGGTTATGGTATTTGTTCCAATACCAGCTTCACCTTGTTTTTTCTTCACTGACTTAAAATGCTTGCTTTCATAATTATTAGATGTATATTGACGCTTTATTTTCTGGTGTATATTATATAACACTTCTCTGTCCCTACAGGTTATATGAAATCTCTGGTAGGGCAGATGTTCATTTTCAGAAACATTTTGGCTGGTACTTTGGTTCTTGTTTTCTTTAAGGTGAATTTTAGCATTATTTTGTGAAGTTAAGTATCTTCTTAGCAAGAGAAAATAGAAACAAATCCTTGGCTCTTTTATTGAAACCATTTTATAGTACAGAATTTTATAGTTTGGTATTTCGTAATGAATTTGTATGGTTTTATTGTTAAAGTTTATTTTCCTGGTCATTTGTAGTAATGTTTCTTCTGTGGAGTCGTGTAAATTTTATTTTCTAATAAGTTGTTACTTGCATATATGAATGCACCTTTTGCTTTTTGTATATGATTTTCTCTAACTCAGGTAGTCTCTTTTTATTCTATTGGATTTTCAAGGAAAATAGTCGTCTACCAGTAATTCTGTTTTTCTTCCTTTCAGTGTTTATACATTGTCTCT
Source organism: Leopardus geoffroyi (assembly GCF_018350155.1). Taxonomy (NCBI): domain Eukaryota; kingdom Metazoa; phylum Chordata; class Mammalia; order Carnivora; family Felidae; genus Leopardus; species Leopardus geoffroyi. The sequence continues at coordinate 74,456,589 of NC_059331.1, read as the reverse complement.
AATTTTACTTACTAACTTCTACAGCAGTTAGTAATAATTAATGTTTTTTCTTGTTTATAACACCAAGCATTTTACTGCTAAATATGACTTGGTTGTTGGTTTGAGAGAAGGGTACCATCATAAACTTGTTTTTCAATTTTTATTTACATCCCAGTTAGTTAACATAGAGTGTAACGTTAGTTTCTGGTGTACAGTTTAGTGACTTGGCACTTACATAGAACACCCGATGCTCATCACAAGTTCACTCCTTCATCCCCAACTTTTAAGAGTATTATTTTTTTAAGTTTACTATAAGTAAGATCTTGGCTCTGTTTTTAGTTAGGAACTGATTGTTAACTTTCTTCAGATGACTTTTTTTGGCATATTGATAGCTTATTTTCTTTGATAAATATATTGAATTTTGTCAGCTTTTCCATGAATATTTTTAGATACAGCTTTGGATTCAATTTCTACAAGCTTCAGTTAGGGTTTTTGGATCTCTTATAAGTACAGTTGTTATGTATGTGCTATGTGCTATTTTAGGTTTTGGTAGCAAGATTAAGTTGGTTTTATAAAATAAAGTTGTAATTTGTGTGCTTTCAAATGCTCTGGAGATGTACAAACAGAATTAAATTATATGTTTATTGAAGGCTTAATAGAAATCATCTAAAGTCAAACTGGGCTCAGATACTTTTCTTATTAAATACAGTTCTTTTAACACTTTTAAATTTTCTTTGATGAACTGTACTGATTTTATTCAGCTTCTGCTGAGAGACAATTTGTTCAGTGTATAAAACAGTTAATTTATTTTACATTAATCATGCCCAGAAGCTATGCACTGTAGGGTTGATTTCCATATCTTAACAGTTTTCTGTTTCCTTGGGACGTTTTTATTGATTTTAAATTCAGAGAGAAAGATGAATGTTATTGAAGTCACAAAGTAGGACTTCTTTTCAAGAGATAATTTTCTTCACAGCATTTTTTTTTTAAATTTTTAGCCTATAGAAAAGTCTTATGAGAATAAAAATTTTAATGTGTTAACTATTCTTGTTCTTAGGTGCATTTTATCTGGTGTTTGAATATATGGACCATGATCTGATGGGACTACTGGAATCAGGCTTGGTTCATTTTAATGAAAATCACATAAAGTCATTTATGAGACAGCTTATGGAAGGCCTGGATTATTGTCATAAGAAGAACTTTTTGCATAGAGATATTAAATGTTCAAATATTCTTCTAAATAATAGGTATGGTATGAGTCTGATATATGTGTTTCAAATGAGTATTATATAATGTATACTTTGATTCTGTTAAAAAGATTTAACATTTATTGCTCAAGCTGTTATAACATAATCAGTGTTATTACTGCCAGAACTGCATCTGAACATGTGTTAAATACACTTTGGTTAATTTCCGATAATAGTTTTTAGTGTACATAAAATAATACTTAATCAATTTTCTTATTTGATATTTTTCCAGATAATGTGAATGGATATTCTTATAATTAATAATGATTTCAGCCTTAGGGTAAGAATAGTTCTAAGAATTTTTTTAAATTTAGAATTTGTTTTACACCAGTATCACAGTTTTAAAGTGAACTTTTTTTGAAGTGTGTATACACAGACACACACACACATATATACTTATACACACACACGTAGATATTTAAAGTTTATGTTAAACATTTTACTGACAGCATAACCTGAGCTCTGATAATTCTTTTCTAAGTAGTACTCCTTGTTAGTTTAAGTGAGATATGCCTGGTTCTGATTTTAGTTACTAGAAAGGGTTCTATGTACCTAGCCCCTCTAAGAATTGGAAAATTAAACATAAATTTAAAATGATACGATTTCATTCTCATGCTTTACTGATTTGATTTGAACAAGTAATATGTCTTAATACTGAGTAGCAACAATAATCTCATTTTATTTTCATTGAAGTGTACTTGTCTAAATAGGAACTAATACTAAAATACTGTTAATACTAGTACAATAATAGTAATAGTTGTGGTGGTGGTACTAGAATAATAGTAGCTGAAATTGTCAAAGGAAAAGTACTGTTTGTTTGTTGTTGTTTTTACTTGTTTATCTGTTTACCTTTCCTTATAGGACTTGGGGTACTGCTGTGTGATCAATGTTAAAGTTTATATAAGTATTTTTTATTAGTTCTAGGAATAGAATATGAATGTGTATGATAGGCTTAGATATCTATGAATACGTACAAATATGTATGATTTCAGAGTAGACTAATAGTTTATGTTCATTTTGTCTTCCACCAGAGGGCAAATAAAACTTGCAGATTTTGGACTTGCTCGATTGTATAGCTCAGAAGAAAGGTAAGAGTATTTTCAAATGAATATTATAGACAATAGAGACCAGTTTTAAGGACAGCTTATTGATAGTTTATTTTTTCTTAAGAAATAAACTTTTTTAAGAAAAGGGAAATATACTATACTTTTCATTGTTAAATACATGAAATAATATAATTTTATACCATATTGGGATTGACTGTTTTAATTACAAATTTTATGTATTTATCTCAATTTAAAAATAATTGTTTTTTGGCACTTTAGAGGTAAATAAAATTTTTTTTTTAAATGTGTCGTTTTAAATGTATCTTAAGTGCAGATCCAGATATTAAGATGTTGGTGATTTTTGTGTTTAGTGAAAAATATTAGTACAGTATGTGCTTTTTTTATACTGCATGTTTAAGCTCACAAATTTTGTTTTAGTTATTAATTTGGATTCCTTTTTTTAAAACCTCAAGTTTTACCTATAGTTATGTTTGTTGTAAACTCTCTAGAACCTTTTATTTAAACTATTGTGAGAAAGTTCCATTGTATAACTCTTCTCTGTATGGAGCTTCCCTGGCTGCACTTGGGACGTGTATCCCATTTTGGCTCCTTTGGGCCTGGTGGTAGTGAATAGGACTTGCCTCATTAGAACTAATATGTGGGAGTCTGGCTGGCTCAGTGGGTGGAGCATGGGATTCTTGATCTCGGGGTTGTAAGTTTAAGCCCACACTGGGTACAGAGATTACTTAAAAAGAAAATCTTAAAAAAAGAAGAAAACTAATATGGAATTTCAAAATAAATTATTTTTGTGAAGTAGTGAATTTTATATAAATATTCTATGGAATTAATTGGGTTTAATCTATCTCTAGTTTGGTCTATTTCTTTCCTATCAAACAGCACTGTTTCTTTATTTCCAGATATATATTCTGAAATACTTTATGCTTGACAATTCTGTAATTTCTTTAGTGCAACTATAATTTAATCATGATACAAAAGTTAATTAGAATTCTCAGAAATAGGTACTTTCACTGAATGTTGGCCAGTTTCTGGTCGGTTGAAAAAAATCCTTTTTGAATTTTTTACAGTGAAAATTTATTTCTTTTTGAATCTTGCAGTGTCTGTTATGTCATTCTGAAAATTATTTTCATTGTTTAGTGTGGAGAGTTTTTTAAATGGTGTGTTTTGGACCCATCAGAATTCATTAAATCCCTCAGAAACTATGGTATGGACCAGTTGTTACAGACCTACTTTAAAAAGGCAGAGCTTTTTGGCTTTTGTTGTTTTACATTCCATACTTCTAATTAATATTTTAAGAAAGAGTCGTAGGATTTATTTTTTTTAAGTTTGAAACTTTTCTAAAGCCTTAAAAGCTGTAACCCTCATCTTGCGTTTGAGAAAACTGAGCCCTAGAAAGGGTTGAGTTAAAGATAAAAAAATATTTGTTGGCAGAGTCCAGAGTATATGTAGTTCAGTTTCCAACTCCCAATTTTCTATTTTTTCTATCACCTATAATAGTGCCTCTTGGTAGAAATTGAAGAAAAAAATAAACTGGCCAAATATGCACTTAATCCAAAACTTCTCTTGGGAGTATATTTTTTGAGTAACTAAATTTTGTTGACTATTCTTTATGGGGAAGTTCTATTTAATTAAAGATTCTGTCCTCTTAGCTGGTTTTTTGAGATTTCACTGTAGTTTCAATCATCCTTTCTTAATACAGGTATATGTTTTTGTCAAACTTAAATGTAAATCCCTTTCTTCTTGATTTCATGTTAGGTTTCAGTAGAGATGGAGAACAGCTAAATTACCATTTTTCGTCTTATTTTCATGTTTAGTGAAAAATCTTAGTATAGTATATGCTTTTTATACTGTATGTTTAAGCTCATAAAGTTTGTTTTAGTTATTAATTTGGACTTCCTTTTTTTAAAAAAACCTCAAATTTTATATATAGTTATATGTTTGTTGTAAACTCACTAGAATCTTTTATTTAAACAAACTATTGTGAGAAAGTTCCACTGTATAATTCATTTTATGTTGATATTTATTCACATTAGAATAGATATGTTCCAGAAAAACTGACTGTAAAGTCAAGTTTTACCTATCAAAATACATTTTCTAATTTATTTTACCTTTTAAAAATGGAGTGTTGGGGGGTGCCTGGGTGGCTCAGTCGGTTAAGTGTCCGACTTCAGTTCAGGTCATGATCTCACAGCTGCTCATACGTTCAACCCCTGCGTCGGGCTCTGTGCTGACAGCTCAGAGCCTGGAGCCTGCTTCAGATTCTGTGTCTCTCTCTCTCTGCCCCTCCCCTGCTCATATTCTCTCTCTCTCTCTCTTTCTCTCTCTCTCTCTCTCTCTCTCTCTTTCTCTCTCTCTCTCTCTCTCTAAAAAATAAACGTTAAAAAAAATTTTTTTTAAATGGAGTGTTGGGTTTCAGGGGAGTGCCAAGGGTGTGGTGTGTTCACTGAGCCAGGGTCCCCATTGCTGTACTGAATTGATACAGGAATTTTGAGCTTAGAAAGGTAGGAAGTTTAAAATTTGCATCTTCAGGTAATGTGTAGTAAATGTTTCTGCTTACCCAATTTTCGTAAGATAAAACCTTTTGGTGTATTATTTTGTTTTGTAAGCAAAGTTTTTCAGGGGCTTATGTACTCCCTTACAACTTTTCTTTTTCAGATTTGAATAATTCCAATTTAAGATCAGAGTAGGCTTAATTTTAATGGAATGACTTTAAAATATATATATTGTTATAGTAAATTTTAATAACCTACCAGTTTCTAACATACTGCCTTTAGCAGATTTACTATTGTTCCAACTTTTCTAGATATTTTTTAAAATAAACATACCATGATATTCCATTCATACTTCTTTGTTTTTATAAGCAGGAATAAAAGTAAGGCTTTACAGTAATAACACTCATCCAAATGTTAAATCACTTTGAAGTGTTTTCTAAGTAACTAGCTATTACAGATAGAATAACTGAAGTGTTTAAGAAATTATTGCAAGGTTTTTTTGTTCAGAAATTGAGCACATTTCAGCTTACCACTGTAATAGCTTCAACTACATTCTCACTCACTTGGTTTCCGATATCTTTTTTGAATTTGGAGAACTGGATGGAATTCTCTCTAGTACTTAGGAATTGAACATGGGAGGTGATGTGACCATTGTGGATCTCCTCTGTCACGTGTGCTACAGTAGAAGAAAGAACCACTGAGTTAAAATTAGGGTGAAAATGATTCCTTTAAACTTGAAAAATCCTTTTCTCCTTTTGGGAAATACAGAACTTGAGGACAGAGGGTTTTGCCCATTTCTTTACACCCATTCATTTTTTTCAGTAGCTATTTTAAGATCAACTTTTCCTGAAACTTTTAGCCATGGTAATATACCCACTTCTGAGTTTTTATTTTACCAAGTCATTGCTCCATTGCTTTCCCAAATGATGGGATATCTTTTTCTCTTTATGTGACTATCCCATATGAATAAATATGTGCATCAGGAAAACTTTGGTTCTAGTCCTGGCATTTCCATTTATTTAAGAAGTTAATCTTGGGCAGGTCACTTAATCTCTCTATATTTCATTATTCACAACTTTAAGATGAAAGATTTTGTTTTATTAAATTTTTTTAAGTTTATTTAGAGAGAGACAGAGAGAACGCACGCGTGCAAGTGAGCAGGGGAGAGGCAGAGAGAGAGAGAGAGAGAGAGAGAGAGAGAGAGAGAGAAAATCCCAAGCAGGCTTCACGGTGTCAGCACAGAGCCTGATGTGTGCCTCAAACTCACAAACTGTGAGATCATGACCTGAGCCAAAACCAACACCCAAACGCTTAATCGGCTGGGCCACCCAGGTGCCCCAAGATGAAAGATTTAAAATCTCTAAAATCCTTATTTAAAGTATATTGAAAAACCTATCTTTTATGGTTCTAAGAGTTAGCGTAATCAAAATAAAAGTTTCTTAAACATTTTTAAAGGTAATATCACCATCTAGTGGCTTTTCATAAAATTGCCATTAAAAGCAAAATTAAATTTTTCCAAAGCTAAGTATCAGTGGGAAAGGGAGAAAGTATTACTTCTTGCAGCTTGTCCAAGGACTAGATGAATTTATATTCAGGACATATTACTTGTGTTCTTGTCTTTTCAGTCAAGCTAGAATTGTAGTCATCTTAAAGACAGAGACCATATTTTAAACTTTTATGTTTTTTTTTATGCCCTAAACTGTAAAACACATTCACACTAACTGCTTGATTAATTCTGATCCAAGAGACCAGCATTCTGATCTGGAGGACCCTCCTGATAGAGATTAGTGCAGGGAGCTCTGGGGACTACAGATAATACAGAGTACTTCTGGGAGATCCTGGGCCAATATTAGAACCATAGTAATAAAAAGATGGCTAATAACATATTAATAACAATAAAAAATGTGGCTAAACAAGCTTTAGGAATGGAAATCTCATTTAGATTACTAACCTAGGGGCGCCTGGGTGGCGCAGTCGGTTAAGCGTCCGACTTCAGCCAGGTCACGATCTCGCGGTCCGTGAGTTCGAGCCCCGCATCAGGCTCTGGGCTGATGGCTCAGAGCCTGGAGCCTGTTTCCGATTCTGTGTCTCCCTCTCTCTGCCCCTCCCCCGTTCATGCTCTGTCTCTCTCTGTCCCAAAAATAAATAAAAACGTTAAAAAAAAAAAAAAAATAGATTACTAACCTAACCATATGATCCAGATTAAATTGTACTTCCTTTGGCCCTAATGGAGTAGCTTACATTTTTGAGCATATAAAATGGGAAAGGCAGTTTATCTGGAGTATGGTGTTCCCCCTCTTCATGTAGGGTAAATTTCATGTATTCCCTCAATGCTGAAGATTTACAAATTTCTCTTTCTTTCTCTTGATCTTTCTTTTGATCTCTAAACCTGTACTGGACATAACTGCACAACTCCACCTAGGTGGTGTAGGTGCTTTAAATTAAACATACTGTACAAAGCCTGTCTTCGTATTTCCAGAAAAAAAGTTTGCTCTTTTCCTTTATTCCCCATTTTAGTTGAAGGTTATCAGTCACTCTCACATATAGATATGTCTCCTATAGACCACTGTAAGTAGAATTGTATTGGTTTTTTTTGCTCTGGGCTGTTTCCCTAACATTCTTTTCCTTCTGCCATTCGTATCAACTGCTGTCCCCTGCCCCCCAGATAATAGCAATGTCAACTCTTTGTAGTTCCCTTAAACAGGTTAAGCTCTTGAATGCCTTTGTGAGTCTACATAAGTTGTTTCCTTTGTATGGAATTATACTTTCCATTATCTGAGTCTGACGTTTGTTTTTTTGAAAAATTTACCCTGAATCCTACAGTCATTATTGGTCACATCTTCCTTTATGTATCCAGAGTACATTTTTCATTATTTTATGTAGTACTTAAAGTATATTATTGTAATTTATATCTATATTACCACCAGACTTCAAGGCTTTAAACAACTACTTGGTTGGTTGGCTCTTTGGTCTAGCCATCTCTTGGTGCTTAGTACAGAGTGTCAGTAAATACTTGTTTATAAAGAAGGAACAGGGACCCCTTGGGTTGCTCAGTTGGTTAAGGTCCAACTCTTGATTTAGGCTCAGGTCGTTATCTCACACTTCATGAGTTCGGGCTCCACATTGGGCTCCTCGCTGACAGTGTGGAGGCTGCTGGGGTTCTCTCTCTCCCTCTTTCTCTGCCCTTCCCCTGCTTGTGTACTTGCTCACTCTCTCAACATAAATACATATATATATAAAGAAGGAACAAACTTAACTAGCATTTGTGCATAGTACTTTATATATTTTATATATGTGTGTATACATATATACACATACATTCATATATACACATACACATACATACATATATACACATATATTCACAGTATATAATCAAAAGCATTAGACTTTTGATTTTGGTTTAGGTCGTGTTCTCACAGTTGTGAGATCAAGCCCCAAGTCGGGCTCTATGCTGAGCCTGGAGGCTGCTTGAAATTCTCTCTCTCCCTCTCCCTCTGCCCTCCCCTGCTTGTTCACTTGTGCGTGTGCTCGCGCTCTCTCTCATAAATAAATAAATATCATTTAAATTAGTGAATTAGGTAATTTGAAATTGGCCTTATTTGCCAACTCCATCTATCTTGGTATTTGCTTTTATGATTAAAAGTCTGTCTGCATACTTTCTCAATATTTGCTTCCTTCTTATTAGACACTAAGGTAGAAAGTGAGGTGGGACACCTGATTTGCAGAATACTTGAATAAATCATGTAAGTTTTTTCTTAACTTTTAAACAATCATTTTGTCTTTTGTCAATATTAACTTCTAAACATTTTAAAACTAGTTTATTGAAAAGCTTATTTAAAATGTTTATTTAAAAAATGTTTATCACAAACATTTAAAACATAATTATAGCACCACCATCTTAAAAGTTGTCTTGCTAGCTCTGCTCTCTCCCTGGCTTATCTCCTAGCTCTAGAAAATGAACATTTGCTCAGCCTTCTCAGGACCTGATGGTTCAGTGTGCTTGAAACAAGAACCAAGTAGTAAATTTTTTTTTTTAATGTTTTTTTTATTTTTGAGAGAGAGACAGACAGAGCATGAAGGGCAGAGAGAGACGGAAACGCAGAATTGGAAGCAGGCTCCAGGCTCTGGGCTGTCAGCGCAGAGCCCGACATGGGACTCGACCTCGTGAATCATGAGATCATGACCTGAGCCGAAGTCGGCCACCTAACCAACTGAGCCACCTAGGCACCCTAGTAATAAAGATTTTTATAGGCCTTATGTGCATATTCTCTAGGAGGAAGAGAATGTGTGTGTGTTAAAGGTATAACATATTGACGTTTTGTGTTGTCCCTTTGACTGTATTTGGAAAGGAAGTCGGGAAGCAAGGGCAGTCAGCTGTTGCAGTAAACCTGGGTAGGATGATTATGGCTAGAACTTGGGAATGGGCATAGATGTTGGCAAAACAGATGAATTATATCATAAGATATAAAATTGTTAAAACTTGATAGTTGAATATGTTTATTTATTTTTTATTTTTTATTTTTTTAACGTTTTATTTAGTTTTGAGACAGGGAGAGACAGAGCATGAACGGGGGTGGGGGGGTGGGGGGGGTCAGAGAGAGAGAGGGAGACACAGAATCTGAAACAGGCTCTGGGTCTGAGCTGTCAGCACAGAGCCTGACGCAGGGCTCGAACTCACGGACCGTGAGATCATGACCTGAGCCGAAGTCGGCCGCTTAACTGACTGAGCCACCCAGGCGCCCCTGAATATGTTTATTTAGACACATCCCTGTCTGTACCTCTACTGTAGATTTCTGCTTAAGAAACTGAATAAATGGTTTGTTAGGGTAAGCTAAGCTTTTACATCAAAAAGAACCTGAAAATTCAGTGGCTTGAAGAGTACGAAGTTTGTATGTGTTTCTCACTTAATGATCAGGAATGGATATTGCTTACCTCGGTGGACAATGAAGAGTATTTAACCATCTCATTAGATCAAGTAGTGACTATTTCATATAGTCATTGAGGGATCCAAGTTGGAAGATCTGCCATCTTCTTCACATGACTTCCAAAGCTGACACCACCTCTGTTAACCAGAAGCTAGAAAAAAGGAGAGAGGGATGTTATGAGCCAGACCTAGAATGGTGCTTATCATTTATGATCATGTTCTTTTAGTGAGAACATGGTGCTGTGATCACACACATCCAACTGCAGTGAGGGTAGGCAGTGGCCTACAGGTGGGCAGCTACCATTGAAGAAAAGAAGAACAGATTTTGGAAGATAGCTAGCAGTGTCTACCATACATTCCTGAGACAGGAAACAGGAAGCAAGTGTGTGGCAAAAGATGATACATTTCCTTTGGGATGTGTTAAGATACAGGTACTTTTAGGACTTCTAAATTTACATGTGTAGTAAAAACAGGTAAAATGACCTTAGTTGGGGAAAAAAAATTACTATTGTTTCTTTGCAGCAGTGTTACAATACAGAAGTTTCAGAGTTATTTTTCTTGGAAAATAATCAGGAAGAAAGTGGGAGTGAAGATAGAAAAGTAAGAGGGAAGGGGCATGTGAAAAAAAATTGTGTTCATCATATATAGTTAAGGCATGTCTTAGCTCATTAAAAGTGTTAGTAAGTGCAGGGTACCCAGGTGGCTCAGTTGGTTAAATGTCTGACTCTTGATTTTGATTCATGTCATGATCTCACAGTTCTTGAGTTTGAACCCCGTGTGGGGCTCCACACTGCTGACAATGCAGAGCCTGTTTTAGATTCTCTTTCCTTCCTTTATCTGCCCCTCCCCCACTCTCACCTGCTTTCTCTTAAGAATATGTTAATGAGGGGCGCATGGGTGGGTCAGTGGGTTGGTTGAGCGGCTGACTTCGACTTCGGCTCAGGTCACGATCTCATGGTCGGTGGGTTCGAGCCCGAGTCGGGCTTTGTGCTGTCAGCTGGGAGCCTGGAGCCTGCTTCGGATTCTCTGTCTCTCTCTTACTCTGGCCCTCCCCTACTCATGTTCGCTCGTGCTCTCTCTCTCTCTCTCTGTCAAAAATATAAAACATTAAAAAATATATACATATATATTAACAAGTGCTTACTCTGTGCCAGACACTGACCTAGGTAATACCTACTGGTTAAGTATTAGAGATGTAGCTATGAAAGACACCAGGTCCATGGTCTCATTTACACGGTGATGGCAGAGGTAGACATGAACCTGTGGAATAGAGGAAAGAATTTAAAATACTTAAGTGCTGGAAAACAAAATAGTGACTGCGAGGTCACTCTAGGCATGTGGGTAGTTTTTAGCTAAGGTAGTTAGGACAGACCTTTAAAGAAGTAAAATTGAGCCTGAGACCTGAATGATGAGTGATGAGAATGGGATAACTTAATGAAGACATAGGGCAAGAACATTCCAGTAGAAGGAACTGAGCAACTGCAAAACCTGGGAATAGACTTGGAAAATTTAAGGGCCAGAAAGTTGCCTAGTGTAAAAATAGGAGGTGAGATGCCCAGGAATATGGTTATATCAACTGAGGTAAAGTTTAAATTTTATGTACTTGCAGTAATAGGATCTTATTTTAGGCTTTGAAAAAAATCTTTAAAAAAGTGGGGGAGGGAGGCCAGATAGAAAGAGGCAGCGAAACTCATACCAATGAAAAAATAATAATGACTCAGACTAAAAGATAATCTTGGCTTTCACTTTTTTGAAATCATGGAAAATGGTTGGATTTAGCATCTGTTTGGATGTAGAAACGACAAAAGCTGTTGACAGGTTAGATGTGAGATTTGAAAGAAAGAAGAGTCAAGGATGACAGAATATTTTTGACCTCCGGAGGGTAGGTATTAAAAACAGGTCCTAGGGGCGCCTGGGTGGCTCAGTCGGTTAGGCGTCCAACTTCAGCTCAGGTCACGATCTCGCGGTCCGCGAGTTCGAGCCCCACGTCGGGCTCTGGGCTGATGGCTCAGAGCCTGGAGCCTGCTTCCGATTCTGTGTCTCCCTCTCTCTCTGCCCCTCCCCCGTTCATGCTCTGTCTCTCTCTGTCTCAAAAATAAATAAATGTTAAAAAAAAAATTTAAAAAAAAAAACAAAAAAAAACAGGTCCTAGATTTCTTTTGTGGGTTTGGTAGGTGTTTCTGCAGTAGATTCTGAAGGGAGACATGGCATTTGTGCATATGATAAATTTTGTTAGCAGAAGGCTCTCCATGTTTTTCTCAAAAATATAAGTTATAGTCTAAAAGAAGTACAGGCATACTATATATGTTGAAAGAATGAAGCATTTTAGAGCAGTTTAGGTATTTCCTTTTATGTAATTCTCTTTTTTTATTTCTTATAAGAGTCTTTAACAAAGTTAGCAACTCTGGTTTGTAAATTTTAATTATGTAGAACCTCCAAATACTTCAGGGGTCTAGGATCTTGCTCTGAACATTTGCTTTTTTGCCTTTTTATTTATTTAGACCAGATAGGAGGCTGAGCTGCCTACCAGCCTCGGGACACACCCTTAAGGCATTGCTTTTTTTTTTTTTTTTTAATTTTTTTTTTTTTTTTTACGTTTATTCATTTTTGAGAGACAGAAAGAGACAGAGCATGAGCGGGGAAGGGGCAGAGAGAGGGAGACACAGAATCTGAAACAGGCTCCAGGCTCTGAGCTGTCAGCACAGAGCCCAGCGCAGGGCTCGAACTCACAAACCCTAAGTCAGGCACTCAACTGACTGAGCCACCCAGGCATCCCAGACATTGCTTTTGTTTGTTGGGAAAAAAGGTAGGCAAGTCTGTAACTGTTTCCCACCACCTCCCCTGATCCACCCCAGTCTTTTGAATTCCTGGGATTATCTAAAGGCAGAGTGTTGAAATCTATCATCCAACAGATAGTCTTTGAGCTCTCTTGATACCTCCATTGAATATAAAGAAAAATTCAGTGAAAATTCACAATGGTACTTTGTTTTATAAAAGGTATATATCAATCTGAATAATTTATTCACTTACAAATAAAAGAATTTCCCCAATATTGAGATATTCGTGTTTTAAAATTGAACTTTTTGGGGCACCTGGGTGGCTCAGTCAGTTAAGCTTCGGACTTTGGCTCAGGTCATGATCTTGCAGCCTGTGATTTTGAGCCCCTCATCGGGCTCTGTGTTAACAGCTCGGAGCCTGGAGCCTGCTTTGGATTCTGTGTCTTCCTCTGTCTCTGACCTTCCCCTGCTCGTGGTCTCTCTCTCAAAAACAAATAAACATTAAAAAAATATTTTTAGGGGCACCTGGGTGGCTCAGTCGGTTAAGCATCCAGCTTCAGCTCAGGTCATGATCTCATGGTTTGTGGGTTTGAGCCCCAAGTCAGGCTTCTTGCTGACAGCTCAGAGCCTGGAACCTGCTTCAGATTCTGTATCTTCCCCCCCTCCCCACCCCCCCTGCCGCCTTTGCCCCTCCCCCGCTGGCACTCTCTCTCAAAAAAGTAAAAAAGATTTTTTTTTTTTAATTAAAAAATATATAATTGAGCTTTCTGGGTCAAATTTTACAGTTGAATGATTTTTCTCGGTCTCCCTAGTTCTTATTTTTTTCTGACAGAAACTAAGAATTTGGAAATATTAGAAAAAGCTGTCAACTAGTATACATGAAATATTTTTGCCATATATTTAGAAGTGTATTTTGGGACTCCTGGGTGACTCAATCAGTTGAGCATCTGACTTTGGCTCAGGTCATGATCTCACAGTTTGAGTTCGAGCCCCCTGTTGAGCTCTCCGTTGTCAGTACAGAGCCCACATCAGATCCTCTGCCCCTCCCTGCTCATGCTCGCTTGCGGGCTCTCTCTCTTTCTCTCTCTCTCTCACACACACAATAAACATTAAAAAAAATAAAAAAAAAAAAGAAGTGGATTTCATCCAGTTTTGCATTTAATCATCTTTGATAATATACTAAATATTTTCACTTCTGGATTTGATAAAAGTTAAAAAATTAAACTAGTCTAATTTTAACTGCTTAAAGATGACTGTGTTGTAAATGTTGTCTAGAACTTAATACATAGTATATAAAATCTTTTATTTAAATATTGCTTTCAATAAAAATGACTTTAATTTGTGTAATTTCTCTACATAATTCAACATACTTTTATTTTTAAAATTATATTTAAATATACTTCTAAACATAAAAAGATAAAATATAAACTATTTACAGATTTATATTAATTTAAACATATTCTTGAGACTGTAGATATCTAGTTGCACTTGAGGCGATGAGACCATAGGTTTCATATGCTTAAAAATCCTTGAAACCATTATCATTTTCACAAATTTCTCCCACCCAACTAATTCATATAGGTCAACTAAACTTGCAAGGCCATATCCATTAAAGTGTCTGTCCTGTGCTCAGCATTGTTCTGGGCTTTGTGTATGGGGTTCATAATAAAGAATGGTCCCTGGGGTCTTTTGTCTTCCTGGGAAGATAGAAAACATAAAATACAATACAGTGGTAAATATGATATAAAAAATAAGAATGTGAAAATCTGCTGATAATAGAGATTCGAGTTTATGAAGTTTGGTCTTTCACTATGTCTTGAAGGAGGTACAGGATTGAATGAGAAAAATGGGGAATTTCGAATTTAAGAGGAGTTAAGGCATAAACAGGTGAATTTTTTTTATTGATGTATAATTGACATACAACTTTATATTCGTTTCAGAATGTAATGATTTGACAGTTGTATGCACTGTGAAATGACAGTAGATCTAGTTATCATTTGTCACCATAAAAAGTTACAAAAGAAAAATTTTCATTCTTGTGATGAGAACTTTTCAAGATCCACTCTCCTGGCAACCTTCAAATATGCACTGCAATACCATTGACTTCGAGTCACCATGCCGCACAGCACATCCCCATGACCTGTTCATTTCACAACAGGAGGTCTGTACCTCCTGACCCTCTTCATCCAAATCACCCCACCTCCTCCCTGGCAACCACCATTCTGTTCTTCATGTCCATGAGTTTTTTTATTGTTTGTTTTTTAGATTTCATATATAAATGAGATCACATGGTATTTGTCTTTTTCTGTCTGCTTATTTCACTTAGCACAATACCTTCATGGTCCATGCATGTTGTCACAAATGGCAAGATTTCATTCTCTTGCCTGCATAGTATGACTTATGACTGCATAGTATTCCATTATATAGAGAGTAGTCCCCACGTCTGGGTTTTGTGTTCCACAGTTTCAGATTCCTGCAGTCAAACCCAGTTCAGAAACAGATGATCCTTCTGATGTATCATCAGAAGGTCAGTAGTAGCCTAATGCTACATCACAGTGTCAGCATCACTCACCTCACTTTGTCTCATCACATAGGCATTTTGTTATCTCTCATCATCACAAGAAGGATGAGTACAGTACAGTAAGATACTTTGAGAGAGAGACCATATTCACAAGTTTCATTACTATATATTATAATTGTTCTACTTTATTATTATTATTATTGCTAATCTCTTATTGTGCATGATTTATAAATTAAGCTTTATTATAGTTCTGTGTGGATTAGCAAAAAGCAGTATATATATAGTTCAGTACTACTTAAGGTTTCAGGCATCCACTGGGGGGTTTTGGATTGTATCCCTTATGAATAAGGGGGGGACTACTTTGTGTACCACATCTTCTTTATCCATTCATCCATTGTTGGACGCTTAGGTTGATCCATATCATGACTACTGTAAATAATGCTGCAGTGAACATGGAGGTGCAGATTATTATTTCCATTAGTGTTTACTTTTTTTTTTTTTTGGATAAATACACAGAGTGGGATTGCTGGGTCATATGGTATTCTGTTTTTAGTTTTTTGAGGAACCTCCATACTGTTTTCCATAGTGGCTGTACCAATTTACATTCCCACCAACAGTGCACAAGGGTCCCCTGTTCTCCACATCCTTGGCAACATTTGTTATTTCTTATCTTTCTGATAATAGCCATTCTAACAGGTGTGAATTGATCTCTCATTTTGGTTTTGCATTTCCCTCATGATAAGTGAGGCTGAACATCTTATATGCCTGTTGGCCATGTGTGTGTCATCTTTGGGAAAATGTCTCTTTGGATCCTATGCCCTTTTTTTTTTTTTTCTTATGCCCATTTTTAAATCCGTTTTTTTTTGGGGGGGGGTTGTTTTGCTATTTGATTGTATGAGTTCTTTATGTGTTTTGGATATTAACCCCTTATGAGATATATGATTTGCAAATATTTTCTCACACTCAGGAGGTTGCCTTTTCATTTTGTTGATGGTTTTCTTTGCTGTGCAGAAGCTCTTTAATATGATGTAGTCCCAACTTGGGACTTTAACCTTTTTTGCCTTTTCTTTTGGAGTCAGATCAAAAAAAAAAAAACCCAAAAACCAACACTAAGACTTGATGTCAAGTGTTTTCTTCTAGGAGTTTTCTGGTTTCAGGTGTTAACATTCAAGTCTTTAATCCATTTTGAGTTAATTTTTGTGTATGACAAGATAGTGGTCCAGTTTTATTGTTTTGCATGTGGTGGTTCAGTTTTCTCAGTACCATTGATACTCAAGAGATTGTCTTTTCTCTAGTTATATTCTTGTCTGCTTTGTCATAAGTTAATTGACCATATATGTGTGGATTTATATCTGGGTTCTCTATTCAGATCCATTGACCTATGTGTCAGTTTTTATGCCACTACTATACTGTTTAGATTACTATAGCTTAGTAAATTAGTTTGAAATTGGGAGAGTGTGATGCCTTCACCTTTCTTCTCAAGATTACTTTGGCTATTTGGAGTCTTTTTTGGTTCCACTCAAATTTTGGGATAGTTTGTACTATTTTTGTGAAAAATCCCATTGGGACTTTGATAGAACTTGCATTGAGTCTATAGATTGCTCTGAGTAGTATAGACATTTTAAACAATATTAATTTTTCCAGCCCATGAGCATGGACAATATGTCTTTACATTTATTTGTGCCTTTGGTTTCTTTCATCAGTGTCTTTATAGTTTTCAGTGAACAGGTCTTAAACTCCTTAGTAAATTTATTTCTAGGTGTTTTATTCTTTTTGATGCAATTGTAAGTGGGATTGCTTTCTTAATTTCTCTTTCTCATAGTTTATTGTTAGTGTATAGAAATGCAACAGATTTTTGTGTGGTTGATTTTATATCCTGCAGTTTTACAGAATTTGTTTTATAGTATTTTGTGGAGTCTTTAGGGTTTTCTACATATAAAATGTCATCCACAAATAGTGACACTTTTATTTCTTCCTTTTCAATTTCAGTGCTTTTTGTTTTTTTTTATTGCCTAATTGTTCTGGCTAGAGCAATTTGACATATTCAATGAAGGTGGATAGAATGGGCATCTTTGTCATTTTTACATCTGTGTTCACCAGGGATACTGGCCTATAATTTTCTTTTTTTTTTTTTTCCTTTTCTTTTCTTTTCTTTTCTCTTCTTTTTTTTTTTTTTTTAATGTCTTTGTCTGGTTTTGTTATCGGGGTAATCCTGACCTAATAAAATGAGTTTGGAAGGGTTCTCTCTTAATCAATTTTTTGTCAGAGTTTTGGAAGGATAGGTATTAAATCTTCTCTGTTTGGTAGAATTCATAAGTGAAGCCATCTGGTCCTGGACTTTTGTTTGTTGGGAGGTTTTTGATTACTGATTCAGTCTCATTAGTAGTTGGTCTGTTCACATTTTTTCTTCATGATTCGGTCTTGGAGGCCTGTGTGTTTCTAGGGATTTTTGTTTGAGCCTTTTCTCTTTTTTTCTTGTTGAAGCTAGTTAAAGGTTTGTCAGTTCTGTTTAGTTTTCAGAGAACCAGTACATGGTGTCATTGATCTTTTCTGTTGTCTGATTAGTCTCTATTTCATTTATTTCTGCTCTGATCTTTGTTATTTCCTTCCTACTACTAACTTTGGGTTTTGTTCTTTTTCTAGTTTCTTTACATGTAAAGTTAGATTGTTTATTTGAGATTTTTCTTATTGTTTGGAGGTAGGCCTCTGTTGCTTTGAACTTCCCTTTTAGAACTGATTTTGCTGCATCCCGTAGATTTTGGTAAGTTGTATTTCCATTTTCATTTGTTTTGAGGTATTTTCTTACTTCTCCCTTCTAATTCTTCATTGACCCATTGGTGGTTTAGTATCATATTGTTTAATCTCCACATACTTATGATTTTTTTCCATTTTTTCTTTTTTCATGTAAGTGATTTTTAGTTGCATACCATTGTGATTGAAAAAGATGCTTAATGTGATTTCAGTCTTCTCAAATTTATTGAGACTTACTTTGTGGCCTCACATGATTTATCCTAGTTGTTTATCTTTTTCTTATGTTTATTTAGTTTTGTGAGAGAGGGAGAGAGAGAGAGAGAGAGAGCGCGAGCATGGGGGTGGCAGAGAGAGAGGAGACACAGGCTCTGAGCTGTCAGCACTGAGCTTGACATAGGGCTCCAACTCACAATTCTCAAGATCATGACCTGAGCCAAAGTAAGATGCCTAACCAGCTGAACCACCCAGGTGCCCCTAATTGGTTGTTTAAAGCTGATGTTGCCTTACTGATTTTTTTTGTCTGGATGATCTGTCCATTGATGTAAGTGGGGTATTAAGTCCCCTGCTATTATTGTATTGCTGTCCATTTTTCCCATTAGGTCTGTTAATATTTACATATTTAGGTGCTCCTATCTTGGGTGCATAAGCATTTAGAAATGTTATATCCTCTTGTTGGATTGACCCCTTTATTATTATGTAAAGTTCTTCTTTGTCTCTTACTACATTCTTGGTTTTAAAATCTATTTTGTCTGATAAAAGTAAAGCTACCTCTGCTTTCTTTTGGTTTCCATTTGTGTGAAATATATTTTTCCATTTCTTTAGGCTGTGTATGTTCTTACATCTGAAGCAAATCTCTTGTAGCAGATCGATGGTTTTTTTTTATTCCAGCCACATTGTCTTTTGGTTGGAGAATTTAGTCCATTTACCTTAAAGTACTTATTGATATTTACTTATTGCCATTTTGTTCCTTGTTTTCTGGCTGTTTTGTAGTTCCTATCGTCTCTTGTTGTCTTCCTTTGTGGTTTGATGGTTTTCTTTAGTGTTATGCTTAGATTCCTTTCTTGCTATTTTTGTGTATCTCTTGTAGATGTTTACTTTGTGGTTACCATGATGCTTCCCCCCTCCCATTTTATGTTTTTGATGTCACATTTTACATCTTTTTCTTTTGTGTGTCCCTTAACTGATTATTGTAGTTACAATTATTTTTACTTATGTCTTTTAACCTGTATGGTAGCTTTATGTGATTAATCCATTACCTTTACTATATATTTATCTTTACCAGTGAGACTTACATGTTTTCTTATTCAATTAGTGTACTTCCTTTGCTGCTTAAAGAATTCCCTTTAAAAGTTCTTTTAAAGCCAATTTAGCAATGATGAATTTCTCTAGCTTTTGCTTGTCTGGAAAACTCTCTCTGCTTTAATTCTGAATGATAACCTTGCTGGGTAGAGTATTTTTGGTTGGAAGTTTCTTTCCTTTCAGCTCTTTGTCTATATTGTGCCTCTCCCTTCTGGCTTGCAAAGTTTCTGCTGAAAGATCTGCTTAAAGTCTTAAGGGGGCTGGGGTGGGGGTTCCTTGTATGTTAAAGTTGTTTTCCTCTTGCTTCTTTTTGGATTCTCTTTTACTTTTGACATTTTAATTATACTATGTCTTGCTGTGGATTCTTTGGAGTTCAATTTTTTTATGGGACCTTTTGGGCTTCCTAGATCTGGACATCTGTTTGCCCACATTAGGGATGTTTGCAGCCATTATTTCTCCAAATAAGTTTAATGTCCCTTTGTTTTCTCTCTTCTCTTTCCGGTACCCCTATAAGGTGGATGTTATTCTGCTTGATGTCGTTCCATAGGTTCCTTAAGCTTTCTTCACTTTAATTTTTTTCTTTTTTCCACTCTGTTTGAGTTTCACTGCTATGTCTTCTAGATCACTACTCTTGTCTCCTGCTTAATCTAGTCTGCTGTTGAATCCCTCTAGTTTAGTTTCTGTTTTTCAGATCAGTTACTGTCTTCAGCTTTGTGACTTCCCTTTGATACTTTCTTATATTTTCAATCTATTTGTTTAACTTCATGCTGTGTTTGTTGACTTTTCTCCCAAGATTGGTGAACATGTTTATGATCATGACTTTCACTCTGTTAGATAAATTACTTATTTCTGTTTCATTAAATTTTTTCTTCTCAGGTTTTATCTTGTTCTTTTGTTTGGAACATATTTTTCTGTTTCCTTATTTTGCTTGACTCTGTGTGTTGTTTCTATGTTTAGGGAAAACAGCTACCTCTTCTAGTCCTAAGGAGTGGCATTGTGTGGGAGATGAACTTTGTCTTTCAACCTTTCCCTAGCTCTTCTGTTTCTCAGACCTTTGTGTTTGTCTAAGCAGCCTGATTTATATTTGCTAGGAACCAGTTATTGAGGGTATTCCAAAACCAGTCAGTGTTCTGAAGGGAGGGATCTCAGTCAACACTTAAGTTCAGGTTGATTGGAAGCCAGACCCTCAGGCGGCAGCTTTTAACGTATGCAAATATATATAGTTGTATGGTACCACGATTGTAAATCCTCTGCCTACAGACCAGGTGATCTGGAGATATCCCTGGGCTACAATTGGAAAAGTCAAAATATATAAGCTCTTTTCTGGGAGGTACCAGTGAGCTGTAATGAGGCCAATGGAGAGTGCAAAGATGGTGTCCCCTGCCGGGACATTCCCCGAGAGCACCTGTGTAGCCTTTAGATGTGTGGCAAACCTGAAGTCTGTCCCTTAGGCTGAAGCTCTAGGACAGATAAATGGGCCTTTTTCACAGAAAGCTTGGGGGTGTGTTTCAGTCTGTGTGGTGCCCTGGTTATGGTGGCCCGCCAAGAACCTTTCCTCTGATTATTACATTCTCACGGGACTAAGGAACGCAGTCACCCCTGGCCACTAGAGCCATGTGATCAGGGAGCATCTCTTGTGTAGACTGTGTGTGACCAACAGGTTTAATGCAACTGCGGGAGAGTGCAGGGCTGGGGTGCGCCTGCTGGCTTTAGTGGGGCCATGGGAGAGTGCAACAGTGGCACAGGGCAGTGCCTTTGTCTCTGGAGAGAGTCCCAGCAGGCCCCTACCCCTCTGGTGGATGGTTTAAGATTAGCAAATTAATATCCTTCACATATAATCTAGTTGCTTTTTAAACAGCTACTTTGTGCTGGTCCCTGGCTTGAGGGAGCCTGTTTGCAAGCCTTTTAAGGAAGTATCTCAATTCCCTACAGGCTGTTTGGTCCCCTGGATGTAAGCCCCACTGGCAAATAAAGAGGTAGCAGTATGTGTATATTTTCTCTGTTAGAAGGTGACAAAGGAATCGTCTGATACGGTATCATACCTATTGCTTGTGGCGCTTTGCAGAGTAGACCTCAGCTACTACAGTACATTCACGTACTTTGTGTTTGCATACTAAAGTGGGTTGAAATATTGTCAAAGATATGTCCAGGTGAAAATGTTTGTTAGGTGATTCCAATTTGTACCGTATCTTGCCACACATTAGTGATTTGCCGGCTTTGGTTAAAATCATTCAACTTCCTTTAAGTCAGTTAATTCCTTTTAAAGTTATGGAAAGGAAAAACCAAACTGAACAGTTGAGTTGAAATATAAAGACCTTTTTTGGACCAAATGACAGTTAAAATCAGCCAACTACTTTTCATTTTTATGTATTAAGGGAATTTTCGGTTAATCACGTTGCTCTCAGATGCATTTTATGATCATAGTCAGATGTAATAGCATGTCTGAATTTCGTAGGCAGATGGAATTG
Source organism: Leopardus geoffroyi (assembly GCF_018350155.1). Taxonomy (NCBI): domain Eukaryota; kingdom Metazoa; phylum Chordata; class Mammalia; order Carnivora; family Felidae; genus Leopardus; species Leopardus geoffroyi. The sequence goes on along the minus strand of NC_059331.1, from coordinate 74,435,064 downwards.
GTTTTGGTTTGGATTGTTATGCTTTGATTAGCCAAAATAATATTTCCTAAGAGAATCTCTCTTATTCTAACAGATACTAACTCTAAAGAGTGATTTTTGTTTTTTTTTAGTCGGCCATATACTAACAAGGTCATCACTTTATGGTACCGTCCACCTGAACTGCTCTTGGGAGAAGAAAGATACACACCAGCCATTGATGTATGGAGCTGTGGGTAAGATAGTTTTACTGATGGTTTAATTTACTTGAAACTTTTGGTAGTGAAGTAAATTCGTATAATTTAGTAATGATGGGTATTTTTCTCATTAGATGTATCCTCGGTGAACTCTTCACTAAAAAACCTATATTTCAAGCAAATCAGGAACTTGCACAACTAGAATTAATAAGGTAAGTTCATGACTGTAATATTTGTTGGGGGTGTATTTAAAGTCTTTCAAGTTTGTGTTTTCAGGAGAACAACATGGTTTTCCTGAAGGCTAATGATTGCTGAGTGGAGGAAAAACTAGAATGTGGGTACTTTGATCCTTGTTCTAGTAAAATTAAGGATCTTAAAGTCCCTAGATCTTTTTTGCAATTAAATGAAAGGGCTAGAGGCCCAAAAAATAAGACTGGGAAGAAAGAGTAAGTAAATATGAGGAAGGAGACAATACATGATAGGTAACATTTTTTTAGTATGGCAGGGTGGAAGAATTCATGTTTTGGAGTATTATAAGACAATATCTGTTTTATATATACATATGCATATGCATATACATTTATATGTATCTATATATGAATGTCTACAAACCAAATGTATACATATGCACGTACCCACTAACATAAGTCATCATTATTTGGAGCCTGTTGTAGAGCCTACGTCATCAAGGGCATACATGTTAATCACATTTCTCTTTAATATTTTAAAATATTTTTTTTAAAGAGCCTTGGCTTTCATATATAATAATGTTAATTTACAACTTCTAAGATTTGTGTGTTTCTCAAAATATGGATGAGAACTTTTAGGAAAGGTACTGGTATGAGGTACCAGTATACTATGATACCAGCTACCAGTATACTATGATATATACCAGATACCAGTATACTATGAACCTTCCTTTCAACAGACTTAATTGGATTAATTGATGCTCCCCAGTCCCCCTGTAAGTAACACTAGTTTGATAACATGGCAAACTGAATGTTTGCAGCTAATAGGCTACTACTTTCTAGTAAGACTATGTATTTATCCTACCAGTTGAAGTATGAGGACTAAGAGATAGTTGTTTACTGACTTTTTGTATACCAACTTTTTTGTGTGTGTTTTATTTAATTAATTAAATTAATTAAATATAGACAGATGCAGTGCTTTGCAAAGACTTAACAAAGTTGGGGTGGGCAAGTTAGAAAGATAAGTCATAAAAATTTGGAAGAATTTAGTACTCAAATTGCTTTAAATCCTTGATATGATGTGTTATGGGTGTGGTTTATTCAAGAAAGCGAATACAGAGTCCCATTCAACGCATCCTCTGTTCAAAGGGAAAGCCTTGCTCTGTGTCAGAAAATTGGAGAATAAATGTACATTTTTTATTTTTCAGTTATAATAAAATGTTTAAATTATGTATCTGTGTTTCTTCATTTGTTTTAAATCATTCCCTGTTACCCATTTTTTCTATTAACAAGGCATTGGTCCTGATTTTATTGGATACTAAGGCTCCTATTAATGATAAGTTAGCATTTATTTACTTTATACATGATGCAAGCATTGTTCTAAGAATTTCACCTGAATTAACCTCAGTTAAGCTTCATAACAACCTTCTTTCTTCTTTTTATAGTTAAGAAAATGGAACCTTAGAAAGTGAAGAATTTGTCCAGGGTCATAGAACTAGCAAATGGCAAATTTGAGATTTGAATTTAGTTTTACCATAGTAACTAAACTTCTAACTCATTCTCTCCACCATGTAGGAAATAAAACTGCTTGGAGATTTTTGGTTAGTATGACATAAGCATCGATAATTGATCAAACATCCTGAAAAATTTCTCCAGAATATTAATCCAAAACTTCTAAAGAAAAGATTAGTCAGTAGTATCTAGTTTTTCATTAAAAATCAACTTGCAGAGTCAAGTAGGAGTCATCTCAAGAATATAAGAATGTTTCAGTTTTAGGAAATCTATTACTATAATTCATCATTTTAATAGAAGTAAAATAATATGTTTATCTTAATAGACATTGAATAGGCATTTACTAGAAATATAAACCAAGTGTAAAGGTATAATTCTTTAATGTGATGAAAAGATGTATTACAGACTAATATCCAGAATATTTAGTGTTGAAATACTAGAAGATATAAGACAAGAATTATAAAAAGTGTTTTCTAGTATCATTACTTTAAGAGTGTTTTTAGAAGTACTAACCAGTTAACTAGTAGTGTTATAAAAGTGAACCAATAAGAGGTATAAATAGTGGAAAGATAAGGCAGTATTGTTATAATTTGTATATGATAACATTGCATACATGCAACATGCAAGGGAATTACCTGAAAGACCTTAAACTAAAAAGTTTGGTAAAATGATGAGTGTTGAGAAACCCTGTGTGTGTGTACATATGTGTGTATATACGTATATACATATGTGTGTGTGTGTGTGTACACACAATATACACGTATATAAATATATATGTATATACATACAATACCCTAATACGTTAATACATTTATGCCAAAAGCAGTAGCTTCTTAAAAATATGTACCAATAATAACCAGTTAGAAACGTACCTGAGGGAAAAGATCCCTTTAACAAAAGCACCATCATATATACTCCATGCTTAGTGAAAACTATAATATCTCACTTAACATTGTAAAGCAGATTTGAATAACTATTGGGAGAAATGTATCTTGTTTTTGGTTGGAAGCCTTAACTTTTTTAAAGATGGCAGTTCAACCTGTGTCAATCAGTATAGTCCTAATGAGAATTTCAAAAGACATTATCCCTCCAGATAAACGTTAAAATAAACAGAAAAATTCTTAAAAAGAAGGAAAATCTGGCATATCATATGTTAAAACAAAATTATAGCAACTAAAACCATTTGCACTGGCACAAGATACATAGATGAATTGGTGGAATTATATGGCAAGTCCAGAAATAAAGCAAGTTTATATGGACTTTCAAATATAGTATAGAGACAACATTTCAAGGCCAGGGGGATTAACTGAACAAGTATCTATTGGTTGCTTGTTGTGTGCCAGTTACTTGGCACTGAGGGTACAGTGAAGGGTGCGGGTTGTATCCTCAGTGCCTAGTGACTGGCACACAATTTTTTTACTTTCTAACTGGGAGAGACAAGACAAAACAAATTAATAAAATGGATCAGGTGGTGATAAGGGATAGAAAATGACAGGAGGTAGTGTCATATATAGAGTCAGGGAAGGTTTCTCCCATAAAGTATCATTTGAGCAGGGATCTGAAAGAAGTGAGGGGACAGCAAAATAAAGATCCTGATGCATGAGTGTACTTGTTATGAACATGTTAAGTCCATTAGTGAACTCAGCCCATCCACTTGGTCACATACTGTACAGAGATTAAAAAGGAAATGGTAGATCTGGAGATGTTGACATAGAAAAGCAACATCATTACATGATGTTTTACAGAACCATTTTGCAGAAGGCTATGTTTGGTTTGGTCCCATTTAGGTAAGACTGACACATCAAAAGAGTCTAGAGTTACTGTCTGAGCATGGATTTGTGAGAGGGGGCTATTTTACATTCCAGTTTATATATTTCAGAATGTTTTTGTTTTTGTTGGTATGATACCAAATATTTATAATATAAAAAGATGGTGGAATTGTGATTCTATGGCATTATTTTTAAAACATGAAGAAAAAGACGTTTCTGACAAAAGAAACAGTTGTCTCCCTGACTCCCTGATATGAAGGAGGCATCAGAGTACTATTGATTGAAAGGGTGGGCTGTGGAATCCTCCAGACCTGGGTTCTAATGCCAGCTCAGCTACTTCCTGCTCTTGTGACTTAGGGTAAGTTCCATAACCCTCTAAGTTTGTTTCTTCACAAGTAAAACAGGATTAATCATATGCTTAGGGTTGTAAGAATTAAGTGTTAAGTTTCCTACTTCTCCCTCTAACTTTGTTTGCAGTTATGTTTGAATATATCCCCAGTCTAAAGCCCCAGGAATGATGGGTTCTAGTCTGCATAAAAATCCGTGTGAACTAATCAAAGGTGGGAATACTAGTCAGAATCTGTGTTTAAAAGCTTCACACTACAGTGGTTAAGTTCTGTCTACTTAGCCTTGTTCCAGAAACTATTTTAGGCAAAGTACAAAAGTTTTGTGATAAGAAATAGCTTGGGTTTAAAATCAACGGCAAAAGGAAGTGAAAACAGGTGATGCCAAAATGGGATGAATTGAGAGCAAAAACTGTTAACACAAGAGTCACTGTTTTAACTCCACGAAGAACTTTTATATCACACAGTGTACATTACATTGCTTATGAAATAAAAAACACTTATAATCATGGAAAAAGTGAGAAGTAGATTGGAATGAAAAGAATTCTGCTTCTATCCACCTATGGTCACACAGGTGAAATTTTTAACACCTTAAAAGCTTAGCCATTGATTGTTCTAAAATATAGCTCAAGAAGGGAAGCTCCCATATTTTTAAAAATGAAACATGTATATTTTCATAAATCAATAGCATAAACATTCTTTAGACTTGTGCTTCATTTTGCTCTTAAGAATTTCTCTACACCCTGAAAAATTATGTAAGATCCCAGGAGCTTTGTTTATGCTAGTTGTATCTATTGCTATTTATCATACAAGAAATTAAAACTGAAAAATTAAAAATATTCACTTTAAATCAATATATTAATACGGTTTAATTGTAAAAGTCTTTGTTTTCCAAACTAAAATAAATGTTGGTGAAAATGAGTAGCATTGTTTTACATTTTTATATATCATTTAATATCTGGCTTAATAAAGTAGTAACATCTGGATTCTCCTCTTTGTGATATGTTGTTTTCAGTAGTCTTTTAGATAATCGTGTGTATTCTCCTTTGAAACTATACTAAATAAGTGGTTATTTTTTTATAGGTTAGTTGTAAAGTGCAGTGTGAAAACATGAAGGAATATATTGTATTCTAATGTATTAAAATCCATTAGTCTGTCTTGCACTCTGGATCTGTGTTGATTTTGTAACATTGGTAATTTGGAAAATATCAGATCACTGAATTTAGCAGATCTTCTAAATGGAACATTTCATTATATAATATTGGTTATCACCACTAATCTCATCAGAAAAGCCTATAGGTATTTATTGTGAAGCTTTCAAGTCTATGGTGTAGATAAAACCTTTCTGGTATTCTAATTTTCTCCTAAAATCTTGGATTTTATAATTGAAAATAAATACCACACTTGTCTTCCTTGAAGTAACAAGCTGACTTTGTTCACATGTGAGAAAATGTCTGGCAGATACCCAAGTCTGAATGACCGTGGTGTGTTACTTATTCATATAGGGAAAAATGATGGGCCGTGAAAAAACTGCTACTTCAGCAGTTACATAACACAAGTGTGTCTCAAGATAACCATCAGAATTTCTTGAGCAACAAAAGTGCTTTATCTTCTGTTTTCTCACTGAGAATATAAATAAGATGTATACTCAAGTGTTAGGGTTTAATAACATTAACAGTTTTTAGTGCTTCAACAAGTATGACCTTAAGTGAAATGGCTGTTCTGTATCATCCCTGCCCTGGGAGATTGTATAGTAGTAAAGAGTATTTACTGTTGATAGTTTTATACCATCAGTGGATAATCAACACGTTGAAAAAAGGCAAATAATGTTTCAGTAACATCTTTCACCTGCCGGACTGCTTAAGGGTCCAGGGGATTATTATCCAAGGGTCTTTGGACCCCCTTTTTGAGAACTGCTACTGTATACCAATCTCACATACGAATATTGATGCAAAACATCCAAACGAACAAGAAGAATACAGCATTACACTAAAATAATAGTACTTTTGTCAGGGCCAGGTGTATTCCTCATTTAAATGTAAGGATGAGTATTAGGAAAGCTCTTAATATAATATACAACATTAGTAACCCAGGGAGGAAAATGCAGATGATGGTTATAATAGTTTCTAAAAATGAAACTAACAAACTAAAAATGAAACTAACAAAAGAGTGCAAAACATTATAGTTAGGCAAACTGCCTTTTAAACATTTAAAAGCCACAAAATAAAACCCATAGTAAAAAGGAATACGTTAATTTTTAACAGGATATATGTGAGTGTGTGTGTGTGTGTGTATGAATATCTTTATTATAGGTTTTCCTCAAACCAAAAGTCATCATCCTTCCCAGTTGTAAACAATTAGAGTACTCCCATTTAAAGTCAGAAACTAAACTACCTAGTATCATATGGCATCATTATCATTGTAACATTGTTTTGAAATTGCCACATACCATATCATAAAGAGGTATGCATGTTTGAAAAAATAGAGGAGAATTCTCATTATAGGTGAGAAGACTATAAACCTGGAAAGCCTCAAAGAAACAACTATTAAAACTATGTTAGGACCCATAGGATCTCAGATGGCTATTTAAAATTTTGTGTCATATGTCAAACGTTTTCTATGATAGGACTTTCCTAATAGGAATAAGAATACATTCAAACAAGTAAAAAATAAAGATGATAAAAAGCAATATATAAGATCTAATTAAAGAAAGATACATATAAACTGAAGGAAATATAAATGTTGTGTATTTCTGGGATAGAAATTAAACCTTCTGAAGATAGCAATTCTTTCTAAATCTATAAATTCAGAGCAGCAGTGGAATCTGAACAGATTCTCTTACTTTTGGAGTGTGACAGTATTGATTCTACAATCTGTAAGAAAATTCTGAGGAGAGTAATTAGAGGTGTGGGTGGATAGAAGGCTTTGTCCTGTTGGCCTTACAAAAAATAAAAAGCTACCGTATGGTATTGATACCAGAGTAGGTGAGTCAGAATAAAGTCCCAAAATAGATCTCAGGTATTTGGGGATTTAGCATATGATGCATCTCAAGACCTCTTCGGTAAGTGATCTTGAGAGAGCTGGTTGGCCATCGGGTACAGATCTTAACCAATATGCAGTTATCATCAATTGCTGTCATGTCTGCTTCCTCAGTTTCTAGTAACTTTCCCTGCCTCAGATGATCTAATGACCTGCTACTAGTTCGATAACTTCACTATTCAACTATCTTCTCACAACACATAGAGTAAAATAGTTGAAACTCTTTAGCTAAGGGGTAATGAAACTTACTTTCATTTTATTTCTATTGAATGGGCCAGATGCCAGCTCATTTAATTTCACAGCTCTGAAGTAAAACTAATCTGCCTTTTACAAAAGAAGAAACAGATTTTTAAGCAATGCAGTTTGACCAATTGTCACAGGCAGGTTTCAGTTCTAAAGTTTGTTTTCAGAGTTTGCCTTCATTCTAGTTAGGCGAACTGCCTGTTAAAACTTACTGCGTGGCTCCTATCTGTGCTCCCAGCAACCCTCCCTGAGCCCTAAATTCCACCTGTTTCCTTAGTCTTCCTCTGATATGTCTGTACTGGACTACTTCTGTGCCTCTGCCTATGCACTTCTCTTTGCCAGTAACATTTTTGTTAGTTCCTTTCCACCTGTCTATTATTTACTTATCCTTGGAGCTGTAGCCAAAATTCTGTACCTCTTCCATAACTTGAGTACATTTTCTTGTATTTCTGCAGTTGAAAGCATCCTTCACTTTTGAAAATTTCAGTATACTTTGTATTTCTGTAATAACGTACATCACTCTGCCTGGGATTATTTATATTTATATTGTTATTGAGAGACGTTTACAAAAGTTAAAAGACACAGTTCCCAAACTGTAGTTTAGTAAGAAAAAACAGATACGTAAACTAAAATACAAAACAGTGAAATAGTGTCAAAAGAAGCAAGTAGAAAGCAGAGTGACTGTTCTCGGTAGCTATGGGGACACAGAAGACCTCATTGAATACATTATTTTTGATCTGAATCTGGAGAAATGAAAAGGATTCTGCTAGTTAGAATCTAGCAAGGGGAAATATCACAAATGCGGAAGAGTGATTGATCTGTGGGGAGGGATGAATTGGGAAATGAGACTGGGAAGGCAGTTTGAAACCAGATCATAGAACCATACTCCTGAGTTTGACCTTGTTTTCTGAGACAGCCACTGTATTTTTGAGGAAGTTGTAAGGAAAAAGAGACTGGCAGCGTACAAATACCTTAATACCTTTTTAAAAGCTTAGGTTTACAAAAATCCTGAACTATGTTGAAACAAAAATGTACTTTTCAGTGGCATAGCTTAAAAGACCTGCGATTTCTTCCATAAAGAAGAAATCTTTATTTCTTGTGTGTTTCTGAGACAGCGTTCTACAGCTCAGCTAAAGAATCGCTGGCAACTTTAGCCATGGCTTGTTTATACACATTGGTGCATGCATTTATATTTATTATGTACAGAAGAGTTTTACTTTTAGTCAGTGATGCCTGGACATTTCCTCTTTACATATGAAGACCAGCTGAGGATTTTATGTACAATGCACATTTATTTTTGAGATTCAGTGTACTGAGGGTAAGCATATTTAATGATTTTTCATCTATATATTATCAAATCAGTGTTTAAATATTTAGCAGCTGGGGTTATCCATGTTATAGCCTTCCTTCTACAAATTACCATAACAAGGACTTACTAGTTAGTCAAAAATAGGGTTTCCAAAATACAGATAAGCAGAGATTAAAGCAGTTAAAATTTCTAAATACCTTGAAATCAGTGACACTACTTAAGTTGAAGAACTTTTATGTCTCAAGAATGTTACTTTGAAGGGTCCTCCTGTTGACTGAATTCAGCAGCAGACATAGTACAGTTCCCTTCCTGGATGTAGGAAGTTTGTTTCCAGTGTTCTCACAGACTTCATCATAGTCATGAGAAGGTGATGACAGGTACCTATAGAACAAGAGAAAGAAATACTAAGTTCTTGCTCCTTAATTTATTGGCATAAATTTTTTAGCTTGCTTCACAATATAGTCAGCATATTTGAAGTGTTATCTGTGTTTTCAGACTTGATTGTACAAATATAAAGGTTTTCTTTTCAGGAATGTTTGGAGTGTTAGAAGTAGCTACTGAAAATAAGTTGATATCTTAAAACAAGTAATTAAGTTGGGATGACTAAAATATTGAGTAAAACTTCTCATACATTGCATGAAGATTCTCTGTAACCTTTATTGAATAATGAGTTGAGGTTTTATGTGGCAGTCGTATGTATGATTTTTTTTCTGTGTAATTTATATTGATGTACTTACTTTTGTGTGTTGTTTAGCCGTATATGTGGGAGTCCATGTCCTGCAGTGTGGCCTGATGTAATCAAACTACCATATTTCAACACCATGAAACCAAAGAAGCAATATCGTCGAAAGTTAAGAGAAGAATTTGTTTTGTAAGAAGGGGATGCTTAAATGTCCATATTGCATTGATTTTTTTTTCTTTGTAGTTATTGTGAATTCTAAATGTCACTGTCCTCTATTGACCCAACGTAGACCGATCACAATTCTCTTATGTCCTTTAATTTTGACTTTCCCTTTGCTACATGCAAATTACCATTTCACTATCATTATGGTTTCAGTGATTTGGGGTTGTGTGTTTGATTTGGAGTTTACATGATGGAACTTTAACATCATTTAAAATTTTAATGAAGCAACTTACATGTTATTTGAGTTCAGGTTTTTATTTTGTTATAGGAAACTATACTATTCAGTTCTTCATTGTTAAAATTGCATATTTCCGATTGAGTAATAAAATAATGCTATTGTTTGCCAAATTTCAAATTATTTAGAATGATAGTTAAAAAGTATGTAAAAATATGTCTCAAAGGAAATTTTGGAATTTATTGGAATAAAGTAGTACAAACATGTTATAAAATGTTATTTTAAAGAAGCATTAAACTTATGTCAAAGACCATGTATGACTTTTGTAATCCTCTCATGCCAGTATTCCTGCAGCCGCATTAGACTTATTTGATTACATGCTCGCCTTGGATCCTAGTAAGCGCTGCACTGCAGAACAGGCTCTTCAGTGCGAATTCCTTCGGGACGTGGAGCCCTCAAAGATGCCTCCACCAGAGTAAGTGGCTCTTTATTAATAATTAGATCCCATCTGGACAGTTTTAGTAGCATCTGTATAAAATGATCAGAAGCTATTGCATGATTATTTAAGTCAAAAAGAATAAGTCAAAAGAAATAGAATACTAGTAATACACATAATTTGCACATCTAGAATTTAGAACCTTGCTTAATGTTCTGCTAACCATAGGAATAGCAAGAGCAGCTTTTCCTCTTTCTAATTTTATTAATAGATTTCAACTCTAGGAAAATATTCCTGCTGCTAATATTATTCTAGTACTACTTCTGCCAGCCCCAGTGTTGCTATAGCTAAAAATTTGGGTGCTATGCTAAGCATTTTTCATGTATTACATTAATCTTTATAATCCTATCAGGTGGGTATTATTATTGTCCTCTTTATATAGAGGAGGAAGCAGGCTCAAAGAGGTTAAGAAACTTGCCCAAGAATACAAATCTAGTAAAGGGTGGAGCCAGCCAGTTCAGTAACAAAGAGAAGTTCTGAAATATTCCTGGCATACTGTATAATAGAAAATCCTTATCATTGGATAAAAGAGCATTAGTAACAAAAGTCTGTATAGAAGGAGTTTATTGGATGAAGCAGAGAAAATGTATAGAGTTTGGGAGTCAGAATAGCTGGGTTCTTGAACCTTCCTTCCCTTGTGGCTCCTGTAATTTCTCTAGGATTGCTTTGGGGAAAAAGGGAGGGGACAGAGCAGTCCACTTGGTTCTCTTTTTTGATAGGACCTAGAACTTTTGTAGGGATTTTTATAGTAATTTAAAAACTGAACGATGAGTGTCACAAAAGCAGGCCTATCCCTATAATAAAATGTTTCCATGTAATAAAATGAGTATATTGTGAATGAACAAATATGGGCTTTGGAGTTCAAATCCTGGCTCTTCCACTTATCACTTAGATTGGACTTACTTTATTTCTGAGACCTTCACGTTCAACTTCATTAGGTTTTTATTGAATTATATGAATAGACATTGTGGGATGATTTGACAGGCAGAAAGGATCTATCACTTAACATGTTGAAGGACCTGAATCATTCGCTGTTTAATTAATTGTTTCATGGTGGGGTTTTTGTTGTTGTTGTTGTTGTTCTTTGCTTGTGGGTATATATCAGCAGGCTTGAGACTTTGGCACCAGTACCCCTTCAAAGTATATCTTTTATAACTTCTGATTTGGAAAAATTTCACCTCTGCAGAAAAATATGAAGAACAGTACAATAAGCACTTATGTGTCATTCACCTAGATTCAATAATTATTAACATTTGCTTTACACTATATATAAGGTTTTTGTCCTGAAATATCTGAATATTGTATTGTGGAAGTGACACAATACTTAAAAATGATTTGTCATGTAGCTATAAGAACTGGGACTTTGTTACTACAGTGCCATTATAAAGCATAAGAAATTTAACATTGCAGTATGTAGTAGGCAATCCATATTTAAATTTCTCCAGTTGTCCCAGTAATTTCCTTTATAGTTTTTGTTTTGTTTTTTGTGTTTTTTTGATGAAGAATTCAGTCAAAGCTCACTCATTGGATTTGGTTGTAATTCTTTTCAGTCTTTAATTGCTCTTTGGGGGAGGGCTTTTATGACATTGGCATTTTTGAAGAGTTCAAGCTAGCTATTTTGTAAAACATTCTACATTTTGGCTGTAATTGCTTTCTTGTGATCAAAATTAGAATAACTTTTTTTTTTTTTTTGTCAAGAATAGTACTTAGGTAGTGATGTGTGCTTCCTGCTCTATCCTATCAGGAGGAATGTAAGGTCACTCTTCTCCCATTATTGGTAATACTAAGTTGATCTCCTGGTTCAAGTGGCCCACATGAAAGAATCCTGGTAAAAATTATATTGAGCATATTTTTAATTAACATCTAAACTTGTTTTAATCAAGGGTGGAGATAGTTGCAAAAGATGTAAATTTCAGTGTATGGTAAGTGTTGACACTTTTAAATGGAGCAGTTATCTCACTTCTTGTAAATGTACCCACTGGGATCAAAATATCTTAGCATTTTGATATTCATCAAGATTCATTTAGAAAATACAGAATACTCTTCAACAATTGGACAGTGTCCCTTTTTTTAATCTGGAACTTATATTAATTTCACAGGTTTTTAATGTAACATATTTATGCTTGAAAGTATTTTATTGATTACCATATTGAACTTCTTTAAAACAAATATATGTATATAAATGGAAATTTAATCTTAAAATTTTTCTGATTTTAAGCTTTTTTCTCCTTGATCAGATGGTCATTGTGAATATTGCTAGTACATATTTCAGTTTAAAAAAGGAAAGAAAATTGTTGACTCACTATGTTGTAGCCCTGAAACTAATATAATATTATATGGTAAATTATATGGTAACTATATTCCAATTAAAAACATTTTTTTAAGGAAAGAAAAAATTAATAAATTTGTTTGTAAATGCAACCTAATGAAATAGGTAGAACTGTGATTTTTTTTTATATCTACCAATTAATATTACTCATTCTAGAATGAGAGAGTTCCACATTAATTGTAATTTTATTCTTTTCTTTTTATAAGTACCCTTGTAAGTAAGCCTTTGCGAACAAATGGTCTTTTGTCATAGTTTTATCACTGAGTTCTTTGCACTCCTTCCATATTATGTCCAAAAATCACAGAGTGATCTGTCATCAGAAATTATGATAATGACCTTTCAGATGTCGATTTAAGGTTCTGTTTTAATTTTCTTGACAGTAAAGAATTGGAAAGCCTATGGCTTGAAAAGATTTTTAAGAGTCATTCATTATTTATTTTTTCAAATTTTGAGAAAATAAACTAAAGAAGCTTTATTAGTATCTAATTAAATGATTTCTTATACTTCGTACTTTTTCTTTTATTAACACTTATTTCATCCAGTAAGTATACTTGGAAAAGTTTAGGGTGTCAACATGTAACGTCAGTACAACTTCGCCAATCTATATGTTACATCTTTTTTCTTATTACATTTTTAAAATGCATGGTTTTGTGAAAACCTTGGAACTGTAGATACATCCCATTTAATTAATGGAAAACATCTGTCATATAACCTAATTGGAACCTGTCCATATTGTCAAACACATCACCTAAATGTACTTAATTTTTACCAGAACACACCTGACTGCATTTCTCCATTAAAAATAAGCATATTAAAAAAAAAAAAAGGCATATTAATACACATTTTGGTGAACAGGCTGTAATCCAGTAATAAATTACAGGATGCATCACTAAAGCATTCAGGTTGAAAGTATAATGATATTGTGATTAATTTTAGGAATAATCAAATGAGAATAGGATATTAAAACAAAAAAACAAAACAACTGCATTAATTATATTAGATGTGGTGTCGAAACTTTACTGGCATATTTAATGGAAAGAAAAAAACATATTACTAAAAAGTGAAAGAGTGACAGCTAGCCTATAATTTTATTTTTTCTCAACAGCAAGTGAAAAGCACTGAACAATTTATAAGATAAAATATGATCAACTGTAATTGGAATAAGCATTTCATGATGTGAGTGATTTGATAAAAGTAGTTTTAAACTATCTTACGGAGTGATGATAAATGGGTATCAAGCGTGAATACAGTGCCTACTATGTGAGGGGCACTGTCCAGCGCTTACATATGTTAACATATATCATTACCTCTACCCCATAAAGTAGATTATATTGTTAATCTCATTTTTAAAGATAAGGAAACTGAGGCACAGAGGTCAAGTTACTTGCCTAATGAGAGCCAATAAGTAAGTGGCTGAGCCGGTATTTGAACCTTCAGAAAAAGCACATAAAAATGTGGTCATCCTGGAAAACATTGCCGGTATATCCAGAGTCTGCATCACTAACCTATACATTACAGCTATTGGTTGGGTAATGTTGGTCTTTCCTAGAGATGAGCGTGGAGATCATCCATAAAGAATCTCTCAGCTTTAAATTGTGGGAGGGAGCCCAGAAGCCCTTTCCCGTGGATTTCTTTGCTTTCCCGTTATGGGGCTCTCCTGCAAGAGCATCAGGGTGGAAGAAGTGAAGTCACTCCTGTTGCCCCACTCTGAGTACCGCAGTATATCTGAATTCGGAATATCCCAGCAGGGGCTAAGGCCACACATCTTAAAATACATAAACACACACACAGAAAGGAAGGTCTTTGGCGGGTTTATGATGCCTTAAAGCTTCCCAATATCAATATTTCAAATTGTACCTTTGTTTGTTACTCCAGGAGGTTTTTACACGCTGAGGCAATGCACCATAGTAAGATGGCTGAGAGGTATGCCTTTGTTTTGTTTTTGGACCTCAGGTGCATAGACTTGGTTTAATCATAATCCTTGTGTCACTCATCATTGGTCCATGCATGGCTCTCTTTTTTTTCTTTTAGTTACTTAATTAGTTATTTTAAATGATGTTAATAAGCAGCCATGAACCTACCAAATAAAAGCTAGAACCTTGGAAATAACCTACGTTAGTCATATCATACCCTCTCCCCACCCCCTGCCCCACGACCTATCCCCTTGCCTTCCTCCACCTGAGGTAACCATCATCCCTGTTTTCTTTTGTATATACTTTTGTTGCCATCTATATGTACTCATAAAAAGTTATATTTTAAAATTTTTAGTTGTTTTTAATTTTATAAAAGGGTGTCATGCTGTTTGTAATCTTTTGGGAATGACTTTTTTTTACTTGATATTATATTGCTAAGATTCGACCATATTGTTGCATATGCCTTTATTTTGTAACATGAGATGAGAGTAATTGTGAAAGAGGAGGTGTGAAAGAACTTGCTGTGCAGGCCATTCTCCAAAGTCAATTGTAGGAAAGGACACGAAGCTATGTTAGTTGTTTTAAAACCATTTCAGGTGCATCCCCTTCAAAAGCATCCTTAGAGGTGAATACACCCAGGTTGAAGACTTGTAGCTGTATCAACCAGGTTGGGGCTGCTTAAGAGAATTTGTAGATATTCTGGGCAAGTTTATTAACCTTTCCAAGCCTCAATTTTCTCATCTTTAAAATAGATATAATAGTAACTTCCCATTGGAATTTTTATTAGGATAAGAAGAAAACATTTATAAATCAACCACTTACATCTTTCTTTAGGCAAAAGTTACTCTGTAGTGTTGTCAGTTTTAAGAAATTACATTAATGAAGGTAGAACTGTTCCAGAATTGTGGGTAATTTTGATAGCTGCTAGGTATTCAGAACTCTTTATTGATGAGTAATTAGCCTGGACTACCTATTTTTGAACCTTCTCTGTAGCATAGTTTCATTTTAGAGCATTTGATTATGGAAGTAAATAAGAGGGTATTAAAAAAGTAAAAAGCTTTTACTAGAAAGCCTTTCACAAATGTTATCTCCTAGCCTTTACTACTCTTTAATCCTGTTTCCATTTCCTGCGAATGGCATATTTTTTGCCTTTTTTTCCATGTCCTGTTCAGTGTATGGTGTGCTGTGATAAGAACTGGCTTTAAAAGACTGCACCAAGGATAATAGTAACAAAGTTTTATGAACATGTGTTCTTCATTCATAGTTTTAAAAATTTTTTTTAATGTTTTATTTTTTATAGAGAGAGAGACAGAGCGTGAGCGGGGGAGGGGCAGATAGAGAGGGAGACACACAATCCGAAGCAGGCTTCAGGCTCCAAGCTGTCAGCACAGAGCCCGACACGGGGCTCAAACCCACGAACTGCGAGATTATGACCTGAGCCAAAGTCGGATGCATAACCAACTGAGCCACCCAGGCGCCCCCTTCATTCATAGTTTTAATAAATGATTATTTGTCAATTATTCAGAAGCCACAGAAAAACAGTCCATTTGTAAAAGTGAATCCCTGACAGAGGTGGGGCCTCAAGGATGATTTTTGTTGAGGGGCTCACACAGCATGTGTATGGAGTCTTCAAGATCAACTGGCAGGGGTGTGGGGTGGCAGCTTTGGTGCTGTGTAGGAAACATTAGCAGGTTTTGGTTGTCGTTAAGAAATAACACTGACAAACAATTTGATACCTTTTTTTTTTTTCCAGTCTTCCTTTATGGCAAGATTGTCATGAGCTGTGGAGTAAAAAGCGAAGAAGACAGAAGCAGATGGGCATGACCGATGATGTTTCAACAATTAAAGCCCCCAGAAAGGACTTGTCTCTTGGCTTAGATGACAGCAGGACCAGCACACCGCAGGGCGTGCTGCCGTCTTCACAGCTGAAACCTCAGGGCAACTCGAACGTAGCGCCTGGTCAGTAATGCTTCCCGGGTTGGTTTTCTTCCCTCGTTTTGTGGCTAGCTGTGATTATGTTGCTATCGTGTTAAAGCATTTGTGGCTAAAACATTAAGATTTACTCACCAAACTTGACATTTCCCTGTTAATTGCTTGTGCCAGTATAGACATTTCACTGCTACTGGCATCACAATATGAAACAATCTTAAGGTAAGAGGCACTTCAGAAGAGCATCAAATTACATATGATTAGTGAATGGTCAGATTTCTCTATTTCCTTTTTCCCCCTAGGGCAAGAATCCATAGAAAGATACAGGAAGACAGCCAAAATTCATAATAGAAGTTCTTTCATTCTGTTTATAATGTCCTCAGATCACTCTTACTACATGGCCTGTTATATTATAGAATCTCAAAAATTGGAATCTCATATTGTTCGAAAAATGACTTGAAGTATGATAAAGAAGGCTATCTGGGGGAAACTTATTAAATTTCTTCCTCTGGATCAGTCTGTCATAAGAGTAATCTTCTTCATGAGAATTAGGCCTCTTGAGTGTTGTCAGAAATGTTTTTAAACTCATTCTGTCATTTAGTTTTAAAGATCAGTTAGTTGATTAAAACAGATCTGATCAGATTGAACTTTGGTGGTTGGATATAAATATAGAGTAGATTAGCTGAGAAAGATTTACCATTAATGCTTTCCCATGTAATCTGCAAGCTTATACTTGACCTTGGTCAGACTGCATTAAAGTACTGGTACATTACTTTACAAACCAAAAGCAATTGTTATTTGTTGCTCAGAGTTTCATTTTATCTTTTGTTTTCCTTTTTTTGAAACTGTCACTGTTAAGAAGAATCCTGGTTTTGTGAAATAGGAATGAATCATCTCTGCTTCATTTTCTTCATCATCAACTGTCTTATTTTAAAAGAAAATGCCCTTTTTGTTAGAGGAGACACCATAGTTACAGAATACTTGCAAGCTCACACAGAGCCTGCCTCTGCTGATGTAGAAATAAAATGGAAAATGAGGGGAAACTGGCTCTTAGGATGCAGCAAACAGACATGGCTCTTTGTTTCTTAATGCCTGCGAGTCACAGGAAGAACTTGCAAAAGTTTGTTTTGAGTTAACCTACAAATAACATTAAAAAGTAATAAAAAGGCTCTTAAAGTATATATAAAGAGAGAAAATAAAAGGAGAGCGTTACTCATCAGTTTTTTATTTTCTTGGAGTTTCTCTTCTGTTGGTTCATCATTCTTATAATAGAAATTGCTTATCAGGGTAGTGTCGCTGAACTTCTGTGGTATCATACACATTCGAGCCTCGTTATGTGTGGCTCAGAGAAGCTTGCACGAGAACCTGTGTAAACCGTCACGAGCCTCAACTGAAAATTGAAAAACGCCATCTGTTTTGTTGGTGATGAGTTAATACCATCTTGCATGAGCATTATAAGCATGCTTCTGTAGGAGTTCCTAAGTTACCCTAAGGGACTTACCTTAAAAAAAAAAAGGTAATTTGAATAAAATACATTTTATTAAGGAGTCTATAACATCTCAGTTTGAATTTACAGCAAAATCAGGTTAGGTCCTCAGATAATAAGCATGATTTTAGATGAGCTTATTTAAGATGATTTTAGTGAGTAGTTAAGAGCTCAGACTCCGGAATCAGAATACCTGGGTTCTGATCTCAACTTGGCCGCTTACAGAGTTTGTAACCTTGGGCAAATTATTTAGTGCCCCTGGATGTCAGTTTCTTCTTCAGTTTAAAAACAAACAAACTGGGAGTAATAATAGAGGGTGCCTTCAAGGTTGTTGCGAGGAATGAAAGATCCCAAATGCTTCAAGAGTGCCTGACACTGTAGCTGCCCCGCGCCGCCGCCTCCAGTCCCTGCTCACAGCTGGCGAATCCCACTCACACCTACCGTAGGGGGCTCCAGCAGTAGTCTTGGTTTTCCTTTTGAACTATTGAGCCCTGAAGAGAATTCTTCAAAACGGGCCGCAGTGTGTTGTTGTTGTTTTGACTTATGTGCAGTTACATCTTAAATGTACGTACATGAAATTAGAACCAGACTGAGATTCCTGTTTCACAGTGTTTCCTACACACTGTCCCACAAATGGGCATTTTAATAGGGTAATATAGAGCCATTTGGGGGGGGCGGGGTGTGCTGTGAATTATGGCAATTCTAATTAATACAAATTTTGTCTTTAGTAAAAACAGGCCCTGGACAGCAGTTAAACCACAGTGAATTGGCAATTCTACTAAACCTACTACAGTCTAAAACAAGTGTTAATATGGCTGATTTTGTCCAAGTGTTGAACATTAAGGTAAACTCTGAGACTCAACAGCAGCTAAATAAAATAAACCTTCCTGCTGGAATTTTGGCAACAGGTGAAAAACAGACAGACCCATCCACACCACAACAGGAGTCTTCGAAACCATTGGGAGGAATTCAGCCTTCTTCTCAGAGCGCGCAGCCTAAAGTGGAGACTGATGCTGCCCAGGCGGCCGTGCAGAGCGCGTTCGCAGTTCTGCTGACTCAGTTAATAAAGGCCCAGCAGTCCAAGCAGAAAGACGTGCTACTGGAAGAGAGGGAAAATGGATCGGGACATGAAGCGTCATTACAACTCAGGCCACCTCCAGAACCTAGCACTCCGGCATCGGGTGAGTGTGCAGAGAGCAGACCGCTAACAGTGTCCACACTGTTTTTCTTGATGGCGGGAGGGGGTGGGGGGTCTCTGATGTGTATCGTTTGGTGGCATTGCTAGGAGTAGATGTTCTGAAAATTCCCAGGTCACTGGTCATAGGTTGGTTCGTGAGTCCATTGACTCCTAGGAGGAGTAGATTCTTTGACAAATTACCCATGTGTGCTGTAGCTCATTAAGAATGCCAGAGATTTTTCTCATGTAAACCTCTGATGGAAGAAATAATTTACTCCAACTACAACAACATGATTGAGCAAGGCAGAAACTGTGTGTGTACGGTAGCTTTTGTTCTTCAGGCAATAAATAGATAGATGTGAGATACCTTGGAAAAGTCCAATGCAGTTAAATTTTTCAGTCACCACAGACCTAAATGGTAGCAGGCAATATTAGTATTTATATCCCTGTTTTCTTTCGTTCCTTTTTTTTTGCTGGAGATGGAACTTCTGGAACTTGTGATGTTCTTTAGGACCACCTGTAGGAAACTGACTATTTTGAAACACGTAGTTTTCCATGATCACTTTTGACTCTCTGTCTCTTTTTTTTTTCCTTTTCTTTTTGCTTTGTTTCACTTAGGGCAAGATGACCTCATTCAGCACCAAGATATGAGGATGTTGGAGCTCACCCCAGAACCGGACCGGCCTCGTATCCTCCCTCCTGATCAGCGACCTCCTGAACCGCCTGAACCACCACCAGTGACCGAAGAAGATCTGGATTATCGGACAGAAAACCAGCACGTACCCACCACCAGTTCTTCGTTAACTGACCCTCATGCCGGAGTGAAAGCCGCCCTGTTACAGCTGCTCGCTCAGCATCAGCCCCAGGATGATCCCAAAAGAGAAAGTGGTATGGATTACCAGGCAGGAGACACTTATGTGCCCACATCAGACTACAAGGACAATTTTGGATCCTCTTCTTTCTCTTCCGCTCCTTATGTTAGCAATGATGGTCTGGGAAGTAGCTCTGCTCCTCCACCATTGGAACGACGTAGCTTCATTGGAAACTCAGATATTCAGTCTTTGGATAACTACAGTACTTCTTCATCTCATTCTGGTGGTCCACCTCAGCCTTCTGCCTTTTCCGAGTCATTTCCCAGTTCAGTAGCTGGATACGGAGACATTTACCTCAATACTGGTCCCATGTTGTTCAGTGGAGACAAGGACCATAGATTTGAATATAGCCATGGCCCCATTGCAGTCCTGGCGAACAGCAGTGACCCTCCCACAGGGCCAGAGAGTACTCATCCTTTGCCAGCAAAGATGCACAACTATAACTATGGTGGTAACTTACAGGAAAACCCAGGTGGCCCCGGCCTCATGCATGGACAGACCTGGACTTCTCCTGCCCAAGGACCTGGATATTCACAAGGATACAGGGGACACATTAGCACATCAGCTGGCAGAGGTCGAGGCAGAGGGTTACCATACTGAGTATCTGTTTTTCCTCAGGCACATCATTTTTATCTGGAAAGACTTTTCTAGCTGCAATTTAAGGCAGCAATCCAAGAGACTTGAATAATATTAATTCAACAACAGCTTTATTTTTATGTGGAAAAGGGTCTTGCATACAATAGTTAAAAAAAAAAGAAAAAAAAAACCTTTGCTTAAATTCATGCTGTTCTAAAAACTAGATCTATTGATTGTACATCTTCACAAATTCTAGTTAACAATTTTATTTTGTATTCTTGCAGTTTTACGTGGATGCTAATCTTAGGGACATAAGAGTCTTTTATGGCCCTCTTGCAGATCTTCTGAACTATGCACATTTGTGCTTTTTTTGTAAGTTTGGACCAACTTTTATGTAACAACCAACCAACCCCTCCCCCCCTCCAGTTTTACAACAATCAGAAAGGGCACTGATTTATTTGGTATTTTTCTTTTTACAAAGCTACCTTTAGTCAAAGGTCACTGTCAGTCTTTGCACCTGCTTCCAGTGTTATTGTGAAAGGTGTACTTTGTGCTCACTTCAGAAAATAAAACACAACCTTTCTCTTGATGCAACAGTTTTATAAAAAAAAATGGTCAACGTTATTTTTGTTTTATTTTGCAGATTATCATAGCCGAGCAAAATGCATTCAAATGAAATAGTGGGTTTTATATGAAAAATATGGGGTGGGGAGGGTAAGTAAGTGCCTTAACAGGTAAGCTGAAGGTCTGAAAAAGCAGTTAACCTTTACACCCATTTTGTCTTCTAAAGGGAATCAATACTGTATTGAAGAGGCAGGGAGCTCTCCAGTGTTTAGGGACTGCTGCCTGTTCAGTTCCCGCTAGACTCATTCCCTCTGCCTGTCACACTTTCTTCTTTCCTGCCTGTCTTTGGGCTATGTTACCTTCCACTACCACCTTGTCTTGCTAGGAGCGTGAGAGCAAAGAAAGGGATTAGAACTCCAGTCAGTATCGTGTTACTTCCAAGAAGTTCTAAAAAGTTACATCATTTAAGTGGTTGAAAGTAATAGCTAAATGAGAATTTTAGAGTACCCGTTTTCAGGCTGCCATATTGTCCCTGTTTTCCTTTTGCCATGGATAATTGGAGGGCAGTAGTGCAGAAGCAAGGCTTAATAAACAGAATTGCCTGATTCTATTAAAGTTCATGGGGGAAGGGGAGGCAGACATCATATTTTAAGTTATGCAATTGCCATTTTAAGAAAAAGCCGTTCAGTTTGTTAACTAGAAACTTTGCCTACACTGAATTTATTGAAACAAAAAGAAAAAGTAGTGAGAGAAAACCTCTTCTCTTCCTTCCTCTCACCTTCTGTGAGGTTTATTAGGACTTCTGCCAGACTTAGAGCAACTTTAGTTCATTTTAGCATTTTTTCTCTTTTATTAAAAGCAGCAAGGAAGGATGGACTAACCCTATGTAAGCTGTAATGGTGTCAAGTCTAACTAACTTCTCGTGCACGCTCAGGCACACGTACAATTACAATAAATTCTCAAAAGGAACCAAAGGTGAATAACCAGTGTTTCCAGTATCCCTGAATGGAAAAATAAGCTCTGGAGATGAGAGCTGTGCCAATTAACCATTTTGTTTTAACTGTTCTTTCTCCTGGTAACTTACTTTTTCATTGGAATTGTAAATCGGAAGAGCTGTTTTAGAATGGAAATTTGCTCCAGTTCTAAAGTCAGTCTTTTAACCCCATGCCCTCTGACTTGTGAACCTTCATTTCAAAATACTATATGGGAAGCATTACAGTTTGGTGACAGCAAGGATATTTTAAAGTGGATATTTTACCATTTTACTGCTATAAAATGAGTTGATGTCAGTTGATCATTTTATTTTTTTGATGGAATTTTTTTGTTGTTGTTACTGGGGAGAAAAATGAATGGAAGAAAAATTATTTTGCTTTTATTTGAATTTTGAGTACTAACAACTTAAAACTACATTGCAGGAGGTGAAGAAATACTTCAAATTTAGCAAAATAGCTACAGTATTCAACTATCTCAAATTTTAATATGGTGAGTCTTAGCGCTTTAGACTTTCCTATAAGTGACAGTATCTAAGTTATTCTTAATAGTCACACTTGATAATTCTGCTGACCACAGCAGCTAACCGAAAATTGAAGATATTTATGTGACATGAATAGCCTGTGTTTTAAAAATTAAATATTTTATATAAAATTGAACTGTGTTTGGATAGTTTTTCCAACATTTCAGTTATATATTTATGTTGGGAGAGTGGCTGGGAGGACAGGGAAATTGTTGCTTGAAATTGGAAATTTGAACTACAGCTTATAATATTACCCTTAGACAGTATTAATTGTGAAATATACCAGTATCTTACGCACCACTTAGGAAAAATCTTGCCGGTTAAACCACAACACAATGCCCAGATGCAGTAATTGTAAGATACTTCCCAAATTCATAGATGTTATTATATGAAACAGTCGGTGAAATACGGTAATAAAAATCTCAATGCATCCTTCCATACCATTTAATACTTTAGTAAATACGGATTAATAAAAAGAGCTGGGATGGAAATCACTAATTACATAGGTTATAATTGCAGTAATCACGAGTATTCTTGAGTAAAGTCTAAGGACCATAAAACGTTACTTAAGTTTTGGGGAAAGAAACAGGTAAGTCAGATTGCAAATATGAAGATGAAAATAGAAGACTGACCTACCAAAAGAAGAAAACTTATTATCTCCCATGTGAAATTCCCATTTATATTTCCTGACGCGGCAAGTTTTTCTGCATGCAACTCAAAAGTCTTCAGTCTGTTCTTTGTGGAAGAATTGTAGTCACCCATGAAATTTTTAAGACTCGTTTTAAGAGGTTTATTGATGAAAATGGTTTGTGGAATGTGAATTAAGATAATGCTTTAGCTGTGATTCAGGGCTTCATTCTGTCAGTGAGTATATATATTCAGTGCCTTGGGCTACGTCAGTTAACTTGTGAAGGGCATTCAGTCACACTTCCAGTGGGCTGATAAGATTTTAAAAAGGGTCTGGAGAAGCTAGTAGTATTTGCTACTCTCCGCTGTATCTACATTACTCTTAAGTGAATATAAGAAGTGACCATGTGAGTGTGCAGTTTTAAAGTGGAAACTGAATAAAGAAATAACATTCTGGAACAGAATAGAACAACTAGAAACTCTATGATGAAAACAAATTTTAAGTTGCATCTGGCCAATTTGTAGGAAATATCAGGATTTCTTAAGAAAAGTGGAAGGTAAATGGGTTAAGTGCTTCCAAACTACTCTCACTGGAACTTGTGAGTCAAAGTTTTGCCGTGTTTGCTAGGAGCTTAATCATATTTTACACAACTTTTCACCATAGTCCCTCCCCCCACCTTTTGTGAAAATAAACTTGAAATACACGTTCTGAATGAAAATCTGATCCTCTGGGATACTGGTTTTGAGATTTTTAAAGTCTGAACAGGACATTCCTTCCAATATTCTAATCATCTGGTCTGTCCCCTCACTTTTACAGCCTAAGAGAAATGAGATGTAGAGATGGATTTCCAGGGCAGTTCCTCTAAGCCTCATCTAAATTCTGCAGAAAACACTTAACTTTTTTAAAAAATTGACTTAAAATAGTTACCAATGTTGGGGCCAGACTGACAGAAGCCTGCTTGGGATTCTCTCTTGCCCCTCCCCTGCTCACGCATGTGCACACTCACTCTCTCAAACTTAAAAAAAAAAAAAAAAAAAAATTACCAGTGTTACAGTGAAGTAAAATAATTAAATTTAGAATACTGAACAACTACCTTAACACAAATGGTTTTAAAAAGTCAACTTATAAAACGACTCAAAAAATAGACTAAAACAAAACTTCAGAAAAACTTCATTAGAAGCCTATACAGGATGGATAGTTCTTCAAAAGGAGGCTCCTCGTTTTTTTGGTTTGTTTTTTGTTTGTTTCTTTTTAACAACAGTAGTTTTTAAATAACGATTAGGTAGTGAACTGAATCATTTACATTTGTTTTCTCTTTAGAGGAGGAAAGTCTATGCTAGCAGGCCTGCAAACATTGCTTTTAAAATCTTTCAAGGGTTTATAATTTCCAGTGGTGTTATGAGGGAGCAACGGTTTGTCATTTACCAAAGCCTCTCCAGATAATTTCTCAAGCTGCTTTTAATTTAACTAAAAATAAAAGCTATTAAATTAATAAGCTATCAAGGGATCCACTTGAAGATGGAGAAAACAAAATTTTGACCATAACAGAACTTATCTTTAAATTGTGTAGACTAACAAATTTTGTGGATCTTACCCTCTTCATCACGTCAACACAATTCCTAGTTGTAGTTGCATTCAAAATGAGGCCCTGTAAGTGAATCACCCCTTGGTTTTCTTTGACAGCTAGTTTGTTGTAAAGGTGTTGTACTTTTTTGCAAGAACTTTTAGTAAAGTCTTGTAACTGTTAAATCTAATGTGTTTAATAGAAGCCATTTGTTTAAAAATAAATAAAGGCTGTATTCGATAGTCTGTAAATAAACTGCCATAAGAATTCGAGGCCATTTTTAGCCTTGTTTTATTCTTGCTTATATCCAGTACAGACTTCCAGGAATAATCTTAATAAATAATCTGAAAAAGATGACCACTTATTATCCATTGTGCCGTGTTTTATTGACAAAACCTAAAACCCGGAATACTTACTTTGTCCTTTTTAGACTGGTACATATTTGAAAATGTAGGAACACCTCCAAAGATAACCATTAATAATTAGACTTTGATGGATGTATATAAATGCATATCTAATCTTTTTCTTAATGGGTTTATGTTACCCGTAACTTTGTAGTTTATTTTTTTCATTTAATAATACATTGTGAACATCCTGCTATGCCAATAATTAAATTCTACCCTCTTTTTAATGGTTGTTAAGTTATTCCCTTATAAAAAGAAGAACCGTAGCTTCCAATTTCCTTCTTGCTGAACACAAAATATGTCTAACCCTTCTGTTATAAATAACTGTGATGAAAATCCACATAAAAACAAATATGCATGATTTCCTTGGAATTGCTGGTGTATAGGAGTATACTTCTAAACTTCTGCTATATCCAAATTGCCCTCAGGAAGGGTTTGCAAATTTTACATTCATTCCTATTACTTTTCACTTAGCTATGCTGGGTATTTAAAACTTTTAAATCTGCCATTTTGACAAGTGATAAATCATTTCGATTTGTATTTATTTGATTACTAATGAAATTCATTATTATTTCATGTTAGCCAGGTATATTTTATTAACTATTCATGTTCAATTATTGCTTGAAAGAGCAACAGAGATAAAGAAGATAGCCCTATGTAAAGTATAATTTTAAAAACACTGTATGGTGTGTTTTGATGTAGGAAACATTTATAATTATATATGTAGCCAATTCTATTCATCTTTTCCTATGGTTTCTCCTTAGAAAAGCTTTCTCCAAGATTATTTTAATATTCACATAAGTTTTATTTTACTTCTCTGGCTTCTTTTACACTTAATTCTAAATCACCTTAGAATTCAGTTTTGTGAGGTGAGCGACGACTTAAGGCTTTCTCGGAGTGGCTAACCTGATGACGCGAGCAGCATTGGTGAGCAGTGCATCCTAGTCATAGTTTGTAAATACCATCTATGTCTTATTCAGGTCTGTTTCTGGGCTTTCAGTTGCTTTCCACCCTCATCTCTTCTGTTACAAGTTCTACAGTTGCATTATGTCTGTATAAATTATGCATCGGTCCTTGTAGTCCTTTTTTTAGTCACTCTATTTTCAATCCCTAGAACGATGTATAGCACACTGCAGGCAGTAATACTTGCTGTAGGACAGAGCTTAGTTGTCCCTTTTTCAAAATTTTCTATTTTTGCCTGTTTATTTTTTCATGTGACTTTTAGAATCATTTTGTTCACTTTCCCCAAGGTATCTTGTTAGGATTTTAACTGGAAACATTAAGTGTTTAAATTTACTTAGGAGTCTTTCCATTGAGAACATAGAATTGGTTTTTTGCATGTTCCTCATTAAAAGTTCCAAAATTTTCTTTACTGTAGCTGCTAATTTTTTTAAAAAAGTTTCCAAAAATATTGTTGTTGCCTTTAGAAATGGCCTTTTCATATTATTAAATAATAGTATTGTAATATTTTAAACTAGTCCCTGCTTATATAGGAAAGCAGTCTTTTTTTTAACTGAAGACATTTTATTATAATTTCCAGTAATTTTCAGTTTGATTTAATATGATAATGGGCATTCTTGTTTCCGACTTTATGAAAGTCTGTAGTATTTCACTCCCACGTATAATTTTAACCTATAGAGTAGAAATAGAATGTTTTATGGGGCACCTGGGTGGCTCAGTTGGTTAAGCGTCTGGCTCTTGATTTTGGCTCAGGGCATGATCTCATGGTTTGTGACTGTGCTGACAGTGCTTTATTATGTCAAGATTATTCATGAAGCCCATTTATTAGGATCAGATGTTAAATTTTTTTTTCAACTGCCTTTTCAGTGTCTACCATTATATTTATACAGATTTTCTCCTTTGAGCTATTGATCATAGACACCAACTATGTTAGTAGAATCCAATCTTGAGCTGCTCATTTAAAATGCTGCTGTGTTCTATTGACTAACCCTGTATTTAGGATTTTGTATTTACGTTTGTTCATAAGAAACAAGTCTGGTTTTAATTTACAGGTTTTGATAGCTGTGCAGAATAAACTGGAAAACTATCTCCTGTTTTGTTTGATTTGGAATAGTTTATATATTTGAGAATGATTGTTTATTGAAGTTGATGCTGTTTTACTTATACCCAGATACACCTGACTCTTTTCTTGAAGGTAATTCTTTCACAGTATTTCTGTTTCCTCGTATGTTCTTGCTCTGTTCAGCATTCTGTTTCTTGAGTAAATGTTGGTAATTTTCCTTTTTCTGGAAATTTGTCATTGTGGTCTACCTTATATTTAAACTGTTCTTAGCATATAGTTGCACTTAATAATCTCACTGTTGTAAATACATATATTATCTATTACCAATCTCCTTTTTGTGTCTTTTCTTCTCCTTGATTAGACTAGCTCTGGTTTGCTCCCTTCTTCCTCCATCCTTTCTCTCACTACCAGGGAAGGAAGGATCTATTACCTGTTTTCTCATTTATTTCAGTATTTTGACTTTGATTCCTTTCTTCTACTTCCCTTACTTATTCCCACCTCTTGAGTTTGAATGACTGATCCATTTATTTTTCTTTCTTCGATTCTAAAGCCATGTTAATGGTATGGATTCTCTGATTATTTTCTTTGGCTCCATTCCATACGTTGAGGATGGTGTGTTATCATTACTGTTTTCTAAATATTTGGTGGCTGCAAAATGATAGCTTGTTTGATCCAAGGCTTACTGAGGATAGTGTGTTTGAATTTCCAGGTGGCTGGATATACTTTATTTTTTACTTTAGTGTTTTGTTAATAACTTATAGTTTCTTTTCTTTTCTTTCTTCTTTTTTTTTTTTTTTAATGTTTATTTTTGAGAGAGACAGAGCGTGAGTGGGGCAGGGGCAGAGAGAGAGGGAGACAGAATCCGAAGCAGGTTCCAGGCTCTGAACTGTCAGCACAGAGCCCGACGCGGGGCTTGAATTGGCAAGCTATGACCTGAGCTGAAGTCGGACGCTCAACCAACTGAGCCACCCAGGTACCCCAATAACTTACAGTTTGTATTACATGTAGTCATTGTATACAGTCCACTTTGGGAAACTTATTAAGGATATCTTTTTAACTTGCTAACCAAACACATTTTGTAAATATTTCCTGGGTGCTCTGGTACAGGGCATTTCCTTTGGTACAGGTTGTCATATAACCATTCAATCAATATTATTCATTGAACACTGGGGAGATGTTTACTTACTATCTATATGTCTCTCAAGGAGTGAGAAATGTAAATTCTCATACTGCTTTTACATATTTTTCCATATTAATCCTTTTTGTTATATATATTCTGTGCTATGTTGAGCACTTACAGGTTCATAACTACTGAATCTTTGTTCCATTTCTTCACATTTTTGAAAACTTTTAATTCCAGTGGGTCCAGTTTTAAGATTATCACTATTAATGTTATCACTTGATCTTCTGAAAGTTTATTTTATAATCCCTTCTTGCCTTTTTTTTTTTTTTTTTTTTTTTTTTAATGCTACCTTGCTGGCTTTGTTTTTAATCTTTTATTAACTTACTTTCTTTTACTCTCTTTTTAAAATTTGTGTTTGGGGGCCGTCTGTTGATTTGTAATGTTCCTGTTTATCTTTAAATGTTTGGAAGACGTATGTAAACCTATTTTTTGAATGAATAATGTCAGGAATGAGGGAGTTGCTATAGACTGTCATTTATATAAAAAGAAATGTGCCTACTTTCCCTATTTCCTAACCTACTTCCTGCTACTTTTTTGGTAGTAAAATTCATGATTTTAGACTCATTTTAAAAATACTGTGCTTCAGTTCTGTTACATAGCTATTATAATCATCACCAAAACCTAATGCCACCAATATATTGGGATAGAATGTTAGACACGTTCACTTTAAGAGGAGGAATGGACAAACATGCCCATTATGAGTGACTACTTGGTATTCGACACTTTGTGGCAGGTCTTGTTACACAGTTAAGAAAGAGCTGGGAGAAGGAGGAAGGAAGAGAAGAGTAGGATTGGAAAGGAAGAAAAAGTTCTTAATGGCAGACTCTATTACTGTCTATGGAGGACTTGCAACAGAGATCCATGGGAAAATTATTAGCATTAATATGCAATTTGAGAAAGTGGCTAAAACATTTATACAGAAGAACAAGGGACCAAGAATAGCAAAGGCAATTTTGAAAAAATAAGAATTTGGACTTGTTCTACCGGATACTAAGTTTTCTGGGACAATTGGTTATATGCAAGTACAAATACTAACGTCAAAAAGAGGCAAATGTTTAAAATACACATTTTCTTGGGTCTGTGTGACAAAAATTAAAAATCCAGAGGAAGAGAAAATGCACTTTGACATAGCAAATCCATTTCTGGGAATCTGTTATTCATAATTAATATTATTTACAACGTAGTAAATGTAAATATCCCTCTATTGGAGAATAGTTAAATATTGTTATGGATAAAAATATAGTATGATTCCATTTGATTAACGAAATGTGTCTATATATGGTGTATAGGAAAGATATGAAAACTAAAACTGATTGTGGGTTAATGAATAACACAGTGGTTTAAAAGGCAGGCTTCTAAGCCAGCATCAAACTCTGGCTTTACCATGTATTAATCTGTACCACCTTAGACAAGTTAGTGAAACTCTGATTCTCAGTTTTTACATTTGTGAAACGGGTAAAATACTAAAGTTTTATGGGTTCAGTAACTTCATAGCGCCTGGTATCTAGTAAGTGCTTCGTGAATACTCGTGTTGTTACCGACAGATTGGGTAGGAATGGTGAAGGGCAAATTTTGCTGCTTCATTCATGCTTGCTCTTTATCTTTAAAAAAAATTTTTTTTAATGTTTTTATTTATTTTTGAGACAGAGAGAGACAGAGCATGAGCAGGGGAGGGGCAGAGGGGGAGACACAGAATCTGAAGCGGGCTCCAGGCTCCGAGCTGTCAGCACAGAGCCCGACGCAGGGCTCGAACTCACGGAGTGTGAGATCATGATCTGAGCTGAAGTCAGACGCTCAACTGACTGAGCCACCCAGGCACCCCTATGCTTGCTCTTTATCTTAACATCTTTTTGTAATAAAAATTTATTTTATTTTTTTTATTTTATTGTTTTTTCAACGTTTATCCATTTCTGGGACAGAGAGAGACAGAGCATGAACGGGGGAGGGGCAGAGAGAAAGGGAGACACAGAATCGGAAACAGGCTCCAGGCTCTGAGCCATCAGCCCAGAGCCCGACGCGGGGCTCGAACTTCCGGACCGCAAGATCGTGACCTGGCTGAAGTCGGACGCTTAACCGACTGTGCCACCCAGGCACCCCTGTAATAAAAATTTTTAAGTTGGAAGGTATCAACTTCAGTCAACAAATAATAACGTTCACCCTTGAGGCTTTCCAGAGAATATAAAAACTATCTTGAACTATCACCTTAAACACCAGAAAGAAGTGATTAACAGAGAACTGTCTGTTCTTTCTCCTTCAAGCACTAATGTTTACTATCCGCAAGTTCAGAGAAATGATTTCTTTCTCGATCTCCATCAGAGGAGTTAGGAGTAAAGCTAGTTCTGCGTTCACTACAGGAAAATGGTCTAATAAGCATTGGGACCACTCATTTTGAAAATGGAGGGTTCCATCAGTGCTCAGACCGGCTCTCTCAAGCCATGTGTGAATACGAAATTTCAGCCTTGGGTGGGCATTAGAATCACATGTTAAGTTTTATTTTTAACTGAACATTTAAACTTTTACGTAGGTATAACACGGATAAGTTAAAGTAACATTAAGTACACCTAATGCATTCTTACATGTTTGCACCCCATGTAACCACCGCCCAGATTAACGTTTCTATCACTCCAGAAGGTCACACTCCTTCCCAAGCAGGACTCCTAGGAACTACCGTTCTAACTTCTATCACCTTTGATTAGGATTTTGTCTGTTCCTAGGCTTCAAATTAAGGGAGCCAGACAGTATATACTCTTATTAACAACTTTGTTCAAATAAATTTGATAAGGTAAATGAAAGAGACAAATACAAGTTAAGACTGGCAGGAAAATGGAAAAGTCTTGAATTGAAACCGTAATTAGAAACCTCCCCCACCCCACCTCCCCCAAAAAACCCAAAACATATAACTGCAGGCTCAGAATGGTTTGTTAATGAAACCTTCCAAACACCTACAGAAAAACTAATAATTCTACACTAACTATTAGAGATTAGAGAGAGAAGAAATATATTCCCACTCATGAGTTCAACAAAACCCTGACAGCTAAAACCTAACATGGACTTTGCAAGAAAATTATAAGCCAATATCTCTCATTGAACATCCCTAACAAAATAGTAGAAAATCCAGATTAAAAGAAAAAAATGTATGATGACTAAGTGGAGTTTATGCCAGGAATGCAAGGTTGGGTTAAAATTCATAAATCAATGCAATTTACCACATTCACATAAGGAGAAAGGCCATGCCATCATTTCCATAAGGAACTTCCTCAATTTGATGAAGGGTATTTATTTAAAACTTATATCTAGGGGCGCCTGGGTGGCTCAGTTGGTTAAGCATCCAACTTCGGCTCAGGTCATGATCTTGAGGTTCCTGGGTTCGAGACCTGCATTGGGCTCTGTGCTGACAGCTCAGAGCCTGGAGCCTTCTTTGGATTCTGTGTCTCCGTCTCTCTCTGCCCCTCCCTTGCTCATGCTTTGTCTCTCTGTCTCAAGAATAAACATTAGAAAAAAAGAGAAAAGAAAACCTATACCTTACATACGTAATGGAAAAATATCAAACTCTTCCTCCTGAGGTCCAGACAAGAAAGGATGTTTAACTGCTGCTTATCAATATTTTACTAGAGGTATGAGCCATAAGACAAGGAGGAGAATGTAAAGATTGGAACAGAAGAAGCAAGTATGCCTTTATTTGCAGATGATATGATTGTATAAATAAAAATAGAAAAGAAACTACAAATAATAAGTTAATTTAGCAAGGAATCTGAATAAAAAATCAGTATACAAAAATCAATTGTATTTATTTATACTAGCACAGTTAGAAGATGAAATTCAGTAAACCTCACTTACATTAACATAAATATAGGAATATCCTACAAAAAAATGTACTTCTATACTAAAAACTACAATACACTGCCAAGAGAAGTTAAAGGAGGCCTAAAACTATGGAGAAAAAGTGACAGACAATGAGCTAGCTCATGGGTAAATATATTAAGCTCATCGATTGGAAGCCTCAGTTTTATTATATCAATTCTACTCATACTGGGCTATCTATAGATTTAATGCAATTCCAATCAGAAACGCAGCAGGTGTGTGTGTGTGTGTGTGTGTGTGTGAGAGAGAGAGAGAGAGAGAGAGAGAGAGAGAGAGAGAGAGAATTGACATATTGACATTAAAATTTAAGGCCAAGTGGCAAAGGAACTAGCATAGCCAAGGAAACCTTGAAGAAGAATAAAATTGAAGAACTTTATCAGATTTTCAATGCTTAATGTAAAGAAACAGCTTTTAAAATAGTGTGGTATTTACACAATGGTAGTGTAGACCAATGAAACAGAATACAAGTCCAGAAATAAATCCCCACATACCCACTCACCTTCATGTAATTCAATGAGATAAACTAATCTTTTCCAAAACTGTTTTTAATGTTTATTTTTGAGACACACACACACACACACACACACACACACACACACATACACACACACACACACACCATGAGGGGGAGTGGCGGGGCAGAGAGAGAGGAAGACACAGAATCCAAAGCAAGCTCCAGACTCTGAGCTGTCAGCACAGAGCCCAAGGTGGGGCTCGAACCCACAAACCGTGAGATCATGACATGAGCAAAGTCAGATACTTAACTGAGCCACCCAGGTGTCCCAAAATAATCTTTTCAATAAATGTTGCTGTAGTAATTGGTATCCATGTGTGTGAGGGGGAATGAAGCTTGAGTCATATATCATATCGTATTCAAAAATTAATTTCAGATGGATCATAGGGCTAAATGTGAAAGGTTAAAAAAGCAAAGCTTGGGGCACCTGAGTGGCTCAGTCGGTTAATCGTTTGATTCTTGACCTCAGCTCAGGTCTCGATCTCAAGGTTGTGAATTCAAACCCAACTTTGGGCTCTGCATTGGGCTCCATGTTGGGTTGTAAAGCCTGCTTTAAAAAAATTAAAAATGGGATGCCTGGGAGGCTCAGTTGGCGGAGTATCTGACTCTTGATTTCCACTCAGATCATGATCCCAGGGTCATGGGAGTGGGCCCCATGTCGGGCTTTGCACTGTGTTGGGAGTCTGCTTGAGATTCTCTCTCTCTCTCTCTCTCTCTCTCCCTCTCCATCCCCCTCACCCCTCTCCCCAGCTCATGCTCTCTCTCTCTAAAATTAAAAAAGAAGGGGGTGCCTGTGTAGTTCAGTCAGTTGAGCGTCTGACTCTTGATTTTGGCTCAGACCATGGTCTCCTAGTAGTGGGACTGAACCCCGAGTTGGGCTCCGGGCTAGGTGTGGAGCCTGCTTGAGATTCTCCCCGTCCCTCTCCCTCTGCCCCTCCCTCTTTCTCAAATAAATAAATAAGAAAAAAGAAAATGTTTAAAAAATTAATTTAAAAAAATTTAATAAAAAGATAAAAAAAGCAAAGCTTATAGAAAAAAATACATTTGTTGTGATTCTGAACAAAACACAAAAGCACTAATACTTCATTAAATTTAGGAAGAAAGTCATGTTTTCTTCTACATATTCTAAGTGGTATCCTCAGATCAAACTAGACCTTCAGAATATTTAAGTACTGCTACCATTATCTGGATAGTTTATAGAATTGCCTTAACTAACATTTTATTGGTAAGCTTTCAGCTTTTTATCAAAGGACACTATACAAAAACTGATGAAATTATTCTTGCATTTGGTGTCATTGATTCTTTAACCAACACTTTTCCTGTTTATCATGTGTTATGCACTGTTCTAAGACCTTTATAAATATTAACTTATTTAATCCTAATAACTCTCAGGAGCTGGATACTAGTCCTAAGTACATTTTACAGAGGATGATACTGGTGAAGAAACATTAAACACATTGCCTGTGGTCATATAATCAGTTATAGGCAGTGCTGGGATTTAAACATAGCCATAACCCAAAACTGCAGGCTGGGGGGCTTACATTTAAACAGAAATTTATTTCTCACAGTTCTGGAGATTGGAAGTCCCAAAGGTCAGCAGGGTTTCTGGTAAGAGCTCTCTTCTGATTTGTAGATGGCCACCTTTCCCCTGTGTCCTCACATAGCCTTTCTTCTGAGTGTGTGGAGAGAGAGACAGAGACAGAGATGGAGAGACAGAACTCTCTGGCATCTTTTCCGATAAGGACACTAATCCTATTGGCTCAAGGGCCCATTCTAATGACCTCATTTAACCTTAATGATTCCTTACTCCTTATTTAACAACACTGGGGGTTAGAGCTTTAGTTTATGAAGCTGTTAGAGCTTTAGTTTATGAACCAGACTGGGGACACAGTCTGGTTCCAGAGTCCACATAGAACCACTTATTCTAAGGTGCATATAAACATTTTCTGTAAGAAATTGATGCAGGTAGAGATTAGCATATTGAGCACACTCTTCTTCAAAAATTTGTGTATGTATTTATAATTCAATAACAGTGTCAGAACACAGGCCTCTTATGTCCTAGAAGGTTTTAGAAATTCTTGGAAGATAGAATGCAAAGAAGTTGGAGAAACTTGATAGAAAACAATTAAAACAGGGGCACCTGGGTGGCTCCGTCGGTTAAGCATCCGACTTCAGCTCAGGTCATGAACTCGTTGTTCGTGAGTTCGAGCCCCACATGGGGCTCTGTGCTGACAGCTCAGAGCCTGGAGCCTGCTTCAGATTCTGTGTCTCCCTCTCTCTCTGTTCCTACCCTGCTTGTACTCTCTCTCTCTCTCTCAAAAAAAAGTTTAAGAAAAGAATTAAAAAAAAAACATAGGGGGGAACCACATGGTGAAATATTACAGAGAAATTCCAAGGTCGGAGCCACTAAATATAGATCCTTCTTATGCCAGGAAAATTGGTGCAGCAGAAAACAACTTACAGGGAATCCACTCCCAATGGGGGTGAGGAATTCTACGACGGGGGAAAAAGTTCGCTCGGTACTTTATCTTTAATGATTATGAAAGCCATGAAAATGAATATATTAAATGTATAGTTAACAAAATTTGTTATAATTGCAACTGTACTGTTAAAAAGATACCAGTTGAATCACTTGTCTTTTTGGATGTGATAGTTTTGATGAAACAGTGTTGCTAATACAATGAGATGCCTTTCATTCTACGCTTCACTTTTGTAATCTCTTCATCCCTCTGACCTTCTACTTTATATCTGCCCTTGAAATTTGAAACAACAGCGTTAGGTAAGAAAGAATGCTTCATACCCCTATAGTTCTGAGAAAGGCATAATAAAATTTATCTTTTTTTCCCTCAGTCTTATCTCCTACTATGTCTTCCACTTCCTGGAGCAGAGAATTCAGCTTTTCAAACCTCAGGGTCTTGACTTGGATTGCAGGCTGGACCTGGGAAGGACTTGTGCTTTCAGATAGGTCACCTTCGGCTGGATCTCTTTCTTGTGTGCTGTAAGAAATGGCCAACATATTCCAACATCCTCATTTTTCCCTACCATTTTCCTTGATACCACATTTCTGTAGGGACGTGATTAATGTCCCAATGTACAAGGTGAGAACTTAGCCAAATGCAAGGGTCATCCAAACCTGGAACAGTGGGAATCACGTTGTCCAATCTTCCACATCCTTGACTTTGCCAATTATACATTTGAGGATGTGCTGTGGTACTTGAAGCGTCTTACTTCCTTTAACCACATTCTCTATCAGGTCAGCATGTTTGGGTTGCTCATCACAGAAAATCCAGCTCAAAGTTGCATAAGCAATAGGGAAATTTATGGGGCGCCTGGGTGGCTCAGTCGTTTAAGCATCCAACTTTGGCTCAGGTCATGATGTAGTGGTTTGTGAGTTTGAGCCCTGGATCAGACTCTCTGCTGTCAGCACAGAGCCTGCTTTGGATCCTCTGTCTCCCTTTCTCTCTGCCCTTCCCTTGCTCACTCTCTCTGTCTTTCAAAAATAAATAAACATTAAAAAAAAAAAAAAAGCAATAGGGAAATTTATTTTCTCACATAGATCCAGAAAAGGGTAACTTTCAGACATGGTATGCCACGATGCCATGTTTACTTCTTTGTAGCTTTCCTGATCGGTTCTGTCCTCTGTGCATTGGTTTCATTTCAGCAGGGGAGCAAGTTTGTTGTGGCTGTTCCAGTATCACAAACAAAACTCTCTAGAGCAAGACGGATGGCCTCTTAAGAACTACATCTCATTAGCCAGAATCGAGCTATATACACATTGCCAATCCAACTACTGAACGAGGAATGACATGGTTAAAGAAATGTTGGAGAGTCACTTCTTATTAAGCATTCATAAAAAAAAAAAAAAAGGGGCGCCTGGGTGGCGCAGTCGGTTAAGCATCCGACTTCAGCCAGGTCACGATCTCACGGTCTGTGAGTTCGAGCCCCGCGTCGGGCTCTGGGCTGATGGCTCAGAGCCTGGAGCCTGTTTCCGATTCTGTGTCTCCCTCTCTCTCTGCCCCTCCCCCGTTCATGCTCTGTCTCTCTCTGTCCCAAAAATAAATAAACGTTGAAAAAAAAAAAAAAAAAAAGCAAAAAAAAAAAAAAAAAAGCTGACAAAAGTGAGAATCAGAGTTCCTGGATATTAAAAACATGATTGCAAACAAACAAAAAGGTGGATGGGCTGTAAAATATCCATAGCTGAAGGTCAAATTAGTGAGTATCAAGCCGGAAGATGTTGGGGATGATCCTCCCCCAAATTCACCACTAAACTAAATGAGGAAAAGTATAAGCAAATTGAATAAGTAGATGGGTATCCCAGTATCCATCTGATAGGAGTTCCAAAAGGAGAAAACAGAGAGATTGGAGAGGAAGAAATAAGCAAAAAAGTATTAGAAGAAACTTTCCCAGAACTGAAAGAGACATGAGGCTTGTAATGGAAGAGGTCCAGAGCAAGACCTATGATAAAAGATTTACACATGAAATACACCAAAGTAATATGTCAGAGTTTTCAGTTTTATTGGAACTTTAGATTTATTTAGATTGAGGAAATTACAAAAATAGACTGTCAGTAAAAGAGAGAATCGGACTGCCACTGGACCCCTCACCATTAACACTGGATGCTAAAAGTTACTGCAAAGTCTAAGGGAAATCATTTTGACTTTAGAATACCCTACTCAGTGTGGGAAGGGATAGTTGTGTTCTCCTGGTCTGCTTGCTTTGACTGATACCTGGCCCTTCCCTAAGGATACCGATTGCCCTGCAGCCTTCTCAAGTGATAGCTGTTTTCTCTCCCTTGTACCA
Source organism: Leopardus geoffroyi (assembly GCF_018350155.1). Classification (NCBI taxonomy): domain Eukaryota; kingdom Metazoa; phylum Chordata; class Mammalia; order Carnivora; family Felidae; genus Leopardus; species Leopardus geoffroyi. The sequence continues at coordinate 74,397,576 of NC_059331.1, read as the reverse complement.
CTGTGCCTGGAGTCCAGTTAGGTTTCCTTCTTGACCTTCAATTTTGGTTTCAGACTTCTCTCGTTGCCTCCTTAAAACTACATAGTTTTTTTGTTTGTTTTTAATGTTGATTTTTGAGAGAGCTCCAGCAGGGGAGGGGCAGAGACAGAGAGAGAGAGAGAAAGATACGGAATCGGAAGCAGGCTCCGGGCTCTGAGCTGTTAGCATGGAGCCTGACGTAGGGATCGAACCCACAAACTGTGAAATCATGACCTGAGCCAAAGTCGGATGTTTAACCTACTGAGCCACCTAGGCGCCCCCAAACTACATAGTTTTGACTCTCCTTAGACTGTTTTACTCCACTTGTCCTGCTGTTATTATTTACTGACCTCTGAGTTATTCTTCTCCTTCCACCCTCCCCCCAATACCCAGCCCCACACGCATTCTTTCAAGATTTTAATTCCTGGCTCACTCACTCTTGCCTATTTCTATCTTGATTTCACATGTGGATGATTCTTCAAACCTTGCCCACTTCTCTAATGGTCTTTTCCTCCACCTCATCTCAGCTACTCACGCCCTTGTCATACTTGGGACTTTATCAACACCAATAATGTCATCCCCTCCACAAACCTCAATGTCAAGCACACTACTCATACTGCTCTTTGGAACCCCTCCTAAGTTTGTAGCTCACCCTCCCAGTACTCAGACTCCGCTACCTGTTTTCATTATCATCTCTCCCTCACTTCCTTATATACTCCTTCAACTGCCTCAGGCATCCCCTTTCTTTCCTGTACTCACTTGATAAAATGAAAACTCTGTTTAGACCCAAAGTCCAGAAACACTGTTTGAATCCACACTATGCCTGTATCCATGCAGCTGAACATAGTGGAGAAACCAGCTGTGCCATCTAGTTTCCCTTTACTTCATGATCACCAGTCTCACTGTGGGCCCACTGGCTGCCCATCAGTTATCCTGCCATATGCCATCGGTTCTAGAACATACACGCTGTCACACTTAGTATTTCCAGAATGAGGGTGTGCCTTGTACACGTCACTACCAAATGTCATACTTTGATTGGCAGAGCTTTTCCTTTTTTGTGGAACCTAAAACATCGGTGTGGCTCTCAAGTGGCATTTTAGGTTTGATGAAATACAGCCTAATTCTCTAGTCCTCGTCATTCTCTCGTCCTGATCATGATCATCTCACACTCTTCCCCTCTCTCCTCAGACCTCCAGGACTTCTCTGCCCAAGGCTGCCTTCTCGCTGTGTCCTCACATGGTCTCCCCTCTGTGTGTGCCCCAATTTCCTCTTATATGGACACCAGTCACACTGGATTAGGGGCCACACTGACAGCCTCATTTTAATTAGGTTACCTCTGTAAAGACCTTATCTGTAAATACAGTTACATTCTTAGGTACTGGGGGGCTAGGACTTCAACATATGAATTTTGAGGGGACACAATTCTGCCCATAACACTCTCCCATCCTCACTTTTCCCCCCTTTATTACAGATACAGAAATAAATCCCAAAGCTGCTATCTCTACCTTTCACTAACTGCCCCCATTTCATGAATGCCTTTCCTGTTACTGTGGATAAACTCTCTCCCAGAAAATCTCTTCTTGCCAAAAAAAGAACTTCACTCCAGCCCATGTCTCCCTCCTGCTTTATCGACTTTTCCCCCCATATAAACTCCAAGGGAACCAGTTGTTTTGTTTTGTTTTGTTTTGTTTTGTTTTATGGTTCTCTACTCCCAGTCTCTAGAAATGTGACTGGCACACCATACAAGCTCAATATTCAAGGAACAAATACTGATTTTATGGATAAAAAGGAAACCCTTCCCTGGAAGTAGAAATATGAGTATATCAAATAAGACAATAAAATGAAACAAAGTTTCAGTCAGCCCAAGAAAGGCAGAACACTTCACAGGAAAGAGGGAGGTGGTGGAAGAACAGCAGTCACTTGAAGGAAAAAACCTCACTGTTCATTTCAGATATGACCATATGCCAAAGACACAGGAGATTTAGACAGAACCATGGCTGATGAAAAACCTTACTTTCCTGTCCAGTAAAAAACTCCATAGTGTTTTCTGCTATGCTTTCCAATTATGCTATGTTATATATATGTATTTTCATTTCCTTCCTATCCTAATGGAATCCTTCCTCCCTTCCTCCCTTCCTCCCTCCCTCCCTTCTTTCCACCCTTCCTTCCTCCCTTCCTCCCTCCCTTCCTTCTTCCATCTCCCCTCCCTCCATCCTTCCTTCTTTCTCTCATCCTTCTTCATCTCCTCCTCTTCCTCCTTCTAATTGTAAATACCCGGTTTCCTTTCCACCATTGCCTATTTGAGTATGGAGGAACTGGTTAAGTATGTAATTTAGCCTCAGTTTGCCATAAGGAGTTGTATCATAGCAAACCTGAAAAGAGAAATACATATCTAGAGTTTTTTTGAACTTCAGTGTGAATGAATAATGAGACAGAGTTGTCTCTATAAAAAGATGTGTTTGGTCATATACGGTAGTTACATTTTATCGGGTGTGACTTTTAAAAAGTACATGTTGGCTAAATGCAATGTGGAATTCTGGATTGGATCTTAGAACAGATCATTAATGGAAAGACTGATGAAATCCAAATAGTCTGCAGCTTAGTATTCTTGACAAGTACAGTGTGGTTATATAAGATGCTAATATCAGGGAAAGTTGTGTAAAGGCTATACAGGAACTCTCTGTACTATCCTTGCAACTTTCTGTAAGTCTAACATTAAAAATATAAACCAACCCCTGAAAACAGTGTATGTATAAAGAAACCTATATATGGAAACTGGACTGCTGGGAGATGGAATATCTTTTCTTACTTAGCATTCATTTCCTCTTTGGCAAGAACATTCTGCTTCCTATTGGGAAACTATGCATTCCTTTGCTCTCAGTATTCATATTTCAGAGAGCCATGGACTCTCCTCTGCCTCTGTGGATGGCAAGTGCCCCAGGCTTGCCCTACTGATTAATATCATATCCTCAGATATGTCCCTCAATCAATGTCTGTGAGACTCAATTCCCAGAAATGACCATTCCCTAGAAAATGGTACCAAGACAGGAAAGAGCACAACAACCACCCAGAGAGCAAATCCATGAACTGATAACATCATCTAAGCTCCTCTCTACAGCTGTCTACAGCTAGCCTTGGACTTGATCAATAAAGTTCGTTTGCTGAATAGGTCAATTTAAGTTGGATTTTCTGAAGCTTGCAACTTGGATGCAGACTAGTTCAAAAATTTCTAACTGGAGTGGGTTAATGCTAAACTGTTCATCTAGTATGATACCTTTTGAAAACGTATTTGGGCATCTAAAATCTTTGGAAAGATTTAATCTGTTACCTGGATTGGGGTTACAAGACTTCTACAGCCTGCTTTACATGTTTCTGAATTGCTCTTAAGGACATATGGTATTTCTGTCACTGGAGGTAGCAAATATAGACTGCTGTCCTGTGAGATATCTATGGTAAAGAAAAGCAAATTAAAAACAGCTGGACCTTAGTTATTTTAATTTGCCTTGTTCAGTTAGTCAGATAATTTAATTGGCTCAAGTGATAGGCTGAGCCACTAAGATTTTTTTCTTAATCCATGCCATATAGCTGAAAGTGATAAGCACTTTGCTCATGACAAGCATACAGAATATTTCATGAAAGATAGGCATGAAAAACATGCAGCTTTTGAGAGAAAACTCTTGCAATGTACAGACTTTTATTTTGTTAACATCTATTCCCTATACCTTTGATTTTTGGTCCAATTCATTTTCTAGGGTTACGAGTTTAAAATGATTACAGCATAGTACATAGTACCAAAGTTTGAGATGAAGTAGGTCATTGTTTTAAATTCAGGATTCATAATACAATAGTGTCCTTCAATGGGAATTTCATCACGTGTTCTATGGGCTCTTGTGGTGAAAGAAAAAAAAAATCATCACAATCATCCATTAAACTTTGTCGAATTACAAAATTGGTCCTAACATGTAGAATATCAACCAACAGTGTGAATTCCTTTATACCTACATATTTGGGGAATATTTGGAAAAGTTACTCAATAGATTCCAATCCTAGCTTAAAAAGTGTACGCCCTCCTCTATCCTTGGCTCTTGCATTTATTGAGGACACGAAAAAGCATTTACCAAGGGACAACATGTGCACATTTCTCTGTGAATCACTCAGAACAAAGGTTATAAACTGATGACCCAAGGTAGGGATTCAGTTTATAGGTGGTTTTCTTTGGTTTACAGTGTTTAAACACTTAAAGAATTAGTGTGAAACTGGGAGGATTTGTGTAAAAAAGTCCAGATTTCTAGGAGTCATTTGAAAAATGGAAAATCTGGCATCATTGCACTTCTGCTTTGGGCATTTTGTACCAATTTACAAACAGATTAACTTCTCAGCTTCTGTCACATGTAAATGCAGGTAGGAAAAAGATGGCAAGAGAAATGGCTCATCCCCCTCCCCTGCAGTCCTCTCTCTGGGAGCCGAATGTTGAAGATTCTTCAGTAACATAGAGCTCACTGTTCTACAAGAAGTATTAAGGATTCTGACTTCCAAAGGATTAATGACAATCTAGAAGACCAAAGGGAAAGGTAATGTGCAGTATTTACTTAAATGTTGCTTTTGCAGCATCAAATTACAGATCTAATATGTTTAAGGGCCATTTCATAAAATCAGAACAAAACAAATAGAAAGCATGCTGATACTTTCTTATGGTGTAAGCTTACCCTAACTAGAGAATAAAGGAGAGGAAGAAATTTGAATGTTAGAGTCATAAAACCCCACCAAATATACTTATCCCAGACGATATGCTCACCTAAAGAAAAATAAAATTTTGACAGTTTTCTTTGACTCTTTTTACCCTAGCCTCATAGGCATTGGGTTTTGGCGTTTCTTTAATGAATCTTAACTATGAAAAACTTAGTGAACTCGCAGGGTTTGGATAATCTATGTGGCCCAGACATTCACTGAAGCTGTAAGCTGAGGTAATGAAAGTTGGTCTGTACATTAACAATCTCATCCTCAAGGGCATCTATCTGTTCTCTTCCATTCCTCATTCCCTATTACAAAAACAAACTTAACAAGGATTTCCAGATAACACAAATCTTTCCTTTTTTTTTTTTTTTTAATGCTTATTTATATTTGAAACAGAGAAAGAGACAGAGGGCAAGTGGGGGAAGGACAGAGAGGGAGACAGAATCCGAAGCAGGCTCCAGGCTCTGGGGTGTCAGCACAGAGCCCAGTGAGGAACTTGAACTCATGAACTATGAGATCATGACCTGAGCTGAAGTTGGATGTTTAACCGACTGAGCCACCCAGGTGCCCCAGCAAATCTTTGCTTTTAAAATCTCTATGGATTGTGTTACATGTAACTAATCCAAGGCATGAAACAAAATTCACTATATTTATTAAGTGGGAAGGTTCTTTTAACACCAGTGGCATGCCTGAAGGAGCAGGATTTAAGCTGGGCCGCTGGAATGCTCTCTGAAAACATAGAAGTTGTCCAGTAGGGAACTTATTGCACTGAAGCCACACTAAAACTGGGGATACCACTGCCAGCAACTGCATCTAGATAATAGGAAGACAACTGCATCCAGGCACTAGGGAACTAGGTCAAGAAGCCGGAGACACCTACAAAGTTGGCAAATGAACCTTGGAATCTTCTCAGGAAAACTACAATCATCCTAACCAGTAGCAACAGCCAGAAGCCACCCTGAAGATGGACTAACTTCTACTTCCCAAATCTTGGGCAAGTGTGTCTAACGGACAAAAACAGATTTATATTTAGAGATTAGGTGCAAAAGGGTTGGAGCATTAAAAAAAACGAAACATCTTTCTAACAAGGGAAGATGAATGAAAGTTGAAGGCCAAATTATTTACTATATACATGTTTTTAAAATTTAATTTGTGTTGTATGATTTCTGCAAATGTATATTTAAAGGTATACAGAATTAAGGTGCTACAGCAACAATTCAATTCTAGGCATTTGCAAACATTTAACACAGATTACATATAAGGTAATAGGACTGTGAGAAAAACAAAGAAGGGATTATATTTTCTCTCATACAGAAATAAGCTGTAGGGGGGCCCCAGGGTGGCTCAGTCGGTTAAGCATACGACTCTAGATCTCAGCTCAGGTCACGATCTCACCGTTTGTGGGATCGAGCCCCCAGTTGGGCTCTGTGCTGACAGCATGGAGCCTGCTTGGCATTCTCTGTCTCCCTCTCTCTGCCCCTCCCCCGCTCACTAGCATGTGCTCTCTCTCTCTCTCAAAATAAATAAACTTAAAAGAAAAAAATGGAGCTCTAGGACTAATACTTTAAACTTGCTTTATCCTGGAATCCATCCATTTCCAGCTCTATTGTCACTATTTCAATGCAATGCATGACCATCTGTGGCCCTATCTTAGTGGTTTACTAAATGGTCTTTGGGAATCTATTGTCTGTTCTGTTTTCCACGCTGAAGTCAAAGTAAAAAAAATTTTTTTTTAATTAATAGACTTTATTTTTCTCAGTTTAGGTTTACAGAAGAATGAGCAGAAAACACAGAAAGTTCCCATATACCCTCTCATCCTCCTTTTACCCCCATTTCCCCTGCTATTAACATCTTGCATTAGTGTGGTGCCTTTATTGTAACTGATGAGCCATTATTAATACATTATTTAACATATAAAGTCACAGATTAGAGTTCACTTTTTGTGCTGTACATTCTATGGGTGTGGGTCATTGTATAATGACATGTATCCACCATTAACAGTGCCATAGAGAATAGTTTCACTGCTCTAGAAATCCCCTGTGCTTCACCTATTCATTCTTCCCTCCACCCACCAATCCCTCCAAGCTTCTGCAACAACTGGTCTTTTTAACTGTCTCCATCATTTTGCCTTTTCCAGAATGTCACATCGGTGCAATGATAGCATGTATAGGCTTTTCAGATTGACTTCTTTCACTTAGCTCTTAAGTTTTCTCCGTCACTTTTCGTTACTTGATAAGTGATTTCTTTTTATTGCTGGGTAACTCAACTGTATGGATGTACCACAGTTTGTTACCTATTGAAGGACATGTGGTTGCTTCCAAGTTTTGGCAATTATGAATAAAGCTGTTATAAATACAAATGTGCAGTTTTTGTGTGGACATAAGTTTTCAACTCTTTAGGGTAAATACCAAGGAATATGATTACTGGATCATTTGGAAGGAGTTCAATTAGTTTTTTAGGAAAATGCCAAACTGTCTTCCAAAGTGGCTGCATCATTTTGCATTCTCACTAGCAATGCATGAGGGTTCCTGTTGCATTACATCCTTGTAAACACTTAGTGTTTTCAGTGTTTTGGATTTTATCCACTGGATTACCCATTACAACTGGTATCTCGTTGTTCTGCATGTATTTTCTCCCCATCCATGGCTTGTTTCTTCATTTTCTGAACATTGTCTTTTGCAGAGCAGAAATTTTCAATTTTAATGAAGTTTAACTTACTTTTTCTTTTATGGATCATGCATTTAGTGCTGTATCTAAAAAGTCATCACCACAGCCAAGGTAACCTAGATTTTCTTGTAAGTTACCTTCTTTTATAGGTTTGTGTTTTCTATTTAGGTCTATGGTTCATTATTTTTTGAAAGGTGTAAGGTCTGTGTCCAGTTGTTCTAACACCATTTGTTGAAAGATGGTCCTTTCTCCACTGAATTGCCTTTGATCCTTCATCAAAGATGTTGACTATATTTGTGTTGGTCTATTTCTGGTGTCTGTATTCTGCTCTATTGACCAGGCTGTCTATTCTTTCACCAGTACCACATGGTCTTGGTTATTGTAGCTTAATAGGAAGTCTTGGGGTCTGATAGTGTCAATCTTCCAACTATGTTCTTCTTTAATATTGTGTTGGCTATTTTGCCTTTACAATTAAATTTTACAGTCCTTTGCCTTTACAATTAAACTTTAGAATCATTTTGTCAATATTTAATTTCCTGGCATTTTGATTGGGATTGCATTGAATCTATAAATCAAATTGGGAAGAACTGAGATCTTGACAATATTGAGTCTTTTTATCTGTGTATATGGAGTATCTCCATTTATTTCAAATTTTTGTATTTTTCACCAGTTTTGTAGTTTTCCTCATAGAGATCTTACATATATTTTGTTAGATTTATACCTCAGTATTTATTGTTATTATTACTATTATTATTTTGGTGCTATTGTAAGCTATATTGGAGTTTTAAATTCAAATTCTAATCTTTCTGGTATACAAGAAAGCTATTAACTTTGTATACTGCAACCTTTTTGTAATTGCTTATTCCAGGATGTTTTGTCTTTTTTTTTTTTTTTTTTTTTTGGATTCTTTGTGCTTTTCTACATAGACAATAGTGTCATTTGTGAATAGGTTTTAATTTCTTTCTTCTCAATTTGTACACCTTTAATTTTTTTTTTTTTTGAAACTTCCAGTAAAGTGTTGAAAAGCCATGGTAAGAGGGGACATGCTGGCCTTGTTCCTGATCTTGGTTGGAGCTTATTTTTCTCACCATTTAGTATGATATTAGCTGTAGGTTTTGGTAGATACTCTTTCTCAAGTTTGAGAAACTTCCTTTCTGTTCTAGTTTGTCGAAAGTTTTAATCATTAATGGGTGCTGGACTTTGTCAAATACTTTTTCTGCCTATATTGATAAGATATGATTTTTCTTCTTTAGCCTGTTAATATGATGAATTACATTGATTTTTTTAATTAAAAAAATTTTTTTACACTTATTTATTTTTTGAGAGACAGATCACAAGTGGGGGAGGGGCAGAGAGGAGACACAGAATCTAAAGCAGGCTCCAGGTTCTGAGCTGTCAGCACAGAGCCTGATGTGGGGCTGGAACTCACGAACTGTGGGAGATCATGACCTGAGACGAAGTCAGATGTTCAACTGACTGAGCCACCCAGGCACCCTGAATTACATTGATTTTTGAATATTGAATCAGACTTGGATACGTGGAATCCCACTTGTTCATGGTATGTAACTCTTTTGATACATTGTTGGATTCAATTTGCTAATATTTTGCTGATGATTTTTGCATCTATGTTTATGAGATATTGTGAGTATTCGATCTTGTAATCTCTTTCTTTGTATACGGGTGATTCTGGCATTTTAGAATAAGAGATCAGAGTAAATTTTTTATTATGAAATATTCTGAAGAAATGAGAAAAAAATGTATACCTCATAGCCAGCCTTAATAAATTTTAATATTTTCCAACTTTTGATAGCTTGTAATATACACCCATCTACCCATCCACCCCAATCCATTTGAAGCTTCTATCTCCCTACCCCAAAATAATTACTATCATGAATAGGATTTCTTACTTTTGTTCATATTTTTATACAGTTTATTATTTGGCAGACTTAAATTTTCATGTAAAGAATATCACATGGCTTTTTTTTTTTTTTGCTCTTCTTTACATAAAATTATTTTTACATAAAATTATTTGTGTATGTAGCTTAATTTGCTGAATTCTATTACATTTTGCAAATTTACAACTTAACCTTTTTCCTATCAATGGTCATTTAGATTATTGCCAATCTTTTGATCTTACAAACATCACTGCAAAGAACATTCTTGACGATATCTCTGCAAAAATACAACAGCAAGTATTTTTCTAGGTTATATATTGCAGAAGAAAATAGCTCATCTTTTAATTCTCTTATTTTATTTGCAAAAATAATTTTTGCAAGGAGGCTTCCAGATACTTTATTCAGTAAGATTTAAAAATATTTTTATGCTGAGTTCATGGTCAGGTTATTATACACAATTTGTGAGTGAACTGACCTATCATAACTTTAAATAAACATAAATTCATGCACAAATATTTTTATTTATTTAAAATATTTTTTAAGTTTATTTAGAGAGAGAGACAGAGAGAGGGAGCAGGGGAGGGGCAGAGAGAGAGGGAGAGAGAGAATCCCAAGCAGGCTCTGCACTACCAGCACAGAGTGGGATGCAGGGCTCAAACCCACGAAACTGAGATCATGACCTGAGCTGAAACCAAGAGTTGGATGCTTTACAGGCTGAGCCACTCAGGCACCCCACTTTACTTGTTTTGTAATCACTTTAATGTGGTATCTTGCTCAAGATTTTTGACCACTATGTTCATAAGTTAAATATTGTACAATTTCCATTAATAGGTCCTTGGCCAGGTTTGAGATCAAGTTTGTAATACAGGGATTAGGTGTTCCAGGAAGGTTTGGTTAAGTCTGATGTCATTTGTGGGGAGAATCATTATCAATTCAATATCTATAATGGCTGTTGGTTTATTCTTGCTTTCTATTCTTTTTGAGTCAATTTGGATCATGTCCTTTTCTAAAAAATTACTCATTTTAACTGTTTTCAAATGCTTTGGCCATACTATGTTCGAATGACTTTCAAAGCTTCTATCAGTAGTAATAGAATTTCTTCATCTTAATCCTCAGTATACCAGAAAAAAAATAAACATCATTTGTTATCTGGGGCCAACACATCCTTTTAATTTTTAGATGTATTTTAAGTTACTTATCAAAATGTACAGAATATATAGTTAGAAGCACTTTATTAGAAATTTGAATAAAAATATAAACATAGCAAATCCCAATTTTTGTTATTTTCTTTGTTTTCATGGTATTAATATAGGAGACACTGGTAATGTACTTCAAATATAATAGATATTCCTTAACTGTCATGAGCCTAGAACATATTCAACTTATAAATCTTGACTCCAGATTTCAAGTAAATCTCTAATGGGCTCTGGATTAGTATTACTTCTGGTTCTTCTTACACTTGCATCTTCAAAATGCAATATAGTCTAAGACTTTGATGTCACACTTTTGAAGAGAATGGCTATCTTCTGTGCTTCGTAATGGCAAAACATTTTCACTTGTAGATTTGTAAACACTAATTAAAATGGTCAATCCAATTTTTCACTTTTACATCATTTATTTCATTTCAATCACCTTTAAATATGCATCTGCCTTTAAATTTTGTCTTACAAACTAGATCATGTAAATTTTGATGAACACAAAAGATGTTCTTGTGAGACAGTATTGTAATGAAGTCCTTTTAGATGACAAATTATATGGATTACATATTTCCTTTGTCCTTAGAAATGTATTGCTCACTCACTGATTCTTGAATTTCGGAAAAATTTTCTAGGGTATTTTCATTTGAAAATTTATAGTTAGGGTTAGAATCCAGAGGGCTTGTGAAATACCTTTTTCTTTACCATCATGAATGCAAAATAAAAAACTACAAATTGCTAACTGTGCTCGGTGAAAGCTTAAAAAAATGGTTGCATGGATTGTCTCTAGACTTCTTGTATAAAATATGATGCAGTACTTCAGGCAATGCAATAAAAAAAAAGGATGATGCAATGATGATTTATTTCACTATTGCATTATCCTTCTAGGTGATTCCTTCCATTGTTATTGTTTTCTTACATTTTTTTTTTTTTTTTGCATAGTTTCTGATATTACACCAAAGGTTAATAGTTTAGGTTTTTTCATCTGTCATTGCACTCCCCCGGCAACCCACCTTCATCAATTTTTGTTTCATTTATCCAAAGAATAGGCTTTTGCTTTCTTAACATTCTCTACAGTTTGCCTTGTTTCACTGACTTATTCTTTTATTTTTTGATGGAGGGTACTTTTTATTTTTAAATTTATCAAGCATTTTGTCAGAGAACTTGATCTGCATATCAATCACATCTTTGAAATTTGCACTTTGTCATTTAGAACATAGAAAAATTATTATATGCTGTGTGTAGTTGGAAAGAATGTACATATATATACACATAACTGTTTTGTCTGTATCCTTACAAATTCCACATCTGCTTGATATGTCTGTCCATGTCTGGTACAGATGTGCTAAAATCCCCACTGTGATTGTGAATTTGAATCTTTTTGTCACCCTTTATAACCCTTTTAGATGTATCTTTTTAAAACCAGCAAATATATTGATTCCATTCTCCTAATCCAATCTGATATTTCTTTAAAACAAATTTTCATTTTTCTTAGATTCATTGTGATACACTGGGACTTACTACTGTCATTTCTACTTTTTTTTCCTTCCCTGATTTCTTTTGGATTTATGGTTTACTATACTTTCTTCCTCCTCTGCTGGAGATCTTTAAAATTTTTGGTCATATATTCTCTATCATAAACGAAGTAATTTCTGTAATATTGAAATTTTAAGCTAAGTCCATTACATTACAAAGGTATCCAGCTGATACATCATAGCAATTTGATATTCACCATCACTCCTTAAAAGTTATTGAAATTTTATGCTATTTTATTTCTAAATTATATCTCCATTATACTTTCCCATGTAATTTTATCTCATTGGAATATAGTGTATTGCTTGATAGTCTTTTACTGATACTTTATTATACATCTCTGACTCAAAATACATGAAAAACATTTACTGAAATAAAAAATATTTTTAGAAATTAAAAAAATATATTTCTAATAACTATAAACCTCCAAGTGTTGAAGATTGTTGTTTGGATTATCATTACTATTCAAATGATAAAAACATAAATATATTAATTTTAATAAATTATTAAAAACATAACATTTTTATTGGAAATGTATCTTAATGAGGATAGTGCTGTATTTTATTTTCATAAATATTGCTAATTGCTAGAATAAGACATCTATTTTATTACTATTTTCTATGTATAATGTAATATATATAATATATAAGATGTATATATATATAATATATAATGTATAAATGTTAAATATACGTATGTATAAATGCTAAGAAAATTCATTCATGTATATAGTAAAAAGGGATAGAAAGAATTCTGTTGTAGTGATGTCACTCATTTCTTGAATTCCTTTTAAGTTATATGCCAAAACTTATAAACTAGTCTGTCATCAAATTATTTTTAATGATTTTAATTGACAATCTGATTAAGCTTTCTTCAATTTTGCTGAAAGCAAAGAGCTGAAAACTACCCTCACTAAAGACCTTATTTTGAAGCCATTTTCCTTCTCAGTTCTTTGGAAAGTTAACCAAAGATGTTCATTGCTAAGACTTATCTATAACTCTTTCACAGAGTCATCTTGCTCATGGAGCTTAAAATTAAGATAAAATGGAGTAAAAATACACCCACAAAATCTGAAATTGCACAGATTTCTTGAGGATAATTTTATATAGATTAGAAACTGTATGTTTGAAAGTTATAGTTTTTACAAAATTAGGATGTAATATAAAAGAATTAATCATAACTAAATAAAGTTGATTTTCTAAAGTTAAATGTACTATGTCCTAGTGTACATTTTGGGAATACTTATTCCATTTACCAATATAAGTATACGTTCTGCTTTTATGATTATTGTTTATGGTATTTTTATCAAACTAAGATACACATCTTAACATTTATGAAATTGGGATGCATCTTACAATTGATGGCATATCATAGTGGGTAGTGTTTTTACTAAGTGGTATGTAACAGTGAATCACAGAATAGCGTCTTAGATTAGATGAAAAATTAGGTTGTGGAAATTAGGAGGCAAAAACTATATTGAATCACTAGTAAGCCAGGTATATCAATGACTATTATGGGTTTTATTTACAATAAAACCCATAATAGTTAATAGTTTTGTTAACTTAAACCTAAATACATATTAAGAATGAAAAAAGCTTAGGAAATAAGGAAGAGACTTGGGCTAGGTAAAAAATTAATAAGGATTTACACAAAATCTAATAATGAACTGGCAAAGGTTAATACGTTTCTCCTAAGAAATCTGAAAAATGCTCTGGAAAATATACAATCATGAACTTACCTTTGGTATGTGATCTATTCATTTGAAAATCTAATATTAGTATGTCAGAAATAAACATGGAACTTTTAATTTCTTCCTCCTTGAAATCATGCTAATTATGCTACTGAGACAGGTTTGAGACATTATTTATCAGGCTCTTTACCATTATTGAGAATGGTGAAAATAGTTTGCTTGACAGCATTTACCAAAACCCATCATGTTTTTGTACCAATTTCGAATATTCTAAGATAGATGAGGCAAATAATCTTATCATTTGTTACCTAAAAATAAGGTACCTTTACCTTCATGTTATGTTCTTGCTCTTTGCTTTACTGTCACATGATTCACCCACAGGAAAAATGAATTTTTGATCAGGAAACAAAAAAGGCAAGGTCATTAAATAAGAACTATCATTATACTATCTCCTACTTGACCATACATCTGAATTCTGAAAATCTCCACGTTGGCCAATATAACCCATTTCTAAGACCACACTTCACTCACAATGAAAATTAACTTCCACCATATTTTAAATAGAGCAGTCAGAAAAGGTCTGTTCAGGTTGCAAGGGAAGGGATGTAACTCCACATCTTGATGGGGTAGTGCAAGGTTCTGGAAGAGTATGTGGGACCTGAAATATTGTTGGGCTTGTTTTTGGAAAACACAAGCTGCCATAGTTTTCTTACATAAAGTGGGAGAAGGGTTATTATGAAAACGGCAGAAGATAAAAAGGAGAACTGGCACAATTCACCAAACATGGAAATGTTCTTTAGGCAGATCATTTTAACAAAGAGTATATATGGGAATTGAGGATCTGCAAAGGTTTTTATGCCTGCATTTCCCTTGGAAGGCTGAAGACTCCCAGAAGTACACACACCCTTGTTTGAAGACCCCACTACAGATTATACTTCTGTTCTTTAGTTATCTGAATATTCAGGATGCGTACTTAACTAAAACTTTTTCCAACTTATATAGCATTTCTACGGAGGCAAAAATGTGTATTTTGAAATGCTAGAAAACGATTATTTTTCATTTTAAAGAATGATCAATTCCTTTCATTCAGCTAAACAAAGATAGGTTAATAATAGCAACAAACCAAATTATCAATGTTGCAAGAACTTGGATATCTGAAGACACTACTAACTAGAGCGAAACAGCAATGCACCCTTCCTGAGGACAAAAAAAAGTTTTTCTTAAGAAAGGTCATAAAAGGTCAGACCCCTGGAAGTAGATGTTGGGGACTTGGCAAGAAAGAAATTTTACATTTAGTTTTTAACATTACACTTATAGTGAAATAAAATGCACATAAACCATTGGAACCGTTACAATTTGTGTATCTTCCAAATATGATATGAATACATTGGCACAAAATTCTTCCTGACTTTCTTTTTCATCTTTGCCAATAACCCAGTGATCTCTAAGAGGTGGTTTAATAATTATTTCCAAATGTCATTTCCTGAAGATAGTATATCTTACCTATAAAGTTCATTAAAAGATTTATAAGTATTCTACTTGCTCTAATTTCCATCACACATCATGACCTCAAATAATCTGGAAAGACAATGTGTTAAAGAATAAAGACATTTCCTTTAAAATATTGGGGAAAATTACTAATTTGCTATCCCTTTTATATAGAGGAGACAAGGCAGAGCAATATAGTAGTTATAATCAGGTCTACATTCATTCACCAAATATTTATTAAGCACCTACTATTTCCCAGACATCATTCTAGGAGCTGAGGCTCTATAGGGGTGAATGAGAAAGTAATAGCTACCATTTATTGAGTGCTTACTATGTGCCAGGCTCTGGCCTAAGAGTTGCACACATATAAACCCATTGAATCCTCAAACACAATACCTCTATGACATGGGTACTATTTTCATTTTACATATGAAAAAATTGAGGCATAGAGAAGTTAAATAACTGAATCAGCTAGTAGTTGGTACAAACAGTCCTGGCTGTTGTGAAGCTAAACTCCTTCCCTTCTCATTTTCTTCTTTGCCTCTGCGAAAGACCTAACAGAACAGAGTATGGCTCAAATAGGTGTGTGACCTTTTCATTTTTAGATGTTTCTTTTTTGGGGATGTTTAAAAAGAATTTTAACTAGCTCTACCTTCATCATGTTGTGATCTCAAAACATCTAAAAAGCCTGAATGTTAGAAAACTTAGCTTTATTTAAATATTTGCGGGAGAAATACAGGTATATACACGTAGCATCCCTTCCTTTGGAAAACCACTATTCTAATCCAGGCAGGCCTAGCAGGGCTGAAGATTATGGGACCCTGTCTCGTTATAGGGGAGGTCAATAGTTCAAGGCCTCACTGCCTTGGGCATAATTATTGGTTCAAGACTATAGAAACATGAATCAGGCATGACAAATTTGTCTTTCTTGGGATGGACGGTATTAGAAAATGTTCTCTTCACAATGGAAGTGATTTCAGACCGCTGGTATCCATCTTCCTTGGCTCAAGAGAAGATGACCCCGTAATATTGAGAGATGTTGAGAAATTCAGATACAGAACACTTTAATCTAGCTACACAAGAAATAGGTCTATCATTGCCCTTTCTAGTTAAATGAGTATAAAAAGAATAAATACCCTCTTTTACTTAAGTGTAAGTGGGTTTCTGTGACTTTCAATAAAGTTTCAATGCATTTTTACAAAAGCATTACATAACTATGCACAAACAATGGTTATAATAAATATGAATAGAATTCTTTTCTGTTCTCTTCCTTCACCCTTTTTCCCTATGAACAAATATAGAACTATCTACAGCTCAAAGGATGGTTTATTTCATTTTCAAAAGTAGTATGCAAAATATTTATCTATGAATTCTAAGCAAGTGATTACAGGCATTATTTTGATAATTCCACTTCTTTAGCATATGACAAAACCACAATATATCTAGAAAGACAAAATGTTTTATTTTAAAACATTGGAAAAACCATTGAAAAGACAAATGTCCATTATATAACCATGAACGTTAAATATCTGGAAACTGTAAATCTTCTAAAATGTGGTAGGCACTTCCAAAGAGCTAAATATTGCAAATTATTCTACTGGATGTTTTCTCTATTATCAACAATACTTGATATGATGAAAAATACCAAGAAGACCCAACTAATTATTCAAAGTCACCATCTTAGGGTTCAACTTAATTACACAAGTAAAAGTTTTGTCCAAGATGTTCCTGTCACAAGAAGCTTCCCGGTGAATTTCAGAAATGTTAACAAAAGTATCTTCCTTTTTTGCCTGTGAATGTTTGAGTATTGCTGTACTGTTGGTTAATATCCACTACAGATACTGGTTCTAGGCCAGCCCAAGGGTCTTCAAGCATTGAAGGCTTGAAATAACTTTCCAACTCATTAGACATTCTTTTTTCTCTACCACGCCCTGATCCAAATGGTGTAGATGTCCTTGGAGAACCCTTTAGAAAAAAAATCATCAGTTAAAAAAATGTTTAGTAGAGATAATTGGCACTTTTTTTTTTTTCTAAAGCTAGTGGGGATCACATTGCTAGTTAAAAATTGTGTTTTGAACCCAAACATGTTCAACTGCAAAGTCGGTTCTTCCTTTAATTTAGTGTTTTTGTTCCTAAAAGTATTTAAGCCAGTTTGATATACTTGTTTATTAGTAAGTCCATGCCAACTGCCACCTTCAAATACTTCTAGATTTCTAGTGTAGTAACTCTGTAGAACTATCAGTTGGTGATGAAATAAGAAATTAATTATATTTCAATTTTTCCTCAAAATTTTCATCTTTTTCTGAAAGGAAATTAAAACTTTTTTTTTTAACCCTACACCTTCAAAATTTCTAGAACCTTTACATCCTACGAAATTTTATCTCTTTATAAAGCACCAGACTCTAAGGGGGTGAGGTTGGTTTAGTATAAGGAAAGTTAGAAAACCACGTTAAGTTTTAAACGACAGAAACCCTAGACACATCAGAAATACCCCCTGGGCCTTCCTGAATTCACTTGCTGAGAATGGGAAACTTCCAATATCACCGATTTTCCTTTAAGAAGGCTTGGAGCAGGAGACAGTGTCGTTTGAAGCTCCTAACCCCCTCCCACCGCCCTCGCCTAAAAAAGGTACCGGTAGTAAGAAAATGGCACCAGGCTAAAACCCAGTAACTCAGAGGAACTCTATGCTGGTGAGTCATTCGTCGTCCCCCCCCCACCGACCCCCCCCCCCCCGGAGAATAATTTACACACACGAACTGGCAAGGTCCCTGGCAAAGGGGAGGGAATTAGGGAAATCTGTGTATGAATGGCAGTGTACTTGTTCAAAGCAGGAGGGCTCTAGAAACACAAAGTACAGCTCTATTACTTAAGATAATCTAAAGAAAGTTACTTAACTTCTCTCAGCCTCAGTTTACTCATCTGCAAAACAGGGCCAACAATAGTATCTCACCTCATAGAGGATCAAACAAAATAATCCATGTAAAGGGATTATTAGCACCATGCCTGCCATACAGTAAGAGCTCGGCAAACGCTGGCTATTATTACCTGGGGGTGGGTCTGCTGCTGCCCTGGGGAGTAGCCGAATTGCTGCTGGGACCCCGCGGGGGACTTGGAGTAGGAGCCAGGGTAGCCGCCAGGGGACGGAGACCCGAATCGGCCCCCCGGGAAGCTGCCGCCGTGTCGCGGAGAGTGGCTGCTCCCGTAGGGCCTAGACCGGGGCCCGTACGGCGGCGTGTGGTGCGGACTCCCGTACCCGTCCCGAGGGGAGGGCGGCCGCGGTCCGCCTCCGCCCGGGGTACCCCGGAAGCTGCTCCCGCTACCCCAACCTCCTACACCCGCGCCGGGGTAGGGAGGAGTCGGGGGTCGAAAATTCTGTCGGTGCATATCAGGAGATGAAGACGAAGACCTCACTGCCGCGTTCTCCCGCCGGAACTGTCCCGACCAACCCTTCTCAGAGACTCGGTGGTCCTTCGGCAAAACAGTCCTCTGCCTTTCAGCGCAGTACAGCATATTGGTTCCGGCGGTCACAAGGGTTCCGCTAGGCACAGGCCAGTACGTGGATTACTGAATTGGGTGGAGATTGAGCGGATTGAAGTAAAGGAAGGATAAATAAAAAGAACAAAAGAAAGGCCGAACTCTCGGCTCCAGCAAAGAGCTTTGTCGTCTTTTGCAGTGTGCGGTGGAGACCGACTAACTAGACAACTCCCGGACGCAGTGACAAGGGATCCAGAGCACTTCGATGGAGCTCCGCCCAGTGGGGGCTGCCCAGTTGGGGGCGGGGCCTGGTGTGCTCGCGGGCGCCCCCAGTGGCGGCGAACGGCGCGCGCGCTGTGCTCTTTCCTCACGCAGGGTCCTAGGCTAACCGAGAGGCGCGCGATGCTGGCGACGCTGGCGAGGGTTGCGGCTCTGCGGAGAACCCGCCTTCTCTTCGGCCCGGGCGGCGGGAGGGGGCTGTGGACCGGCCGCCCGCAGTCAGGTACCCTCCGAGACGCGGTCCGGGCGGCGAAGGGGAACCCAGCCCCTGTCTCCCCTTCGGGCGGCGCCATGGAGAGAGCGCCCGCGCTTTCCTGAAGTGTCTCCTGTCCCCGCAGCCCGCCGTTTGGCCTCTCCCGCCTCCCGGGGCCCTCGCTCGTTGGCCCCGCGGCCGGCTTGGCCCCGCGCCCGCAGCCGCCCCAGGGTCACCTGCCCGGCTTCCCGGCCGAGGGCCCGAGAGTTCGCCCCTGCGCGATCGTACTGGGCGGACGCCTCGCCTCTGCCCCTTACCCCTTCCCTGTGTCCCCCGAGTTTAAGTAACTTTAAAAAGGTACACCCAGCCGCATTTCAGAAAGGATTTCAGAATACATCTCTGCATAACTTGGGGGGAGAGCCTGTGGTAACTCATATCGGACTTCAGCCCCTTCCTTGTTCTTGTTAAATGGAAGCGGGTTAGGGA
Organism: Leopardus geoffroyi; assembly: GCF_018350155.1. Taxonomy (NCBI): domain Eukaryota; kingdom Metazoa; phylum Chordata; class Mammalia; order Carnivora; family Felidae; genus Leopardus; species Leopardus geoffroyi. Next base: position 74,377,923 of record NC_059331.1, on the reverse strand, counting down.
GGCGGCTCCGAGGCAGATGCTGATTTTCAGAGAGCAAACTTTGACCGAAGCTTTTAAAATCTTGACTGTTTCACGAACTGTTGGTTATAAAGACGAATGTGCTAATTCAGGAACGACACCTACTGTATAATAAAACACGCTTTTGTACCAGACACCTGTCCCAGAATTTTATTTAGAAAATGTAGTTTAAATTGACTACCGTTTAAAAGAACTTTCTTTACTCCCTCAGAATTTGGGAATGATAGTCCACCATGACTCTTGAAATCAGCTCGCAGGAAACAGAATCTTAAGGAACTTTAGGACTCATTAAATCACAGCCTAACGGGTAGCGGGGACCTCTGCTTTCCAGGCTGTACACCTTGCAGCTGTCACTCCTCACTGCCTCTCTGTCACTGCTCGGTGTCACTGCTCGGTGACATGGCTAGCTGAAGAGCGTGCTGTCTTCTCAGCTTCCATCCCTCTTGAGAAGTGGAGACACAAATGGTTGTTTTTGTTTTTGTTTTTTGTTATTTATTCTGAGCAAGTTCTGTTCACCAAATTTGTCCTTTAGACCCAAGTTGTAGAATCGATCAGGGCAGGATAATGCCATCAAGGCCTTGTGACGCAATGAAGGTATGAGGACCCAGATTATCTACTTTATTGTGTATTTCTATCTTGGCCAAAAATTTAGCTCTTGTGCCTTGTCTGTGGTGCTTAGCTTAATGCCTGGTAATTGAGCAGTCAGGTATTTATTGAATAAACGATTGGGTTGGTCACGACATCATCAGTGATACTTGTCATGTAATTAACCAATTTACTTTTCTGGGGAGAGGGAGCAGAAAAATGAGGGTGTTGGAGGCCAAAATTACCTTTATTAATTTTTTTATAACTGGCAAATGATTTGCAGAATTGATTAAAATACCGTATGCTGTCTTTTTACTTGGCTTACACTTTTAGAATGATCTTCCCTGTAGTGGTGTCTTGCTATCTTCTACACGTATGCATTTGCATTAGAAATGGGGTGGGAGGAGTGCCTGGGTGGCTCATTCAGTTAAGCATCTGACCCTTGGTTTTGGCTCAGGTCATGATCTCACAGTTCGTGGGACCCTGCCCTGTGTCAGGCTCTATGCTAATAGCACTGAGCCTGCGTGGGATTCTCTCTCCTTTCTGCCCATCTCCCTCATGCATACATGCAAGCCCGCTCTCTCTTTTTTCTTTCAAAATAAATAAATAAATAAATGTTAAAAAAAAATAAATGAGTAAAGGAAAGAAATACAGTGCAGAATGTTTGACAGGTAGATTATACATGACAATGTACCCTTCACCAGGTTTGCAGATACATATGAGGATTGTGGGAGAGTTCTTAATTATATGAAAACTCCATATTCCATTTGGATCACTTCTGAGCATAGGCCATTTGCCTTTTTAGAGATGAGAAATAGCCCAAGAGAAGTCAAGTTGACTTGCTTAAGTTCACATAATAAACAGAGGTGCGACTAGAACTCAGGCTTCTTGAATCCCAGGAGATTTTTTTTCCTACGTAAAGATATATGAATTGACTATTAGTCTGTGCTTTGGAAACTGCAATAGATAAATAAACATGTAAAATTTTGAAAATGCCGTGTAGCATATTGTTTTGGATTTAGAGATTAGTAGGTATAACCTTAATACTGATTTTTTTATAAGTGTAGCTACAATCTTCTCAGGTGTTAGCATGGGAATTGCAATGTGGGTGCCTGAACCGGTCCGTCTGAGGCATCTGTTTGTATCGAATGTATGGTGGTGAGTTCAGGGGGGAGAGAGATGAGGGGAAGGAGAAGTAGAAAAGTGAAGAACTGGGATGATAGATATGAGAGTATGGTAGTTGCCCCCCTGAAGTCTGAGTCCTGTGGAGAGAAAAGGGCACTTCTTATTTTGTGAGCAACAGAGGTTTGGTTCCCTCCCCCGCCCTACCGCTCCCTCCTCCCCACCCCCCCCACCCCCCCCCCCCCCCCCCCCCCCCCCCGCCAAAAAAAAAGAATTGCAGCCCTGTTTAGGGAGTATCAGCATTAGAAAATTGGGTACTGGATAGGTTGGTGCTTTCATGGAAGACACTTAGTGTCGTTTTTCAAGTGGCATTGTGTACATAGGACATCAACAGACAGAACATCAAGAACTTTCTGAGTACCTGTGAACACTATGAGGAGCCCCAGAAATAATTGGTTAATTTTGTGGTGTTGTGTATTTTATAAGTTTCACATTAATGCAAGTAAGAGTACCAAGCCAAGGAAATTTAAGCGAAAATGTCAATGGAACCATGTCTGTTTCTGTAAGACAGGATTTTTAGTTAGGTTGCTTAAGATTTTTCAGTGTTTTTTTTTTTTTTTTCTTCCAGTGGATTTCAAGTTTTTGTTTTGTTTTGTTTTTTGTAGAGTCTTATCTTTAAAAAACATAATTGGAAACCCCAAATATGAGAGCATATGGGCTGTGCTTGAAGCAGGAATTGGGGTTCCAGAGCCCTGCTCACTATGCACCTCTAAATACTCCCCTGAAAAGAGGCATCTGAGGCACCTCTGAGGAATTCCAGGGCTCTCTAGAAGGAGTGCGAAAGCCAGTATTTTAGGAGGTGTCAGATATTAACAAGGGCTGAAAATATTGAATATTTTGGCTTGTTTTACTGTGTATTACCAAGAAGTGTATATATTCATTTTTCTGTGTGATCACGGCTTTCTAAGTCAAGAAAACCAGAACCTGGATTAAAGGGCAAGGTTTGGAAATTAAATGATTGTTAAGAGATTAGATTGTTAGAGAATTCCCAGGAAGTTTATGTTTCTATTTCAAAGAGGTATAAAACTCTGAGCCTTGGAGACATTCAGGATTGAGATTGTAAAGCTGTAAAATTAATCTTTCCCTCTGTAAAGTTAATCTTCTCTCCCTGAGACATTTATTTACATTCCAAAGGGTAAGAACTCAGAGACCTTCCCTTTTCTTCCTAAGGAAAATTTGCTTACATTAGGAAGATTAACTTTTTTCTGCCTTTCTCAGGGAAAGGTGGCAATTGGGCAGCTGTAATATACATACTCCCAGATTTATACTTTTGGGGATCTTTCCTGTGGTTCAACCCCTGTATTTACAGGCCTAACCAACTGGCTGTCTTACAATGTCTTGACATATTAGATATACATACCTAATATCATCATGATCTGAGCTGAAACCAAGAGTCAGATGCTTAACTGACTGAACCACCCAGCGCCCCTTGGCCTAATTGTTTATGCAAGCCCAGGAAGAATAGCAATCGGCCTTATAGATCTTTTAAAATCTGCTTCGCTGGAACTTTTCATGAGGAATCTCAATTGAACTGTTAGTAGCCTCTCTAGGCCAGAAGCCAAGCCAAATACTTGTCATCAGACATACCTCCAATACGTATAGATTTGGGCGATTTCCTCTTCGAGGTCCCCAAAGTATCCTGAGGTTCCTGCACCTGCCAGGAAGTGACATTCTTTACTCACCTGGTAAGGCTGCTGGGAACTCTGTAAGCAGGGTATCAGGCCAACATTTCCAAGGGACTTTATGACTCCATGTTTCATAAAGTCAACCTCAGTTCCTTAAAGCTGTCTGGTCATCTAAGTCTATGCATGTCTTTCTCAGATATGGCATTCCAGTCTAAACCTTGGTAAAAGAACTAGTGTTTCCAATGGTTTCCTGTTAAAAGGAGAACAGATTCTTATTGAACTTAATGCAAATAACTATGATTACCATGGAAGAAAGGATACTCACTGAGACTTTTTGAACTTCAAAGGGTTCAGATAGAGAGAAAAATTAAATACTTCAATTTGTTTACAAATGAATACCACATTTCTGTAAGTCATAGATATCTTAAGAGGAAGTTTCCTTAATCTGGAAGAGCAAACGTTACAGAACCAGCAATGTTTCAAACAAGAGTTACAAAAACTGTAATAATTCTCCCCAATTCATTTAGTTCCATGTTACTATTCTTGTTCAGTTAGAATGCAGCTTTTTAGTTAGTTCTGGAGGTTCTTACCCATTTCAGTTTTATGATCTTAAAGATGTCAAATACCTGTATTTGTCAAAAGCCCTTTTTATAAATCTCCTTGAAGACAAAATTCATTTTGCAAGAGCATCAGAACAATAACTATAAATCACAAAGACATTGTTAACAATCTGGTGAGAGTTCATTATGATGCAATTGGCATGAAAACTTGGTTATGTCTGTGACACAAAACAGTTTAATAATCAGAATATTGAGTGATGTCCTTATCCCAGAATATAACATATCAAGTAAACAAGCTGAATTAGTCACAGACTTCAGTTTACAATTTTAAATCCTGGGGAAGTTTGTTAAAACTTTAGAAAGTTTTTATTTATTTTTTTAATGTTTATTTATTTTTGAGAGAGACAGAGACAGAACGTGAGCAGGGGAGGGGCAGAAAGAGAGAGGGAGACACAGAATCCTAAGTAGGCTCCATCTGAGCTGTCAGCACAGAGCCCAATGCGGGGCTCGAACTCACAACCTGTGAGATCATGACCTGAGCCTAAGTTGGATGCTTAACTGACTGAACCACCCAGGCACCTCTAAAACCTTAGAAAGTTTTAAAGCACATGCCTAAATAGGATTATGGATCATTAAAGACCTGATAAAGACAAAACATAGAAACTGGTTTTTCGGGGCAAAGAAAAGAGAAAACAACTTTGTTTACATTTTTTTATCAAGAGCCGATGAACAGTCCAAGGAAACTTTGTGTTTTTAACAGAGAGAAAAGCAGAATTGTAAACTCTTAGCAACCTTAGTCTCCAGTGAAAACTAAGTAGTAACCAATTGTGAGCTGTGAACCGTTGCACCAAGATTCTTTGGATCGCAAATTTATGAATCAATTAAGCACAAAGCATGTTTTCCAACGTACCCAAATATTCTTAGTTTTTCTGAAATAAGAAGTCAAAATCAGATAAAACTCATGTTTAGTAATCAATGTGTTAGTATTTTATCTTATTTGGAAAAGACCTAGAAGTCCAATGAATTCAATCGCATTTATCATCTAAGCGGAACTTTACAATTTCAGGTTACCAAAGTCTTTTAAAGCTATCTTAACCTATGAAAATTTTGAGACAAACAAAATTCACCATTATTTTAAGTCATGTTTTTGCTAACAAATTGAAACAGGAATAACATGAGCTTATTTGGCCTTCAGTAAATCTTGGTAGAATAAAAGTTTCAATTAGTTTAAATACTGAATTATGTTTCACCTGGGTGCACTTAAAAGTCAATCAGTTTGTCCCCATGTCAGTTTTTACCTGGGGCACCGGTGAGGAACTCTGAAGTGGGTGGTCTAAGTCCAAAAGGGTGCTCTTGGCTTCTACACAGAAAATTCGTTTTTTTCTGTGACACAAAATACTTTAATAGTAGGAATTTTGAGTGATGACTTTCTACCAGAATATAACATACCAAGCGAACAAGCCGAATTAGTCAGAAATTTCAGTTTACAGTTTTAAACCTGGAGAAGTTTGTTAAAACCTTAGAAAGTATTTTTTTTTTAACGTTTATTTATTTTTGAGACAGAGAGAGACAGAGCATGAACAGGGGAGGAGCAGAGAGAGAGGGAGACACAGAATCTGAAACAGGCTCCAGGCTCTGAGCTGTCAGCACAGAGCCAGACGCGGCGCTTGAACTCACGGACCGTGAGATCATGACCTGAGCCGAAGTCGGATGCTTAACTGACCAAGCCGCCCAGGCACCCCAGAAAGTATTTTTTTTTTTAATGCTTATTTATTTTAAAGAGAATGAGAGAGACAGAGCATGAACAGGGGAGGGGCAGAGAGAGGGTGACAGAATCTGAAGCAGGATCCAGGCTCTGCAAGGATAGAAGGAGGAGCCAATGGTGCTGGAGGCACTGAGGATGCTATAGGAACCAGTTAGGTAGGCTGAACCCAAAGTAGTGCAGAAACAGGAGGAGGTAGAGGCAGAAGAGATGAGGTGCCACTAGAAGGCAGAGAAAAAGGACTCCCCAGTCCTAATGCTTGGCTTCTCAATTTGGACAGATTTGCAGATGCCATGTTTTCCTGTTATCAGGTGAAAATTTAGGCAGTTCGCATGGGGTGGGAGAAGACAGGAAACTTTCCCAAAACAAAGGGAGTTTCTGCAGCTGCTTGGGAATATTTCTTAAAGTCCCCCTCAAAGATAGATTAACCAGAGACAGTTGGCTCCAAATTATCATAGCCATTAACTTGGGAAATGAATGAGGGAGAAGCCCCCATATCTATTAGGAGGAAGCACAGTGAGGCAGTCAGCATCCAATATGTCAGGCAGCGACTGGCTATTGGCCAAACACATTCTGCAAATGGCTCTTATGTCAAGGTGCTGATTTAGGGCCATGAAACCCACCAAGATGTCGGAAGATATGGGACTTCTAACCATTTGGAAGAGTTCTAGCAAAGGAGGTCAAGCTGAAAAAAGTATTATACGAAAGTGTTCTGTGGAAGGGCCATACCTCTTAATCGGGGGGTTTGTACTAAGGCCCAGAAACATCAGGCCTTGTGGATCCAATTTGTTCCTGCTTTTAAGAACACAGCCCAAGAGTGAGTCAGAAGGAAGAGAAGAGGTCCCATCGTCGGAAAGACCAGCTACTGATTCCCAAAGGGGTGTCCTGCCAAAGAGAATGGAGTTCAGACTCATGGTCTGGATTTTAGTCAGGGCGTCGGGCTGACCTGAAAAAGGACCAGACCTAATAGGAGGGGATGGACTCTTCAGGTGGTGTCCCACCATGGAGAGGAGTCATGGCAAATACAGGGTGACCAACTCTTGGGGTATCCCACCGTGTTGGTGTGTATTACCAAGAGGTTGCAGCAAATGGCATGGCACTTCCTGGTGGTGGGTCCCCTGGCGACAGGGAGAGCCAGACACCGGTTTGGCCAGACTGGGTCAGACCCATGCAGATGTGTGGGAACATGTTTGCCCACAGATCAAGATGGCAGCTGGATCTGCAGGAACAGAGGAAAAGGGTGGAGGCCAAAAGAAGCAGCGGCTCAGAGTCAGCCAGTGTCAGGAAAGGGTCCCAATGCAGTCCATAGTGCGTGGGGATTCAGACTGGGCAACCTGCCAGTTGTGTCAGACTTTGGGAACAGACTTCAGGAGACAGAATCAGAGAGCAGAGAAAAGAGGTCCTTCACTCTCCCAGGCTCGGACAATTCTAGCTTTCCCCCTCAGACCTTCAGACCACACTGGAGAGCCGCCCTGGCCAGAGGCCTTCAGTTATCTGAGGAGTACTAGGGGTTAGACTGTTGAAGGGTCGAAAAGAGAAAGGAGCGGGAGGGAGGGATTCCCCTCTGAAGGGCAAAAGGGGAAATCCCTCACCCTTTCTGGCAAGGGCGTCAGGCTGGTTCTCCCTGGGGCTTTGAATCCTGTATGAGGAGTAACCCCTGACGGAGGTCATCAGTTCCCCAAAGAGCAGTAGAGCTGGTTCACCCAGGGAAAGTTCTGAGAGATTCCCAAGAGAATTTGAGGAGAGTCCCAGATCGGCAGGGCTCCTTGTGCAGGGTTCCCCCAAATGTGGGTGGAGGGGGCACCAAATGTGGTGCCTCCTAAATGGGGGGGTCTCTTGATCAGATGGGGGCCCCCAAATGTGGGGTGATGATTGGGTGGAAGCCAGTGGCCCCTGAGGTGGAAGAATTCACCTGAAGCAGAACAAAGGAGATAGAAGTTTACTGAACACATGGAATGGGAGCTGAGGGCAGGACAGCAGAGGAGAGGCTGTCTGCGATGAGACAGTGGGAGGGGGCTGCTTGTAAGGAGTGGAGGTGAGGTATGAAATTTTACCTTTTTTGGTAACTGTTTGGTTATAAGTAGCCCACTGGTCAGTTAGGAATTATAGGTATTTCTGGGTGGGTCACTGATGGGCCTGTGTTCAGCCAGGTGGTCACTGTGGCCCTTTCTGCATTCCATCATTGCTCAAACCTGTTTGTGTAAAAAGGGCCTCCACATCTGAGAGCCAAAGGTTACTGTTAATCATCTTCTTTTTAACTCTAAGCATGTATGCATTGTCTGTGGTAGTCAAGCACAGGTAAATTGTTTTATACATATTTACTTCTTTAAAAAAATTTTTTTTAATGTTTATTTATTTTTGAGAGAGAGAGAGACAGAGACAGAGTGTGAGCAGGGGAGGGGCCGAGAGAGAGTGAGGCACAGACTCTGAAGCAGGCTCCAGGCTCTGAGCTGTAGGCTCTGAGCTGTCAGTACAGAGCCCGATGAGGGGCTTGAACTTGCAAACGGTGAGATCATGACCTGAGCCGAAGTCGGACGCCTAACTGACTGAGCCACACAGGTGCCCCACACATTTACTTCTTTGTAGACTAATATTCTTTACTCAGGTGTTAACACAGATGTTAAAGCATTAACTCACACTTATATAAAAATTTTCTTTGAGAGTAAAGTTGCTGACAGAGTACTTCAATATGAAGGGATATGTAAGAGTATAAATATTGTTTTTGAGACAGATATTTATTTTATTATTAATTTTTTTAATGTTTATTTGTTTATTTTGAGAGGGAGAGAGGGAAAGAGAGAATCCTAAGCTGAGCTCCACACTCAGCACAGAGCCCGATGCGGTACTTGATCTCACTAACTGTAATCATGACCTGAAGTCGAAATCAAGAGTTAGATGCTTTACCAACTGAGCCACATAGGTGCCTCACAAATTTTTATTTTAAAATTAAAAAATAAAATTTTATTTCAGTGGAAGTCATATTCTTGTATATTTTCCAGTTATAAAAACAATAAAATTTGTAGAAAACCTGACGTGTTTAGAAAAATAGAAAGCAAGATTAATTTCTTATCTAAGAAGCAACTATTAATATTTAAATAGAAAAAATAAGCCTTAGGTAGCTTAAACCTTTAAATAGGAAAATAAAAGCTTTTTAAATGGGAAACCCACCTGTACACGAACATTTATGTAATCTGGGATTGGGATAACATGGTACCTGTGCAGAAAATCATTAACATAGCAGGCCTCAGGCCTTTAGAAGGCCTTTAGAAGAACTGTCTTCAATTAGCCCTTGGATGGCATCTGGGAACTTGGCACTTGAACTGCTTCCTAATTAATAAAGGTGCCTAGATGGTTTGTACAATCCATGTCATTTATGGTGAACCTGCTTTTCCTCTGAGTCTGGAATTTTGGTACATGGTAAACAGAGCATGTCTATGTGGATAGTGCTCAGTGAAAACCTTAGATTCTGAGATTCTTAGATTTTGTAATACACTTCCCTGAGCAGAAGCATTGGACATGTTACTGTATTTTTTTGTTTCTGGAGAAAGAAGCATGCATTGTGTGGCCCCTCACAGAAGGGAGAGAACATAAGAGGCCTGTACATGGATTTTTCCAGACTGTGCCTGTCTTTTTCCCTTGCTGATTTTGTCATGTATCATTTTGCTGTAATGTCACAGAAACAGCTATATGCCGAATCCTGTGAATCCTTTTAGCAAATCATTGGAAGTATGGGTAGTCTTGAGGAATTCTGAAACAATAAATACCAAAGGTGGAAAGTAAAATGATTTTTTTGAAAGTAAAATTCCAAAATTACTCAAAAAGCAAACTGAAGATAGGGAAAAGTTACTTTTATTAAATACTAATGATAAAAGGTTAATATTCTTACTGCATAAAGAGTCCATAAAAATTAATAATAAAAAAAATTCTGCCTAAGCAATATGGGGCAAACAAAATAATTTATAAGAGAATTTATAAGAATAATTTATAAGGGAAGATGTGAAACAAGAGCAGTTATGAAAAACTCTTCACTTTCAGAAGTCATTAAATAAATGCAAATTAAAATGACAATGACATGCAAATTTTTAATTTTCAAATTTGCAACAAGTAAATAAAAATCCTACAAAGTCAAGAGATCATATTCAGTGTTATGGAAGATGGCGGAGAACACTATTTTCATACACTGCTGGTGCCAGCATATATTAGTACTACCTTTCTCATGGACAATTTAATAATTGGTATTAACAGTACTAAAGAGTTTGTATCATGAACACAGCTAGGCCACCATAAGGCCTGCCTCTGTATTTGGAAGCATGGTCTTTGTTTTCCTTTAAGTATCAACTTATATGCAAGATATTGTTTACACGTTATTTAGGAGTTAGACCACTACTAAAGATTTGTATGTGGAAGGCTGAAAAGCTACCAATTTATAGACTTTATAAGTCAATCTAGAGTTAAAGACTTTATAACCAAAAGTTTTTATCACTTAAATACATTTTATAATATGAACTAAAGTGAGAGTTAAGATCTGGGATGTGTGAGGAATATGCTTTTCTTTAGCCTAGTGGGGAGAATGGTTATCATGAAAGAAGGCTTATTCACTGGCTAATCAACTTTAGGCAAGAATACATACGGAAGTTGAGGGGCGCCTGGGTGGCTTAGTTGGTTAAGTGTCTGACTTCAGCTCAGGTCATGATCTTGCGGTTCTTGGGTTCGAGCCACGTGTCTGGCTCTGTGCTGACAGCTTGGATCCTGGAGACTGCTTTGGATTCTGTGTCTCCCTGTCCTTTTTGCTCCTCTCTATCTCTCTGTGTGTCTCTTTCTCTCTGTCTCTGTCTCTCAAAAATGAATAAACATTTAAAAAATTAAAAAAATGTATGTATGGAAGTTGAAAACCTGGAAATTGATTTTTTAAAAATGATTCATGTATCTCTTAGGAAAGTTTTCACACATCTCAGTTTGAAGACTGCTGCTAAAGGGACAGTAAAACAATCTACCCCTGAAATGGACTTATCACTTGTTAGCTTTCTTGCCGTGAAATTGCTTAGAGGCTACCATTTTTCTTCCTTCAATGCTTGGCATCTCAAGTGGTCAGGATAGGCTTGGTTGTGCTGCAGTACAAATTAGCCCACCATCTCATTGGCTTTAATACAATAAAAACATCTTTCTTGCATGTCTGTCTTCACTATGTGAAACTTGCAGCCTCCAGGGTTGCTGCAGTAGAAGAGAAACCTGGAGGATTTCATGGGATTAAAAAAAATTATTTATTTATTTTGAGAGAGAGCGAGTATGTGTGTGTGCACATGCATGAACCAGGGAAGGGCAGAGAGAGAGGGAGACCAAAGATCCCAAGCAGGTTCCATGCTGTCAGCGCAGAGCCTGATGCTGGACTCTATCTCACAAACCGTGAGATCATGACCTGAGCTGAAATCAAGAGTTGGTCGCTTAGCCGACTAAGCCACCAAGGTGCTCCTTCATGGGATGTTTTTAAGGGTCTGTACTGAATTGGCTTAAGTTACTTCCATCTATCCATTTCATTGGCCAGACCCCAGGCATTTGAGCCCAATCTCACTGCAAGAGAAAGCTGGAAGTGCGGAGGAGCAGAGGGATTTGGGATTAGCACTGACGTGTATTTTGGTTGTGGCACGCTTTACTCATGATTCAGAAGCCCTCTTTCTGATCAGAGGCCATCGTTCTTCCTATAAACTTCTCAAGTTTTCATTAAATTAGTGGCACCCGACAGTTATAAAACCTGTTTGATTGCAAATCCCACAGGAATAATAGCTGCATTCTTATAGGTGAAGGGCAGTTGGTAAGAAACTGGTGTCAATAGGAGGTAGATTATAAATTTTTCTAAGTTATTTTTTTTTTAATTTTTTAAGGCTTATTTATTTTTTGAAGGAGAGAGAGAGAGGGAGGGAGGGAGGGGCGGAAAGAGAGGGAGACACAGAATCCAAAGCAGGTTCCAGGCTCTGAGCTGTCAGCACAGAGCCCGATGTGGGGCCCAAAGTCATGAACTGTGAGATCATGACCTGAGCCGAAGTCAGATGCTTTAACTGACTGAGCCACCCAGGCTCCCCGATTATTCTAAGTTATTACCCATCTATTTTCTGGTTGTCTCTAAGTGGTATGGTTGGCTCATAACTTGAGTATCACTCCCACACTACCTTTTTACAACTCAGAAATTCTACTTTCCCTGGAATGTCTTCCAGTGGATACTAATTTTTGAAGTACTCTAAATTCCTAAAATTACCTGTCAAACTATATCATTAGTAACAGAGATTTTTTCAAGACTTCTAACACATGCCAGAAAGAAAACATCATGCTAACTATTTTAAATAAAGCTTCAGCAGATTAAGAGAACATGCTTTGAAAAAAATGTCCATCTTCTGCTTTCTCACTCCTAAGTTCTAGTAGTTAAGTTCTCTGTAAAATATCAAATTAAAAAAATCCTTTTAATGTATATTACATATTCTATTTGATCAGTTTGTTTTATGACTTGGCCTTTTTTTTTTTTTTTTTTTTTTTTTTTTTTTAATGTTGGCTAGTACGGTGGGGAGGGATGCCATGATTGCTGTCACACAGATGAGCCACTTAGCTGGGTATCTGTCAATTATGTCTACTCTCATGCTGCTCAAGTTTATTTGTGTCCTGGAAACCTTAGGGCCACATACCAGGGGAATCTTAGAAACAGCTCTAGCAAGCAGGGAATTGATGGCTCCTTCATTACAATTATACTTCTTTGCATGATTGCTCGGCTGTATTCTTATAATAGCTTTCCATCCTAGAGGCTAAATAAATAGAGCGATATACAAACTGCTTGATATATCACAGAAAATTAACAACTGTTGCCCTTTCCAACTGTTTTTCCTCCTATAATCACCCTTTACTCCCATCCAACTTATTCTTGTCTTTCACAAACTGCCAAAATGTGGATGTAGATATCCTTCTTAAGTATAGAGTGTTGAGAGTCATATTTTTTTCTGTACCTTAAAATAATTGTGTGTTTTTCTTTTCTTATTTTCCAATCTAGAATAAGTTATTTACTTTAGTAGGTGGTGTGACTGTGTAATACATATATGATAGTGATAATAATGACAAAAGTAAACTTTTAGTAAGCCTTTACTATATGCTAAGAAGTTTGCTGAGCACTTTACACACAGCATTTCATGTAATATTGCAAACTCTATGATTTAGGTGTTTCCCATGAGGAAACTGAAGCTCAGAGACGTGAAGTTACCTTGAAGGTCATAAGGTAGCAAGTACTGGAGCAGGGAATTGAATCCAGTCAGTCTCCAAAGTTCATGCTCTTTACTATTGAAAGCTCATTTATTAATTTTGACTTCAGTGTGTTCCCGAAGTTCTTTCTGGGTGTCTTCTCAGACGATACAAAATTCTGTTGCCTGATATGAAATGAATTCAGTTTAAAAGTTTTTGTGGTTTATGTATACAACGGAATACTACTTGGCAATGAGAAAGAATGAAATCTTGCCATTTGCAACAATGTGGATGGAACTGGAAGGTATTATGCTGAATGAAGTAAGTTGGTCAGAGAAGGACAGATATCATTTGTTTTCACTCATATGTGGAATTTGAGAAACTTAACAGAAGACCATGGGGGAAGGGAAAGGGAAAAAATTGTTTCAAACAGAGAGGGAGGCAAACCATAAGAGACTCTTAAATACAGAGGACAAACTGAGGGTTGATGGGGGTGGGGTGGGGGAGAGGGGAAAATGGATGATGGGCATTGAGGAGGGCACTTGTTGGGATGAGCACAGGGTGTTGTATGTAAGCGATGAATCACGGGAATCTACCCCCAAAGCCATTGATATACTGTATGTTAGCTAACTTGACAATAAATTATATTTAAAAAAAAAAGTTTTTGCTTCATTGAAGTGCCTGGGTGGCTCAGTTGGTTAAGTGTCTGACTCTTGATTTCGGGTCAGGTCATGATCTCACGTTTCAGGGGTTTGATCCCCATGTTGGGCTCTGCGCTGACAGTGCAAAGCCTTGCTTGGGATTCTCTGTCTCCCTCTCTGCCTTTCCCTCACTCTCTCTCTCTCTCTCTCTCAAATAAATAAAAATTAAAAATAAATAAAAGTTTTTGCTTCATTAAACAAAATTTACTAATTTTTATGGCTGTGAGATGGCATTGTAGTGAAATATAGACTTCTCTTAATAGATTTGTAATGAAATGAGATTTATGGGATGAAGAGTTTCCTAAACGTATCTTATGCATCATTTGAAATAAAACAGGGGCCCTAAAAAGAGATTTGAGAACAGAAGACCAGTATTTTTGGAGACATATATAACAAAGAGAATTACTTGTCCGTTCATTCCTAATGATGTCAAACTATCCTCTCATATTTGAGGTCTTTTTCTATGTTTTTATTCTTGAAAATGTTTTTCCAATGTTTTTTTTTATTCTGTATGTTTTTTCTTTTTCTTTTTTTTTTTTTTTTTGCTGATTAGAAACATAATCAAAATTAAGCAAAATTACAGAAAAATAGAACTTAGCTGGTAAAAGTTCTCCATAACTTCTTTTCCCAAGATTTAATCCCTGATAAAATTTCATGAATGCTTCTACAACTACCAACATATATTATTAATGCTATTATGTACATTTATAAAATAGGATAATATTATGCATTTTATTCTATAACTTGATTTTATTTTTTAACTAGAAATATATCTTGGTTGTGGCACCTGGCTCAATGACTGAGTGGCTCAATCGGTTAAGCATCCAATTCTTGATTTGACTCAGGTCATGATCTTACGGTTGGTGAGGTCAAGCCCTGCGTCAGGCTCTGTGCTGACAGTGCAAAACTTGCTTGGGATTCTCTCTCTCTCTCTCTTGTCTTTGCCCCTCCCCCACATCCTGCTCATGTGCACATTCTCTCTCTCAAGATAAATTAACTTAAAAAAAAAGAAATATATATATTGGTCCACTTTTCATGTTAGGATATGTAAGTCTGTTTCATTTTTTTCTTTTTTTTTTAATTAAAAAAAGTTTGTTTATTTATTTCTTTATTTATTCATCTATTTAGATCACGAGTGGGGAAGGGGCAGAAAGAGAGGGAGAGTGAGAGAATCCCAAACAGGCTCTGTGCTGTGTGTGCAGAGTCTGGTGTGGGGCTTGAACTCATGAAATGTGAAATCATGACCTGATCTGAAATTAAGAGTCACATGCCCAACCAACTGAGCCACTCAGGCTCCCTTTAAATTTTCTTTAATGTTTATTTATTTTTGAGAGAGAGAGACAGACAGACAGACAGACAGACAGACAGTGTGTGAGTCGGGAAGGGGTAGAGAGAGAGGGAGACACACAATCTGAAGCAGGCTCCAGGCTCTGAGCTGTCGGCACAGAGTCCAGTCAGGACTCGAACCTACGAACTGTGAGATCATGACCTGAGCCAAAGTTGGATGCTTGACCAACTGAGCCACTCAGGCACCCTTGTTTCATTTTTAAAAATATCTACATGAGAATCTGTTGTATGAATGTGCCAGTGCTTATTTAACATTTCACCTGTTGGTGGATTTTTGCATTGTTTTGAATATTTTGCTTCAGTATTTTCATTTCTTTAAAATTTTAGTAAGAGTGTGTGAGCAGGGGAGAGGCACAGCGAGAGAGAGAGAGAGAGAGAGAGAGAGAGAGAGAGAGAGAGAGAATGTTAAGCAGGCTCCTCACCTAGTGACTGGGGAGCTTGACCCTGAGATCATGACCTGAGCTGAAATCAAGATTCAGTCGCTCAGCCAAGTGAGCCATCCAGGTGCCCCTATTTTGCTTCACTATTAAACAGTGGGGCAGTTCATAAGAAGATGTATGAATGGCCAATTATTACACGAAAAGATGTGCAATATCATTATTCATCAGGGAAATGCAAATTAAAACCACAACAAGAAATATCTACCCATTAGAATGACTAACTTTGAAAATAACAGCAATTTCCAGTGTTGCGAGGATGTGAAGCATCTAGAACTCACATGCACTGTTTTACAACCACTTGGAAGATCTGTTTGGCTGTTTCTTAGAAAGTTAAAGATACACTTAGCATATTACCCAGCCATTTCACTAGGTATTTACCCAAGAAAAATTAAAACATGTTCATACAAAGACTTGTACATGAATGTTCATAGCAGTTTGATTCATTGTAGCCTAAAACTGGAACCAACTCAATGTTCATCAACAGCTGAATGCTTAACAAATGTGGTATATCCATATAGTAGAATACTACTCACTTATAAAAATGCAACAACATGAATGAATCTCAAAATTATAATCCTTTATGAAAGAAGCCAGACATACAAGAGTCTCTATTAAGTGATTTCATTTACATAAAATTCTAGAAAATGCAAACTACAATTTAGTAACAGAAAGCAGATCATTGGTTGCCTAAGGCTGAGAGTGGAGGGAGAGGTAGTTTGCAAAGGAAGAATCTTCTTTCACAGGAAGAAACTTTCAGGGGATGGAGAGTTCTATTTCTTGATTGTGGAGGTGACTGCACAAGTATATATATCTGTCAAAACTTAATTGTATAATTTATTATATGTAAATTATTTTTAACAATGTTGATTGAAAAACATTTGAAGTACAGCTGAAAATCAAAACAAAAAGGTTCTGCAATGAACATTTTTTTTACCCATGTCTAGGCATACTTGTGGAATTGTTTTGTGAATTAGATGCCAACAACAGGAAAACCTAGTATGAGGATGTTAACATTAAAAAAATTTTTTTTAATGTTTTTATTTATTTTTTGAGAGAGAGAGAGAGCGAGAAAGAGGCAGAGTGTGAGTGGGGGAGGGACAGAGAGAGAGAGGGAGACACAGAATCTGAAACAGGTTCTGCAGGCTCTGAAATGTCATGACAGCACAGAGCTTGATGTAGGACTCAGACTTGCAGACCACGAGATCATGATCTAAGCTGAAGTTGGATGCTTAACCGACTGAGCCAACCAGGTGCCCCTAACATTTAAAATTTTCATGCCCTACAAAGTTGTTAGTGATTTATGTGTATGAAAGTGCCCATTTCACCACCCCCTTGCCAATATTGGGTATTATAAATATTTGCCAATCTGGTGAGAAAAATATTATTATTATTATAACTTTCATCTTTTCATTGTAGATGAAATTGCTATGAATGTCTTTTGTTACGCATACTAGAAATTTTTATTTATCTGTGAATTGACTGTGTATATTTCCAATTTTTCCATTCTTTCTTTCTTACTGATTTCTAACAGTATTTTGTATGTCATAAAAACTTTTGTCTTTTATTTTTATTGCAAATATTTCCATTCTTCCAGTATGTTATTTATCTTTTAAGTTTAATCATGGTATCTTTCATTGTACTGAGTTTAAAATTTTATGTAGTCAGAACTGTTAACTTTGATGATGTTTTAATTAAAAAAAATTTTTTTTAGATAGAGAAGAACTTTTCTCAAAGTTTCTCAAACGTTCTTGCTTTAATGGTTTCATTTACTTTAAATTTTATTTGTATTTAGATCTTAGAACTTAAGTGTAGATCACACTTCTTCTTTTCTATATGGATAATCAATTTTCCTAACACTGTTTCTTAAATAATTTATCATTTTCCCACTGATTTGAGATTTCTTCTTTGTTATGTACCAATTTTTCATTTCTATGTATGGCTGTTTCTTTGTTCATATGTTAGTATCTTATTTTAAAAATTACACTTTTATTTTTACCTTGTAGGCTAAATATTCTTCTCCCCACAAAAACTTTTTTCTAGGCTATTCTTGATCATATACTCATCAAGATGAATTTTAGAATCAATTTATCAAATCTTCTTTACCTTTTCTTCCCCTGTGGCCCACCCTTCCAAACTGTGTTTTGATGATGGCACTCAGGTTTGTTTGAAAGCTTCCCAAGGCCGGTCAGGGCTTTCTGGTTGAGGTAGTGCTGATCTTTCTCTTGCCTCTTTTATACAGTTAATTCTCGTTATTAGAAGTAGTTTTGTTCTATAAACTGTGAACACCAAATTAGAGAATACTGAACCATTGCTCCTGGGGGAAATATAGGATTAAGTTCCTGCAAGTCTTTGGTCACACATTTTTGTCTACCAGTTAATACACATAATGTTGAATTATGGGTGTTTCTGTTTAAAGTCGCCTTATTTAATATATATTGTTGATTCATTAACATTGAATCCATGGCCATAGCTTTATAACTTATATAGTTATAGTCATGCCTGAACAAAGCTTATCTAACACATATTTTCTCTATAGGGCTCATCATGGTCTTCTTGCACTTAAGAACACCAGACAACACTTCAGCACTACTCTTGGGGCCATTTTATTTATTTATTTATTAAAAAAAATTTTTTTTTCTTTATTTTTGAGAGAGAGAGAGACGGAGTGCGAGCTGGGGAGGGGCAGAAAGAGAGGGAGACACAGAATCAGAAGCAGGCTCCAGGCTCTGAGCTATCAGCACAGAGCCCAACATGGGGCTCGAACCCACCAACCATGAGATCATGACTTGAGCTGAAGTCGGATGCTCAGCCGACTTGAGCCACCCAGGCGACTTAGACTTGGGGGCTATTTTAAATGGTGAAATCACCAACAAAAAAGCACAGAAACGTGAAAATGTGACACTAAGTACACCACACTAAGGACACTTGTTTACAGTATGAGACAGGAAACAAGAAGGCCTAACAAGGCAAAACAAGAAGAGTGTTGCTGGGAACATGTACATCAAGTGACTGAAATTTTTCTGCATTCTGTGCATGGCCTGGAATGACTGCAAAAGCACTGAAAATGTTGATTTTGGAGTTAGTGAGTAGTTGAATCCTCAAATACAGAATCTGCGAATGATGACAATAGACTGCGAATAATTTCCCTTTGAAGCTGCTGCAGTGTGTGTAAATAATTAAATGGAAAGCCTCAGAGTGCAATATTTATCAAAACATTGCAGGGGGCAGTACAGCAAAATGATTCCTCAACTGTCGCTCATGAATTTAACATAACTTACAGTTTATTTTTTAATTTTTAAAAAAAATTTTTTTTTTAACGTTTATTTTTGAGACAGAGAGAGACAGAGCATGAACGGGAGAGGGTCAGAGAGAGAGGGAGACACAGAATCTGAAGCAGGCTCCAGGCTCTGAGCTGTCAGCACAGAGCCCGACGCGGGGCTCGAACTCACGGACCGCAAGATCATGACCTGAGCCCAACTGACTGAGCCACCCAGGCGCCCCTATTTTTTAATTTTTAAAATCAATATTTTATATATACTTCACATCTATATGGTTAATTACGAAAAATAGTAACCTCTGATGCCTTACTGCCCCTTTTTCCCAGAGACAACAAATGTCAATTCTTTTAGCTGTTTCTTTTAGCTTTTACCTTCAAATCTCTAAGTAATGTAATTATAATGCTACTTCTTGCTTTTGTTTTTAGGAATTATCTGTAGTGAGACGGACTAGCTCTCTTTCACCACCATGCCAACAACTGCACATACACTTTCTATCTTATCAAATCATACATTTTGCTAGATCGGAATTCAAGTATTTGCATCGTTATGATTATACAATTATTCTTCAGATTTGGATGACATTGCTGCTCTTGCACACCTTTTTGTTTTTCCTTGTGTTAATATTTGTGTGGCTTCTTTATTTACTTTCTCAATATATGTCCTTAATTCACCCCCAACTGAACCATGAGGATATTTCAGCTATTGTGTTAGTATTTTCTTTACTTTCATTCTGAAGATTCCTTTCATCTTTCTCCTTTAGATCCCTCATTTTCTGGATCCCTTATCTTCTTATTTCTTAAAAAAAATTTTTTTTAACATTTATTCATTTTTGAGAGGCAGAGAGAGACAGCATGAGCAGGGAAGGGGCAGAGAAAGGGAGACACAGAATCTGGAGCAGGTCCAGGCTCTGAGCTGTCAGCACAGAGCCCGACGTGGGGCTCGAACTCAGGAACTGCGAGATCATGACCTGAGCCGAAGTGGATGCTCGACCGACTGAGCCACCCAGGCACCCCTCTTCTTATTTCTTTTTAAAAAGTGTTTATTTATTTATTTTGAGACGGAGAGCAAGAGAGAGTGCACTTGCTTGCGTGAGCGGGGAAGGGGCAGAGGGAGAGAGAGAATCCTAAGCGGGGCCCCACTCTGTCAGCACAGAGCCCAACATGGGGCTCGAACTCACGATGCTGGGATCCTGACTGGAGCTAAAATCAAGAGTTGGTCACTCAACCGACTGAGCCATCCAGGTGCCCCTCTTTCTTGTTCTGTTTTTGGTGGACCATATCCTCTAGAAATAATTTTCCCAAGAAGGGATGGGAAGGTAAAATTTTTCTGATTAAAAAGTTTCTTTTTTCTACCCTCACACAAGACTCATGGCTTGACTGGGTTTAGAATTTAAAAGAGAAATACATATTCCTTTCAAAAATTTTAAGGTTTTTGTTCCATTTCTATGTTTTAGCTTCCAGTACTGTTGAGAAGTTCAATGAGATTCTGTTAGCCAATCCTTTATATATGCTTGTTTTCTCCCTAGAGATTTTTCAGATCTTCTTTTGGCAGAGACAAAAAATCTTAGTGTTCCAAATTCTTACACTGATGTGCCTTGGTGTATGTTTTTAATTAATTTATTTGTTTTTAAATTTCTAGCACTTTGTCACCTTTTAAAATTTTTATTGTGGTTGAGACACAATGTTACATTAGTTGCAGGTATATAATATTGTGATTTGACCACTTTAATATATGCTATATTCACCACAAGTGTAGCTACCATCTGTCACCATACAATGCTATTACAACACCATTTATCATTTTTCCTATCCTGTACCTTTTTTTTTTAAGTTTATGTATTTATTTTGAGAGAGAGATTGAAAGAGAGAGCACAGGAGTGGAGCAGAGAGAGAGAGGGGAGAGAGAGAATCCCAAGCAGGCTCTGCACTGACAGTGAGATCATGACCTGGGCTGAAATCAAGAGTTGGATGTTTAACTGACTGAGCCACTCAGGCACCCCTCCTATGCTGTACCTTTCATTCCCATGACTTATTCATTCTTGGTGTGTGTCTTTATTGTTATTAATTTAATTTGATTTAATTAATTTTAAAAAATTTGAGTATATTTGACACGTTACATTGGTTTCAGGTATACAGTATAGTGATTTGACAAATCTGTATGTTAATACTACCCTCACCACAAATGTAGCTATAATCTGTCACCATGCAATGCTATTACCATATTGTTAACTAGAGTCCTTATGCTTTGCCTGTTATCCCCATGACTTACTCATTCCATAACTGGAAGCCTGTATCTCTAACTCCCCGTCAACCATTTTGCCCATCCTCCTACCCCCTCTCCTCTCTGGCAACCATCAGTTTGTATTTATAGGTCTGATTCTGCTTTTTGTTTGTTTATTCATTTATTTTGTTTTTTAGATTTCACCTCTGAGTGAAATCATGTGATGTTGTCTTTCTGTCTGACTTACTTCACTTAGCATAATACCCTCTAAGTTCATCTGTGTTGTTGCCAATGGCAAGATCTCATCTTTTTTTAAGGCTGAGTAATATTCCACTCTGTGTGTGTGTGTGTGTGTGTGTGTGTGTGTGTGTGTGTGTATCATATCTTCTTTTTTTTTTTTAATTTTTTTTAACATTTATTTATTTTTGAGACAGAGAGAGACAGAGCATGAACGGGGGAGGGTCAGAGAGAGGGAGACACAGAATCTGAAACATGCTCCAGGCTCTGAGCTGTCAGCACAGAGCCCGACGCGGGGCTCGAACTCACAGCCCTCACGGACCGCGAGATCATGACCTGAACTGAAGTCGGCCGCTTAACCGACTGAGCCACCCAGTGCCCCAGTATCTTCTTTATCCATTCATCTATTGATGAACACTTGGGCTGCTTTCATATATTGGCTATTGTAAATAATGCTGCAATAAACATAAGCGTGCATGTATCTTTTCAAAATGGGGTGTGTCTTTTTAAAGTCTAGGCAGGGCATGCAGAGCCCCCCTCCTTTTTTTTTGAGATATAGAGGGGAGGGGCAGAGTGGGAGAGAGAGTATCTTGAGCAGGCTCCATGCTCAGCATGGAGCCCTATGAGGGACCTGATCTCATGACCCTGAGATCAAGACCCTGAGATCACGACCTGAGCTGAAACCAAGAGTTGGAAGCTTAACCGACTACAGCACCCAGGTGCTGCAAGGGCCCTTTCAGTCTGGAAAATCATATCCTTCAATTCTGTGATCTTGATCTGAATTATTTATTAATGTTCTCTCTTCTGTTTTTGCTGTTCACTCTTTGAGAAACCTGTATTATTGGAATTCCTAGGCTGATTCTTTTTTCCCCCCTCTCCTCCATTTTTCACTTTTATCATTTCTTTTTGTTCTACTGTCTGAGTGATTTTCTTTTTTCTTTTGTTTAATTTTCTTAATGTTTATTTATTTTTGAAAGACAGAGTGTGAATGGGGGAGGAGCAGAGAGAGAGAGAGGGAGACACAGAATCTGAAGCAGGCTCCAGGCTCCAAGCCATCAGCATAGAGCCCAATGCGGGGCTTGAACCCACAAGCTGTGAGATCATCACCTGAGTCAAAGTTGGACACTTAGCCAACTGAGCCACCCAGGCGCCCCTGGGTAATTTTCTTATCTTTATCTTTCTGCCTTTCTCTTACATTTTCATTCTTCTGTCATTTAAAAAAAAATTTTTTTTTTCAACGTTTATTTATTTTTGGGACAGAGAGAGACAGAGCATGAACGGGGGAGGGGCAGAGAGAGAGGGAGACACAGAATCGGAAACAGGCTCCAGGCTCTGAGCCATCAGCCCAGAGCCCGACGCGGGGCTCGAACTCACGGACCGCGAGATCGTGACCTGGCTGAAGTCGGACGCTTAACCGACTGCGCCACCCAGGCGCCCCTCTTCTGTCATTTTTTAAAGTTCCAAGATCATATTTTCATTCTCTAAATACTTTTTACAAGTGTCCTTTTCTGTTTTATAGGTGCACGTTCTTCATTTTTCTGATAATATTGATAATTTTTTATGGACATAAAACTTGCATACAGTAAAATTCTTTTTGGAGTGTAGTCCTGTGAATTTGGGCAAACATATAGAGTCATGTAACCATCACCATAATTACGATATAGAACACTTCCCTTACCTCTCAAAACTTGCAGTCATTCTCTCTTCATTCCCAGCCTCTCCCAACTCTTACCTGTTTTCTATCTCTATCCTTTGGCTTTTCAAGAATGTCATATTGATGGAATTGTAATGTAGTTTACCTGCCTTATTTCTGTTTGCTCTGAGTTTCTTTTTCATGTTTGCCTTGGTCTCTTTCTTTCCTGATATAGGTTTTCCCTATATCTTGCTGATTTTTTTGACTGTTCTTTTATACAATAGGAGATGGACATTTAAAAAGCTGATTAGAGGGGCGCCTGGGTGGCTCACTTGGCTAGTGTCTGACTTTGGCTCGGGTCATGATCTCGCAGTTCGTGAGTTCAAGCCCCGTGTCCGACTCTGTGCTGACAGCTCAGAGCCTGGAGCCTGCTTCAGATTCTGTGTCTCCCTCTCTCTCTGCCCCTCTCCCTTTCATGCTCTATCTCTCTCAAAAATAAATAAACATTAAAAAAAATTAAAAAAAATAAAAAGCTGATTAGAAACTGTATGCATGGGTCGAGCTTTGTCATGGGCTGAATTTGTCCCCCTCAATTTATACCTTGAAGTCCTAACCCCCCACATCTCAGACTGTTTTTGGAGATAGTTCCCTTAAAGAGATACTTACATTAAAATGAGGCTATTTGGGTGGGTCTTTACTGGTTGGTGTCTTTATAAGAAGAGGTTAGAACATAGAGATATCAGGGATGTAGTGCAAAGAGGGATGACCCTGTGAAGAGGCAGCAAGAAGGTGGCCATCTGCAAATGAAGGAGAGAGGTTTCAGGAGAAACTAAACTTGCTGATACCTTGATCTTGGACTTCTAGTCTCTAGAACTATGAAAAAATAATTCCTATTGTTGAAGGCACTCAGGCTATGGTATTTTGTTACGGCAGCTCCAGAACACTACAATAAGGTTTCTTGATTGACAAGTTTCAATGTCGGGTGATATGATATGGCTGGACTTTTATGTGTCAATGACTACTAGTGTGTGTCAATAACTTTTAGTTATTTTCTCTTGGATTGATAAAATTCTTTTCCAAAGAGGAATTTTCAAGTAAAGCTATTTGACATGGCAGCTAGAGAAGAAAGGGATTTGGAGACTTATGGAGTGGAGAAGATTTGCAATAGCTGTTTTGGGAAGAGGTGGGTTGAGCAATAAGTTGTTGGGTAACAATGAATTTGAAGTTAGGCAACTTGATTTTATAGGGGACAAAACTCAATAGCCTCTCTTCATCAGCTTGATGTTTATGTTGCAGTGTAAGTGACAAGGATGGTAAGGGTGCTTGAAGCAATGTTGTGTAGGCTCATTAAGGAACTGAATTAAACATGGACACAAGTTTCAAGTAGATGTTTATTTATTTTTAAAACATTTATTTATTTACTTATTTGTGGGGGAGGGAGCATGAGTGGGGGAGGGGGAGAGAGGGGGAATCCCATGCAGGTTCTGCACATTCAGCACAGAGCCCAACTTGGGGCTTGATCTCACAAACCTCAAGATCATGACTGGAGCCCAAATCAAGAGTCTGATGCTCAACTGACTGAGCTACCCAGATGCCCCACAAGCAGACGTTTACTAGAAGAGGTATGATAATGGCCAATAAACATATGAAAATGTGCTCAATGTCACTTGTCATCACAACAATACAAATTGAAACCACTATGAGTGTATTACCCAGTGTCCAAGATGGCTGCAATGATCCTTACCTCCTCATACACTCTTGTGTATGGAGTACTCCCTAATGCTGCACCAGAGTTGGCCTATGTGACTAATAGCATATGGTAGCTGTGATAATATGTCACATATGAGATTAGGTTATAAACACTGCAGCATCCATCTTGGCACCAAGAAACCCCACCTGTAATATTGCTGCAATGGGACTGTAGTTTTTTCACTGTGTTCCATTATGGCAATCTATTAATGCATTGTGGCAAAATGAGGATTTTTTTTTCCTCCTCATCTTTCTGTCCTTTCTTTCCCTCCACAAACATTTTTTAAATGGTATTTTTAAAGTTTACTTATTTTGAGAGGGAGGGAGGGGCAGAGTGAGGGGAAGAGAGAGAGACTCCCAAGCAGGCTCCATGGTGTCAGCGCAGAGCCCAACACAGGGCTTGAACCCATGAACTGCGAGACCATGACTTGAGCCAAAATCAAGAGTTGGAGGCTTAACCGACTGGACCATCCAGGTGCCCCTTTAATGTTTTTTTTTTTTTTTTTTAATGTTTATTTTTGAGAGAGAGAGAGAGGGGCAGAGAGAGAGGGGGACAGAGGATCCAAAGTGGGCTCTGAGCTGACAGCATAGAGCTTGATGCAGGGCTCAAACTCACGAACTGTGAGATCATGACCTGAGCCCAAGTCTGATGCTTAACTGACTGAACCACCCAAGAGCTCCAGCAATTTCTTATTTTAAAAGAATGAATGGGCTGATTTCAAGGAGCAAGTGCCCACTATATGGAATTTCAATGTTCCTTACCAGAACATTGAGGTAATGTCCTCTTAGCTGAGGACACTCCTAGCTAAGAATTGTTGTGTCTCTTGTGATCCTTCTCAAGACTATAATGATATGTGTGTAAATGTGTGGTATATGTGTAAATCTGTAACTCTTATTCTTAATCCACTGGTGATGGACATGCATTAAGATTTTTAAAAAAATGTATTGACATGAGGAACTCCCAATCATTGCTGGTGGGAATGCAAAATGGTACAGCTACTTTGGAAGGTGGGGTGGACAATGAAACATACTCTTAACATACTTTTCAGTAAACAGCACTTCTTGAGAATTACCCAAATGAATTGAAAACTTAATGTCCACACAAAAACCTGTACACAATGTTTTAGCAACTTTCTTTGTAACCACCAAACCTGGAAAGCAACCAAGGTGCCCTTTAGTAGGTAAATGGATAAATAAACTGGTCTATCAAGGTAATGGAATATCATTCAGCACTGAAAAGAAATGATCTGTCAAGCCACAGAGGAAACTTAAATGAATATTATTGAGTGAAAGAAGCCAATCTGGAAAGGCTACTACTGTATGATTCCAACCATATGACATTCTGGAAAAGGCAAACTGTGGATACAGTAAAAAGATTGGATTACAGGAGTTTGAGGTGGGGAGGAAGGGATGAATAGGCAGAGCAGAGAAGATTTTTAGGGCAGTGAAAGTATTCTGTGTATTATAATGTTTGATACACGCCATTATGCATTTGTCTAAACCCATAAAATGTACGAGAGCAAGAGTGAACTCTAAAGTATGCAATAGTGATGTGTCAGGGTAACTTTGTCAGTTGTGAAAAATGTGTCACTCTGGTGAGGGATGTTCAAAATGGGCGATGTTGGGCACATGTGGGGAAAAGAAGTACATGAGAATTCTTTGTAATTTCTGCTCAGTTTTGCTGTTAATCTAAAAACTTCTCTAAAAAAGTCTATTTAAAAAGTGTATTGAACCAGTAGTTCATCATTTTCCCCCATAAATTCAGCTTGATCTCAGTCATCATGATCTAAACTTTGTAAGCCATTTGGCCAGAATTTGACTTTGTGATTTAGTGTTGATGTTAAATATTTTTAGTGAATTAATGATACAATTATTGACCTATCTGCTAATTTTTATAGCTGGTGGGTGAAGAGAAAAAGGAAATACACATATTTTTTATATGTAAATGTGTTTTGGAAATAAATTATTTAATAAACTTTACAAATTCATATTTTCTCCCTGTCTGAAGTATAGAATAAATATGCGGAGGTCTTTGTTGTTCCTTTTTAGTTGTTAGCAATTTTTTGTTGTTTAGTTCACTTTTTATTTATTTTTTATGACTTTATTTTTTTTTTATAGCTGTTTCAGGTTTACAGCAAAATTGAGAGGAAGGTACAGAGATTTCCCATATACCCCTTGCCTACACACACCTCCATTATCCATATCCCTCCACCAGAGTATAATTTGTTCCAAACTATATTGACACAGTGCCCTAAAAATCCTTATTTTTCATTAGACAAATTATCTTAGGTGTAACTGTGGACTTTATTAATAGGGTATTAGAGGTTGTAATTTTTACAGATTGACTTAACTGGATCAGGTCAAAAGTTTCTGTGTTACATATAAAGCAGAAATATAGTAAAGGAAAAAAATATAGTTTTGGTAGTAATAGAGATTACTTAAAACAGAATATTAACAATTTTGCACTTTTCTTTCTGCAAATTCGTCACCAATGCTCTTAAAATATTTTCTGTGTTTTGCCAGATACTGACAATATGAAGCCACTGGAGGGTGTAAAAATTCTGGATCTAACAAGGTTTGTATTGGTTTATCTATGTTTTGGTGATTGAATTTTCCCTTCTTTCAAAAAAACATTCATTCATTTTTGGGTTTTAATGCTTACTATTAAAATTTTAGAAAAGAAAATAAAAAAATGGTATAATTTCATCATTCTAAGAGATAATTAGTATAATATTTGCATTTTTTTCAATCTGCATATTTATATATTATTTTTAAGGACAAAAATTAGAACCATACTGAAATTACAGTTTTTACCCACATTTAAAAGATAATGTTATATTCTGAGTATTTTTCCATGTCATTAAAAATTCAACAAAAATGTAAGATGATATTTTATTATATGGTTGTCACATAATTACTCGTCCCCCAAGATTTCACTATTATAAATTAGGCTTCCTTCCTGATGTACAATTCCTTGTTCATCAATCTTTGCCTCAGGAAATCTTAGGATTTCTTCCTCAGGATAGAATGCTGAAAGTGGAATTACTGCATCAGTATACTTTTTAAAGCTTTTAATACATAAGGTCAAATTGCGATTCTGAACAGTTCTAACAATTTTAAATCTTGCTAGCATTATATGAGCTTGTCTGTGTTAATGGATTATTAAGAAAAGAATTAATATAAACATCTTCAAGGTGGTGATTACTTGTCATTGTTAATATTGTAGAGTATTGGCGGGACCTTTTGCTACTATGAATTTAGGAGATCTTGGAGCAGAAGTTATAAAAGTGGAAAGACCAGGTAAAGCTATTACTCCCTTTAAAACATAGAAACAGACTAATACAGTTTTTTTAAAGATTTTATTTATTATTATTATTTTTTAAAGTTTATTCATTTTTGATAGAGAGAAGGAGAAAGAGAGAGAGAGAGAGACAGACAGACAGAGCTTGAGCAGGGGAGGGGCAGAGAGGGAGAAACAATCTGTAGCAGGCTCCTGGCTTTGAGCTGTCAGCACCGAGCCATGAGATCATGACCTGAGCGGAGGTCGGATACTTAACTAAATGAGCCACCCAGGCGCCCCTAGGATTTTATTTTTAAGTAACCTCTATATCTACCATGGGGCTTGTACTCACGACCCTGAGATCAAGCGTCTCATGCTCTTTTGACTGAGCAAGCCAGGCGCTGCAAACTAATGTTTTTTTTGTTTTTTGTTTTTAAGTGTATTTATTTATTTTGAGAGAGCTCAAGCAGGGGAGGGGCAGAGAGAGAGACAGAGAGAGAGATAATCCCAAGCCGGCTCTGTGCTGTCAGAATGGAGCCCAACTCGGGAGCTGGACGCTTAACCAACTGAGCCACCCAAGCACTCTAATAACAGTTTTTAACTGGTTTTTGAAATATCCATGTACCTATATGTGGAATGAGGAGAGAATTGACTGAAATGTTTATTTTTTTTCCTCCATTCCTTACTTTCCTCTGAACCTATACTAATGATTTCCTTTCACTTTTTTAAAGTGTTTTTTAAATTTTATTTTTGAAAGAGAGAGAGAGCATGCGAGCTTGTGCCCATGTGCACATGACCAGGGGGTGGGGGGTGGGGAGAAGGGCAGAGAGAAGGAGACAGGGTCCGAACCAGGCTCCGCACTATCAGCACAGAGCCTGAAATGGGGCTGGAACCCACGAACTGCGAGATCATGTCGTGAGCCGAAGACAGGCACCCCTCTTTTTACTTTTTATGAGTGCCAAGGGCTAAGGCTTAAGTCGGGTCCTTCATACACACCTGAAAGCCTCTGGTAGAAACTGAGATGCAGCTCGTAGTAACAGATGCTAACACTTGTCAGAGTACCATATACAGTTCTAAGCACTTTGCCTATATTAATTTATTTAATCTCTACAACAGCCTTATGAGTTGCTGTTATTATTCCTTGATTATAAATGAAAAGACAGGGGTCCTGGGTAGCTCAGTTGGTTGAGTGACTCTTGGTTTTGGCTCAGGTCATGATCTCATAGTTCGTGGGATTGAGCACTGAGTCAGGCTCTGTGCTGACAGCATGCAGTCTGTTTGGGATTCTTTCTCTCCCTCTCTCTCTGCCCATCTCTGGTGCCTGCTCTCTCTCTTTCTCTCTCTCTCAAAATAAATTTAAAAAAAGTTAAAAAAATAAATGAAAAGACAGAGACAAAGGGAGATAAAGCAGTTTGTCCAAAGTCACACAGGTAATAAGGAATATCCAGGCGCTCAGGTCCGGTCCTGGCCCTCCCTAGCCCCATACAAACCTTACTGTTGAGACTGAATTTAGAGTCGACCCCGCCACATTCCCTGGCTGTGGGATGAAGGGAATGCGAGGAGGAGGGAGGGTAAAAGGGTCTTCCCTTTTAGCACACACAAGAAGAAGAGAGGGAAAGGAATCCAAGTCCTTCCAAAAGGAACCCAGATACTCCAATCCAAGTCATTCTTCTCTCTTTCTAGTAAAAGAAACATTTTCTCATTATATGATTTTCAAGATTTTAAGCAAGAAACACCGAAGCTGAGATCAATTCTTTGTATTTGTTTTTCATCTGACATCTTTCCTATTTTTTCTTTCCCCTTTGTCCACCAGATAAACCTATTCTGTGTACATAATTCTCACTTTTATTTGGTGCTTTCTCAGTATTTTGGTGTTGAGCTCATGCTGGTATTGAAAGTGTCATGTTGTATGCTCTTTCTCTCCTGCAAGCACTTGAAGGGCACAGTCCATATTCTCCATATCCTCTACATCATCCTATTGTTTTGGAAGGTTTTAAAAGTTAGCATTATTATTTGTTCTTCAAGATCAGATCCATATGGATCTGGAACAGAATTACCAAATCAGTGAAAATGGTCTACCCTTGAATAGTGTGAGTATATCTGTAAGACCATAAGAGTCGACTTTATTACATCACCTTATTAATTTCCCATAAGTGATTAAATGCCATAAAATAGAATACTTGGTGTGGAAGATTCATCTTCCTGATAAATAGATTTCTTAGGAGGCTGAAGCAAATTAGCAGAAGATTCTCTGATCAGCATGGGGAATATTACATATTATTCTGTTGTATAATCGGACCCCGTGTTTATCAGGCTCCAGGTGGTAGCTCCTGCTTTCAGGGATAATGCTTCAATTATCTAGATAGTGTTGTTCACCACTTTTGGTCATTGCTGGCTACATGCTGGCTACATGTTTACTTTCTAGTTGAATATCTGTTTTTTCTTTTCCACATTTCATAAAACTTTAATTTCCACACTGTTACGCAATTTCAACATGACAGCACTTTGTAATTTTAGCTGTTAGGTCTTCTAATCCTAGGTAGAGAATCTGATCTTCTCTCTCTTGCTATTTCAGTTGATCACTGGTCTACATATTTGTATTTATATTAATTTTAGAGATCATTATCCCCTGTTTACGTGGGCCTTATTTCTCCTTTGTACTTTTTCGGTTTTTCAGTGGGGGGCACCTTCCTTGTGTAGGCATTCCACAGTCCTACACTTGGTAGCAAGCTTTGCTGCTAGCAGGTAGGTGTTCATTGCTTTTTGCCTGACTGATTACTCTCTTTCCCTTAACCCTTCTGCCCAATGCATTTTATTGTTCATATTGTGTATTTAACAGTTTTGGGTTTTTGAGATAGTTGTTCAACCCAGATCTGAGGCGAAGTGGCTTGGCAGAGTTATCAAAGTTCAGTAGAGAACTAGTCTTTTCTCATGTCTGCTTCTCCTGTTCTTTAATTACATAGAATTGGTTACAGTTTTGGGACTTGGGACTTGGACTATTCTTATTTTTATAATCAAAGAGCAAATAAATTTTCTTCTCCTTCTTTCTGTAGAGTACCTTAGTCTGTAACCTAGCTGAGTGAAGTGGACAGTGTAGGGCAGCAGATGATGTGACTGGGGTTCCTGGATTATCCCCTGTAGGCAGGGATATGAAGACAGGGGTGTTGATCTTTTGGTCACTGCTGTGTCTGCTCTGCATAGAGCAGTGTCTGTGACATAGTTGGTACCCAATAAATACTTGCTGAGTGTCTTGAATGTGTTGAAATATCATTTAAGAAAGGCAGTCTGAAATTTTATATGAGATCTCCAGATTTTGGAATCATGGCAGCTAGTTAAAAACTTTAAATTATGTGTGGGTCAAATAAGACATCTCTCAAACTGCCAGTTTTCCCAGTTTTAACCTTTAGCCCTTATATCCTGACATGTGCCATCAGTGCTGATTCTTTTTTTTTTTTTTTTTTTTAAATGTTTACTTATTTGTGAGAGAGAGAGCATGAAAGCAGGGGAGGGGCAGAGAGAAGGGGAGACACAGAATCCAGAGTAGGCTCCCAACCGTGAGATCATGGCCTGAGCGGAAGTTGGATGCTTAACCAACTAAGCCACCCGGCGCGCCCATCAGCACTGATTCTTTAGAGAGGCCATTGATCCTCTCCAAAGCCCTGGATACTTCCCAAAGACAGATGGGGCAGGAAAGCCCTGTAGGCCTTCAATTTAGATTCCTGACAATATCTCCACCTGAGATGAATGTAAACATTTAAAATTATTTAATTTTAGCCTTATGTTGGCATTGCTTTATTAAAAAAAAAATTAATATATTGGGAGCCTTAAAAAAATGGAAGTGGCTGGATTTTCTCTTGACTCTGTG